>NC_080788.1:85578306-85909806 GCF_028018385.1 Neofelis nebulosa
TGACTTAGTGTTCTTAGCCAGGGTTTCACATCAGAACCACCAGGGGAACTCTTGTGAAGAACACGAACCTGGCCTCCAATCTTGATCAATCAACTCAGAGGTTCCCAGGATGCTGCTCTGGACATGTGTATTTTGAGGTGCTCCCCAGTAGTTCTGGTGTTTGCTGCTGGTTAGGAAATATTGTAAGAGGTAATTAACGGTGGCATGATCATAGTGAAGTGTATTTGGGGTTTATCTCCCCTTTACTCCTTTTTTGGTAAGTGGGAAGCTTCTGGGGTGCTGAAGAGTCAAGTGGGTGTCCAGGACGTAACCCCTGTACATTAGGTTAATGTCATTTGTGCCTCTCTGACCTCATCCTTGAGTCCTAAAGTCATTCAAGGGGACAAAAAATGCAAATGTCTAACAATAATTAACACTTCTCAGCAGCCCAGCTTGCAGCAACTGTATCCTGGGGTTCCCCTTGCAAGGGCTCACAATCCAGAGGGACATGAAGGGAATACAGGGAAATACACATTTAGGAGAAGGGAATGTGCCATTGTCCCATAAGACAAGTGGTGTTGCAGAAACTTTGGTGATGCTCTTCATGCCCCTTCTGAGAGGTTACCACAAGAAGACTGTCTGCATTAGACATCTTTCACACAGAAATCAGCATCTGGCCTAATTGCACAAGTTGACCTGCAAACCTCAGAGTTAACCCAGTCATGTAGGTTTTACCAAGAGCTACAGTGATTAAGGCTCTAGTGGGGACTGGAATGAAGATGAAAAGGAGAAGCAGAAGAAGAACAGGAAAGACCTGGTTTCCCTGGGCAGAGTAGGGATGAATTGGGGGGAGCCCCAGTGAACAGCCACAGAGTGCCCAGCCTCGCTGGGGTTTTCCAGGGATAAAGGCAGAACTTCGGTTATCAATGGGTCCTAGCTCTCTAGTTGATAACCACCATCAGAGCTACGTTTGCCTGGGTCAGTATAACTAGGGCCAGACTTCTTGGGCAGCCTCCAGGGGCCTGGCGAGCACAAGTTTCAGGGAGCTTATATAAGTTCTCACCAAAAGGGAAGGCAAGAAAGCTTCTGTGAGGATGGCCATGCTGGCATTTCTTTTTTAAAGATTTTTTTTTAACGTTTGCCTATTTTTTGAGAGAGAAACAGAATGCGGAGATGGGGAGGGCAGAGAGAAAGGGAGAAAGAGAATCCCAAGCAGGTTCCACGCTGTCAGTGCAGAGTCCGACGTGGGGCTCGAACCCACAAACCATGAGATCATGACCTGAGCCAAAACCAAGAGTCGGACACTTCACACACTGAGCCACCCAGGCGCCCCAAGGCACTTCTTTTTTTTTTTTTTTTTTTTTTTTTTATTCATTTTTGGGACAGAGAGAGACAGAGCATGAACGGGGGAGGGGCAGAGAGAGAGGGAGACACAGAATCGGAAACAGGCTCCAGGCTCCGAGCCATCAGCCCAGAGCCTGACGCGGGGCTCGAACTCACGGACCGCGAGATCGTGACCTGGCTGAAGTCGGACGCTTAACCGACTGCGCCACCCAGGCGCCCCCGCCCCAAGGCACTTCTTAAGTAATGGTGACACAAGGTGCCTCCATGCCCAGTGTGCTTCTATGATGGCTCTAGGTTTTGGATGGACACGATGGGACAAAATCACCCCCTCCAAAAAAGTAGCTCATTGATCCTAACAGAATGGCTGGAGAGACTTGGGGAGTGACTTGGAGCAGGCTGCCAGCTTCTCTGTGCCTCTGTGTCCAGCAACCACCGGACAACATGTGCTTTAGGAGGGACCTGGGGAGGAGAGCTGCTGCACAGGGGCCATGTTATTGCACCATTTCCTGTTAATGTAGGAAAGTTCTCTTTAGTTCTTCTGATTTACCGGCAAATATTTTTGACCCCTGCTACAAGTCAGACCCAGGTTTTGGGCCTGGGGTCACAGTGATAAACAAGACGATGCAGCCTAATTCTCCCCGGGTGCTAAGGATTTGGGCTCTTGCTTCTTTCTCAGAGCATCTCCTGCGAGTGAGCTGTCACTGAGATGTTTGCATCCTGCCTCCATCCAGCAGGGTAGGGAGTGGACCCTTCACAGAAGCACACTGGGCATGGAGGCACCTTGTGCCAAACCAGCCTCCAGGCCATCTTCCAGATGGGCTTTGTTGGGGCCCCCAGGGACCAGCAGCAACCTGCCTGTGATTGGTGAGAAGATGCCTCTAACAACTCTCATTTGTCATATGCTTAGTGTGTTCCTTTCCTGCCACAAACTACACGGAGATCCCTTCTGGGTTTTTTTTTTTCTTCTTCTACTCTGTGTTCTTAAAAAACAAACGTCATTGTAAAACAGAGTATTGTATGGTTTCTTCTGAAGCAGGAAGGGCTGCAGGCGCTCACGGCTGCTCACAGCTGATTTCACATTTCTGAAAAACCCCAGTACCAGGCCTCCCTTACACAAAGTGGTGGGGTGGGGGTGGGGGTGGGGAGCTGATGGCCTTAGAGGGAGGGGCTTTCCATGCAGAGGTTACAAGAACCCGACATCAGACAACAGCGAAACTGGGAGTGAGGAGGATCCCGCTGAAAACACCACGCCAACAGCGCCTGCTGGCTACATACACACCCACCACTGAAGTCTCAGTTCTGCCTTTGTTCCATTTCAGGAAGCCTGAGGAGACCCAGGTGACAGAGACAGACTAGAGAGGTGGGGGAAAGGGGCACTTACACCCCCAGGCTCTCTCTGTTAGATTCAAGTGCCAAGGACTTCAACTCTCCAACAGAGAGGCTCATTGAATTCTTGATCCACAGCTGAGTAATTTACAGCCTCAGTTTTCTCTTCTGTAAAATGATATAATCATAGGATCCATCTCAAAGGGTTGCTGTGGGTATTAAATGACATAATGCACTTAAAGTGCTGAGAACAGTAGGTACTATCAACAGAATATGGTGTAGCTCTTCCAGAATGGCTCTTAAATGCTTTCAAGTTTCTAAAGCATTCTGACCTTCCAAAATACAATTTCCTGAGAAATTTTCACCTAAGTAGTGAGGTGGACAGGGCAGAAGCCAGCCTATAGTGAAAAAGCCTTTCTCGCAAGCCAGAGCTGAGCAGGTGTGGCCTCAGTAACTTGCACAAGGCTCATGGCTCAGCCAGCTTCCCACTTCTTTCTGGGTGAAGGGATTCCTTCCTGGGAACCTCCATTGCTCACTTGCTCATGACATCCACAGGCTGTAAGTTTTCCCCACGGGGGTCCCCGGCCTTTGGGGCTAATCCTGTCCTGGATAGAGCCTTCTTGTCCTGGAAGAACACACAAGATGGCATCAGGAAGCAAGCAGCTTCTGACACTTCCATGAGTCCAGTCTCCCGGAGCTCTGAGGGGAACCCAGGCTCAGATCTCCTCCCACCTCCACACCTTCAGGGCCTGCAGAATCCTCAAGAACCCTGGTGGTCCTGGCTTAGCTGGACCCCAGCACAGAGCAGTAAGGTTCCAGCCTGTACCTAGAGCCTGCCTGGCCAGGGGGTCC
Organism: Neofelis nebulosa; assembly: GCF_028018385.1. NCBI lineage: Eukaryota > Metazoa > Chordata > Mammalia > Carnivora > Felidae > Neofelis > Neofelis nebulosa. Next base: position 85,581,808 of record NC_080788.1, read on the forward strand.
TCACCCTGGGTAGCCTGGGGAGGAGAGCAAAACAGATGGAGGGAGGCCAGAGGGCAGGTGCCTCACCCAGAGAGTGTGTGAGTCAAGGCCAGTTAGGGAGGGAGGGGCAGAAGTGGAGGAGCACTAACTGGCCAGAAGAATGGGGAGGACAGACGAGAAATCCTCCTGTGCTACTGAGTTCCTCTCTGTAGTTTTGGGCTATGCTAGTCAGCCTCTATAGAACATCCAGGGTTTGTGCACCTTCTCTTCATATCCCTGTGGAAAAAGCATGTCCTCTTGAAATCTGCTTGTGTGGGAGAGATTTTGCAACCTCCTAGTGGCTTTGTCACCTGTATAAAACTACAGGTTAGCTAACAAACTAACTTGCTTATCAGGTGATTGGAGCCAGATTGTAGGCCTTGAGGTGGGGAAGTCCTATCTTGCATGGCTTCCTTCCTTCTTCCCTTGGCTGGGCCCCACACAGCCTCCCCACACTGGGGACACATCCGCTGACACCTAGATCCTTCTCATCTTCCTGGAGTACAGGGAACATGAAGCTTCTGCTCCAGAGACTGACTGGATGGAAAACACCTACATTCCCAGGGCCTTGAGACAGTCTGTTCGAGCCTGGCTTCTTGGAGGAAACTGAGTGGGCAGAGAGATCAGGAGTGTTTCTATGTTGCTCTGTACTCATCAAGCACACTCTCCTGCTCACAGGGCCCCTACCAAGCAAGAACTGAAGGAGAGACTATGTGATGGTGCCACCACACAGCGGGTGCCCCATGGGTGTTCTTCCTTGAGGCCCAAAGCCCAGCACAGCCTGATGTTCATCAGTATTGGTGGCACCTTAGAATGTCTGCATCTGACTTTTAATAGTGACTTACATGCTTGTGGAATGCTGTTTGATTTCTTTAAACCACTATGACCTGTTTTTTTTTTTTTTTTCAGATTCCCAGCCTATTTTGAGTGGTCATTGGACCTTTTTTATATTCAGAAAACGGGTCTGTCTTCTCTCATTTCCTAATGGCCTCCCCATCTCACCCAGCACATACGAACACTAAGCCTGGAGTCAGGCCATTTCTCAGGACGCAAGAATAAAGAGGAAGGTCAAAGGCCAGGTTTCTATTCCCTTCTCCTCGAAGTTGTTCAGTTGCTAGCGCCCTGGTGGCAGCCGCCCTGCCAAACCCAGGAGTCAGGCACATGCCTCCTATAGTCAGGGCCTGAGTGGAGCACGGTGCCCAGCCCCCACCCTGGGTGCTGCCTCACGTGTAGGAGCGCCATGGGGATTTTCCATCTTACAGCCCTGTCGGCTCCTCCTTAAATAGATCATCACCCACCACTGACACAGGCCTGGGCTGGGCAAGCTTTCCTGCAGGTCAGCATGGGTGGTTCAGGCAGTGCCTGGGCCTGCTCAGGCCCTGGCTTCGCCCTCTGCAGCTCAGGAGGGTGGAGGAGGGGTTCAGCACCCCAGATATCCCTCAGTCCAGTGTTCAGGCCAAGGCTGTGTTCCCCCACAGCCTCTACCTCTGCCCAGGCCTGTTTCTTCCTGGCCTCCTGCTCTCTTGCTTCTTTCGGCTTTCACTCTGGAAGGCTCCCAGCTCTTCCAAAAAACCCCCTCCAGGAAATTTGCTTGTTGCCACCAAATAATGCAAATGTGCTCCTGGGACTGCTCAGGCAGCTGCAATGTCTGTCTCTGAGAGACCCGGGAAAGGAGGACAAGACAGGCCCGTGTTCCTCAGTGCCCTCGGCAACCACACCCACGGGGCCAAGAACTCACAGCAGGGTCACGTGGGGACCAGACAAAAGCCTTGGCTTTGCGTGTAAGGGAACAGAGCTCAAACCAGAGACCCCCTCAGATGTTCTGAGGTCCTTTTTGTCTGTTTAGTATATAAAAATGGGAGGCGTCTGGGTGGTTCAGTCGGTTGAGCATCCAATTTTGGCTCGGGTCACAAACTCACGATTCATGAGGTCAGGCCCACGTCGGCTCGCTGCTATCGGCTAGTCAGTACAGAACCTGCTTCAGATCCTCTGTCCCCCTCTCTCTCTGCCCCTCCCCTGCTTGTGCTCTCTGTCTCTTGAAAAATAAAGAACATTTAAAAAAATTATATATATAATAAAGTTTTATATATATTATATATATATATATATATATGGTTTGTATAAAGTTTGTGTTCATGTTTAGCCTTTATCTCTGTTTAATTTAAAAGCATTGTCCTGACCAGAGCAGAAAGTGGAGACATGTGAGCAAACACCTGTAAGTCCCACAGTCCTGGGTCGTGACTCATGCAGTGACACACAAGAGCGCCGGTCGTCTAGGGGTAAGGGCCAGGACCTGGTGAGGGCCGCGCAGTCATGGCAGCCAACCCTCCTCCTCTCGCAGCTGCTGCCTCTCGTGATCAGGTCATGATTGCTTAGGAGAGGAATGGAATCCTAGGGGCTCTGGCTCCTAATTAAGGCGAGGTAGCAGGAACACTCACTGAACATCTACTGTGTACCTCAGACTGATGCTTGAAGTAAACGCTACCTCCACCGACTGTCTCTCGAGAGCAATCCTATGAGGTGGATGTTGTCATGCTTATTTGACAGATGGGATTCTGAAGCTCAAAATGATTAGCGATTTGCCCAAGGACACACAGGTGGTAGACGATGATTCAAAGCCAGGTCTGTTTGGAATTCAATGGCCATCAAGTCTTTCCACAGGCAGCTGTTGCCCAGAACACACAGCCTTGTCTTACAAAAGCCAGCACAGTTCATCCTATTCTCGCCCAGCTCCCGACTCCAAGTCTTGCAGCATCCTGACGCCTCCAACCGGGAGCCCAGAGCCTCCCTTGAGGCCTGTAGAAGACACAGGTATGAATTGGCTCAGCTTTCTGAAATGGCCTTTCTGGAGTGGTGGTTAACAATAATAAGGTAGGCGAAGCTGTCCCATTTTCACACTGAGCCCTCCAAATTAGGGTGTAGACCCAATGAGATATAAGGCCAAATAAGAAGCAAGTCAAAGTAAACTTGCCTTACAATTTCAAAGTGTAATTTGCTCATGTTGGATGGTAATAGGCAGCTAAATTTATTCATTGTGGTCAGTGATTTGGATCTCACCAGCCAGAAGTCAGGGAGGAGTTTGGGGCTCTGGGGCTGAGCCTGTGAACCTATCTCCTATTCAGGCAGGGCAACCCTTCTTAACCCCCAGCTTGGCAGCTCTCATGGGAGAAAAGCCACAGGCTACAGCTTGGATCAGAGCTGGGAAGGGACGAGAATTATCAGGGCAAAAGCTCTGCCTCCCACAAAGTCTAGCAAGTCATAACATAGGCCTCATTCTGCGCAGCCCCCCAAGCAAGGGCCTTAAGGGAAGCCCCACAGTCCAGGCGCTCACCTCCCCAGGGCTGCAGTTCAGGATTTAGGAAACAATGGGCTGCAGGTGAGTAAGAATCTTGAGGCCCTAAAATTTATGCAAACAAGGCCCATCTGCTCCCAGGTAAGCACGATGTGCCTCTACTATGTCAGTCTCTGACCCTGGAGAGGGGTGGCCAGTTGAGGGCAGCATCCTTGACCTGCCTGAGGTCCTCCTTGGCCCTCTCCACCCCTCTGACTCTCCTGCCAACCAGGATACTCACCCCTGCCTGTGGCATGTGTAACCTAACAGCTGTGGGGTGAGCAGAGAAGTAAAGCTTTGATGCCACCAGGTTCTTAGCAGCTGTGAGCTCTCTCTCCTGCTTGGTGGTTTCAAGCCTTTCTTGTGGGATATTCATCTTTGTCCACTGACAACATCACTATCAGCTGAGTGCTGGCGGTGGGGAAGGACTTACCTGAAGGTAAAATGCATTCATCTTTGAGGTCCCAGACCGAGGCTACCACAAATCCTCACGTTTGCCTTGTTCAGGCTGTTCTTCTGGTGGAAAAAAACATTATTGAGAATATGGAGGAGGGGGCTTTCATTTATGTGTCAGAGCACAGATAGAGCAGGTGGGAATGCCAGCAAGAAGCCCCCCTTCTGAGATCTTGTGGTGGAATGAGGGGGGAGGCGGGTACTGATATGGACCAAAGGAAAAGTCTTGGGGTCTCTGGAGCTGCCATGCCCCATAGTGAGCCACCAATTCCCAGCCTCCCTGGTGACTTCTGTGCCATGTAGGCCCAATTTCCAGGGCTCTGGACCCACCAGCTACCTGCATCAGTATTGTCTGGGTACTTGTTAAAACTGCACATTCACGGGTCCCACCCTAGACATTCTGATCTCAAAGGAGGGGAAGAAGCTCAGGGAATCTTCATGCTAACAGTCCCCTCTGCCCCCAGGTGAATTTTGCACCCTCAAGTTTGAGAACCATTGCCCCTCCTACTCAGGCCAGACCCAGACCAGGGGCACCTCTATACAAAGCCTGTTTCCTCTTCCCTAGCCAGCTCCTCCCTCCCTGAATTTCTGTGTTCATGGCCAGACATTCAGTAAGAGCGGCATCTCTCAGTATCCTGGTGCTTTCTACAGACAAACGAGTGGCCAGGCCTGAGAAGGAGCCCCTCCCTAGAGTCCTGCCCCCTTCCTGTCACCCTGCCTGGACCTTGCCCTATGGAATTCTGGCCAGGCTGACGGCCTGGGAAAACCCCGTGAGAGCCTCAGAGGTGGCAGGAGGAGGGGGGGACCATGGAGGTCTGGGAATGCATCCTTTTCTTGGGTGCTCTCTGACCCTCCGGGTGGAGGCCTTGGGCCTCTCCTCTCAGGGTGCCCACTGCACCCCATTCCAGCACACTCCTGTGACCCTGCTCTGCACCTCTGTGCCGGGTAGGCCTTCCCCTCGTGGGCCTGCAAATTTGAATTCATCTTTCAAAACCAACCTCGACTCCCTCACCTTTTCTATGAATCCTTCCTGCCACCCTGACAGAGACCTGATGTCTCCCTCTCCCATGGTGCCTGCGAGGTGGCACGTCTTTCATGTCTGTGGTCACGTCCCTCATGTCTGTGAGCCCTCTTGTCAGCAAAGGCTCCCTGAGGGCCTCTCCTCTGTGAGCAGCTGCAGCTTGGAGTAGGTGTGCAGGGAAGCGGGTTCTTCTGGATTTGGTCTGGAGGTAGTTCAGGGTTTGTTTTACATCTGCCAACGATTTGGGTAGGTTTCTTATGATCTTATTTCAGAAGTGAAGCAGGGCCATGGGGCACCTGGATGGCTCAGTTGATTAAGTATCCGACTTCTGCTCTTGTCATGATCTCTCGGTTAGCGAGTTTAAGCCCCATGCTGGGTTCTGGGCTGACAGCTCGGAGCATGGATCCTGCTTTGGAATCTGCGTCTCCCTTTCTCTCTGCCCCTCTTCCGGTCTCTCTCTCTCTCTCTCTCTCTCTCTCTCTCTCTCTCTCTCTCTCTCTTTCAAATATAAATAAACATTAAAAAAAAAAAAAAGTGAAGCAGGACCAGCTCAGTTACATCTTCAACACTCACACAGGCCAATTGCTCTCCACTGCGGCATGCTATTTGCTCCCGGGGCTTATTTGCAATTTGCAATTATTTTGTTTGTTGTTTTCTTGCCTTTTCTTCTGTCTTATCCACTAGAATGTGAGTGGTGATGTGGTGCAACCGCTTCCCTGCTGAGTTCAGAAACAATGCTGAGTGAGACCCAGGAGGTGGTCAGTTAATGTTTGCTGAAGGAGTGAATAGGGCTTTGAGATTAGTTTTCGTAAATCTAAACATTCTTGTGCATTATGTAATGATAGGTATGAAATTAAATCATTGGTCTTGCTCCAATGTACTTGACTCCCGGCCTTGGCTTCCACAGGCTCACTCCTCATCCTGATTCTGTGTGACCCAAGCCACTTGCGATGACGTCTGATTGGTTCAGAGGTGACTCTGCCACAGTGGCAAAAGCTAGAACGCAGGCAGGGAAGATGTGGAAGCAACCGGTCTGGGGAGGAGGAGAGGGATCTGGGTTTTCTCAGCCAGAGGCCTCAGGCTACTCTGCAAACCTGCTGGTCACCTCCTGGGCCGAGAGTTTACCAACCCACCACACCAGGTCAGATGTGCAGACCTGAAAGCATCACCCCATCCTCTGGGGAAGGACTCCCAAGGCCGGCAGATACCCAGTGTACAGGGCTTGCCTCTGATGAACAGCCTCCTCTGACTCTGGCCTGGTGGGCACCAGATACCAGCCAGCACCAGACCTTTGTGTGATTTGGAAAAAGGTGACCCATCATTCAGATGGACACAACCCAGCACCATCTGGGTTAGTCCCCACTCATGCCTCAGCCCACACCTGCATAGTTGTACACAGCAGCCTTGACCCCAGGAAAGTCCCCAAGATTTGTAGGAAAAGGAAAGGCAGACACAGTACATTCTCCACCAGGCCCCTTCTCTGGGCCTTCCCCAAGCATTCCATCCCATTTTGGTTCTACCATATCCCAGCTGGGTGAGGCTTGGACCCCTTCAATAGGACCCTGAACCCTGGGGGTGCCACACTGGCCCCACATCCAGGGATTCTAAGTCAGGTTCCTAGCTGGAGCCAGCACTGGCTGGGCTGTCCCACCTGGCTCCCCTTCAAGGCCTGACTTGGGCTCCTGCCCACACCTCCCCACCCTCTGTCCCCACACCTCCCTTTAGTGTTTACCACACAGAAGGAGGCGAGGCGAGTGAGCTGGGAAACTCCCGACCACTGCTGCCGCCAGCTGAGTATAATTAGCTCCACTGCTCCCACAGAGGCGACACTGTGTGCTTGCCAAGCCCCTGCCTTCCACAGCTTGTTGGCAGCTACCCAGGGCAGTCGAGCCTCCCAGCCTGCCTCCACTGGGGGAAAGACAAGAGCTGAGAACAGAAGAGGGGAACAGAGCCAAGATGGTGGGGTGGGAGGGAGCTTGAGCTTAGGGCTGAGTCCTGGAGCCCAAGGGAACCCTCGGAGTGGCTGTCTCCCCAGAGTCACCTCCTTGTTCCTTGGCCCCAAGCCCCTTGCTCGCAGCCATCCTGGGCACTGTGCAGGGGTGTGGCAGGAGATGCATCTCTGGGCATCTCTGGCCAGCAGCTGCCCTTGTTGGCCGGGGCTTTCCACAACAGAAACCTCCTGGGCTGCTGGGGGCTGGCCATAGGGGCCTCAGCTGTCCCACATGATGTGTTTCAAGTGGTTTTGCTTTTGAGGAACCTGCTGCCCAGGACTTGAAGGGCCTCCCCTGCCCCATGCATGTCCCAAGGATTCCACTGGCCATAGCCCCATTCTCTACAACCCTCCTGGCTTCTACCTACTTGCTGCTGGCCCTGGGTTCCCGTGGCCAAGGAGAGCTGAGCACGCACTTGAAATGCAACAGCCCTCACCCTAGAGTGATCCCAGGCTCTGCTGGAACTTTAGAAGGCAGACAGAGCCAGGGGATGCTCCATAAATATGTGCTGAATGAAGGAAATGGCCAGAGCTGCCAAAGTGTCTTTGATACTATGGCCTAGCCATGTCCTCTCCACCAGGAACAGGCATGGACCACTCAGAAGTTTCATTTGAAAATTTGAAAATGGCCATTTGATTCCAGAGACAGCCTTCTTACAACCAAGGCTGCTTCGGGCAAGGGACTTGACCCCTGTGTGAGGAGCAGCCTGCGGCTCACAGGTGTCATAAGTCATCCATGCGACACTAGAAGAGGCTGCTGACTACTTGATCTGTATTCTTACTGATAAATATCCCATCTACCCAGCACTGACCTTGCAGACAAGAATCAGAAACTTCCGGTCTGTGGTTTTGGCCTCCTTACCAGCATGCCTTTCTGTGTACCTGAATGGAAGGGGCAGTCAATTTCTTTATGGTTTGTCTTCTCCCTTATGTCTAGTTCATTCTGAACTTTGACATTCGAGGCAGGACTGTAAAGAGCAAAAGATAGATGATCTAGGATCTTCTGTTCTTATGCTGTCTCAGCCCCTGAGGATTCAGCACAGACAGATGATGGTCTCAGGTGGTTGACAAGTTATCCACCAGGTATCCTGGAAATATGCTAAGGGATATAAAAGCATGTCTGGATTAATGTTCTGCCCAGGGTCTGCCTGCTTGGGAGAAGTCTCAGGGACTGTAACGAAGGATACAATGCCTCCCATCAGCCACTCAAGTAGAGGACAGAACCTCACCTCGGAAATAGGGCCAGAATCAGAGGAAGTGTGGTACTGTGGCCTTGGCGTCCTCCGTTCTGGGCACAAGGGAGACGTCGAGCCTCAGACACAGGTCTTGACTCAAGAATGATCTCAATATCACCCCCACTCTTGGGAGGCAGGTAGTGTAACTCTAATGCTGACAGAAAAGGTTTCCTCCCCACTGCTTGGCTTCCCTGGAGCTGCCAAAGGGACCAGCGTATCTCCAACTTCTCTCTCTCCTGGGCCCCCAACCCAGGCACCCACCAGATCCTGCCAGTTCTCTTTACCGGCCCTCAGGCTTCCTTCCCTTTCTTTCCAGACCCTCCCAAAGAAGATGTCACCTTGAGCCCCTGAATGGTGACACTGACACTACTCGCTTCCCTACCGTCCTCTTACCCCTCAGTGAGATAAATCTCCTTAAAGCCTGAGTCACATCACTCTCCTGTCCTAAACCCCAATGGGCACTGTACCGCCTCTTGAGGGAAATCCTCTCCTCAGCCTTGGGTCAAAGGCTTTCCCACATAGTCCAAACTGTCTTTCAAGCTCATCACCGGCACCTCTTCTCATTGGTTTATTTTTCCTTCAAATACACCATTTGTCCATCCACTCACTCGTTCATTTATATTTACCATGAATGGAGACTGATAGGGATGAAAATCAGCTTTCATTTTTTTTAATTAACTAATTTTGAGAGAGAGAGAGAGCACGCACGCAGTGGGAGAGGGGCAGAGAGAGGAGAGAGAGAATCCCAAGCAGGCTGTGAGCTGTCAGCACAGAGCTTGATGTGGGGCTCTCATTCACCAACCAGGAGATCACGACCTGAGCCGAAATCAAGAATCAGATGCTCAACTGACTGAGCCACCCAGGCACTCTTCATTTTTCAGTTTGTAAAGAGACAGGGACAGGGAGCAAGGACGTGGCCCATGTGTCCATTGACAGATGCTGATATATGGCCTGGCCATTGTCTTTTACATTTTTTAAAGTATTTTTGACTAACAAATTGATTTTATTATATTGGTGCTCTTTTAAAATAATGTATCTTTAATGTTTATTTATTTATTTTGAGAAAGAGACAGAGTGCAAGCAGGGGACGGGCAGAGAGAAGGAGAGGCAGAGTCCCAAGCAGGTTCCACACCATCAGAACAGAGCCAGATGTGGGGCTCAAACTCATGAACTGTAAGATCATGACCTGAGCCGAGATCAAGAGTCTTAACCAACTGCCCCACCCAGGCACCCCTAAAATAATGTATTTAAAAACTATTTTCAAAAATAAGGTTGTTTTCTCTGTGCAGCGAGGTGGTTTTATTAAAGCACGGGGACATGACCCATAGGCAGAAAGAGCTGCTTCAAAAATAAGATTATTTTATTTTATACTTAAAATTTTTTTAGTGTTTTGTTTACTTATTTTTGAGAGAAAGAAAGACAGAGCGCAAGCAAGGGAGGGGCAGAGAGAGAGGGAGACACAGAATCTGAAGCAGACTCCAGTCTCCGAGCTGTCAGTACAGAGCCCGACGCAGGGCTCAAACTCAAGAGCTGTGAGATCATGACCTGAGCCAAAGTTGGACACTCAACTGACTGAGCCACCCAGGAGCCCCGACCATAATATTTTTAAATGAGATTTACCCTCTGTATAAGGGCTAGGAAGCTCAGAGAAATTCTGTAAACAGAGGGTGTCTTTAATTCTGCAATTTTTGTACTGCAATTTGTAAATCTTTCTTGGGCTCTGAGTTTCTAAAGGAACACTTGGCAGCTGGGAGGGCTGTCATGAGTGCTTGCTGAGAGTAACTTTTCTTAGCTGTGTGGCCTTGGGCAGGGGCTTCCCCTTCTGAGCTGCAGTCTTTCCTCAGCTGTAAGGCAAGAAGATTCCACCCAGCTGGCACATGTGGTGAGGGTTTCATGACAATGGATACAGCAGACCCAGGACAGGGCTGCCTCTGAGAGATGCTGGATGAGTAGCTCTTTTTGTTACTCCCAGGTGCCGGCCTCACCAGGACACTCACTGCTGCTTCCCCCTTCTCCTCACGGAATGGGCCTGCTCCATTGCACCGGGCCTCAGTAGGAAACACGGAAAGCTTTGGGTCTCACAGGGGAGGCTGTAATAAGTAAGTCACAATTCCCATATAGGGTTGACCACATGCACTGCACTGTTCTAAGCACTGTACGTGGATATTAAATTTAATTCTCCTACCAGCCTATCGGAGAGGTACAATTATTCCTGTTACAGATCAGGATGCCTAAGGGCACCCAGGCAGTCAGTAGCAGGCTGGTGCCTGGGTTTGCAAGCCATCACAGAGACGGTCCCTTTGTCTCACTCGATCCTCTCCTCATCCTTTGCCACCCTGCACTGTGTCCAGAGCAAGCTGACCCACGTGACTGATCGTGCCCTGACAGGTGCACCTGGCCTCCGGCTGCCTTTCGGTGTTGGCCAATGGGGAGCCCATGAGACACTAAAGGAAGGGAAAAGATGGAAGTCAGGAAGACCCTCCCTGTAGGGTCACCCAGGCTGGCTGTGACCCGGGAAGGAAGGTCACAGCCTCTGTCAGGCAGCCTCTTGCAATGATTCTCTCCTTCCTAATTCCAGTAAGTAGTATGAGTAACTGTTGCTTTTGACCCCAGGCTGCTGCACTGTCCACATGCTCTCTTTCCCCCTTTTACATCTTTATAAATAGTTCTTGTGAAGGGGTGCCTGAGTGGCTCAGTTGGTTAAGCGTCAGACTTCGGCTCAGGTCAAGATCTCATGGTTCGTGAGTTCGAGCCCCGTGTCGGGCTCTGGGCTGACAGCTCAGAGCCTGGAGCCTGCTTCAGATTCTGTGCCTCCCTCTGTCTGCCCCTCCGCTGCTTGCACTCTGTCTCTCACATTGTCTCAAAATAAATAAATAAATAAATAAACATTAAAAAAAAATTAAAAAAAAAAAGTTTCTGTGTAAGTGAGACAGCCACAGCTCTATACTGCTCATGGCTACCCATCGGCAAGGCTTAGCTTGTTTTGGGGTCTTATCAGTCTGCTGCTTCATTTATTTTTCATTTTTCTTAATTATTTTTTGAAAAGATTTAAATGGGCACAAAGGGATGTATAGTAAAATTCTCCTTTCCTCTCTCTCTTGAACACCCTGCTCTCCCCACGGGCAACTGATGAAATGTTTGGGAGTATTTTTATTGTGGTTAAATATATATAAGATTTGCCATTTTGATAATTTTTAAGTGTACAGTCTGTGACATGAAGTACATTCACACTGTTGTACAGCCACCTGCACCATCCTTCTCAGCACTTTTCCATCTACCCCAACTGAAACTCTGTACCCATTAAACATGAACTCCTTGAAGTTGTTTCTCAGTGAGTTTCTCCAGAGACATTTTACACATATTCAAGCAAATACACATAAATAAAAACATGAATGGTAGCTTCTTTTATACACCGTTGGCATCTTGCTTTTTTCATTTAGTGATACATATTGGATGTCATGTCACATCAATAAATAATGCAATTCTCATCCTTCTGTTCAGTCTGCCCTTGTATGGATAGTCCCTATATGATTCGGTCTTCCCACCCTGATGGAAACTGAAGGCGTGTTCAATCTTTGCACAGATAGCTGCAGTTTGTTTCTAAGCTCCTGTTTCCTTTCCTGGCTCATTACCCTGCATCTCCCAGTCTGCATCCCTACAAGGGAAACCAACCACTGCTGTGACTTCAGAGCCTTCCAGTCCTCCAGGTTCCTGACTTGCTGTTCCCTCTTGGGGAACTAACTGTTCCTTCACCTCTGGCTCTGCAGTGAGCCCAGCCCACGTCTCCTGGGCCCAGCACCCTCCCTGGTGGCCTATGTTCCAGATGTGACAAACCACAATGACACAAGGTAATGGAAGAGGGCATCGGTGGCCCCCGTAGCATCCATGGGTGGGGTTGCCTTCCTCACACTGGCTCGTGGGGAGCACCGCACCTGCAGGGGCAGGGAGCCTGGCTGGCATCTGCTGAGGTGAGGAGCTCAGCACGAGGTTTCCAAACTTGATTCAATCCCAGCTGAATTTGCTGGCACCTACTCTAGGGGGTGTGGCTGCTGATAGCCTGTTTATCTTTCCACCCACACCCAGCACTGCTTTTCCTCCCTAACACTGCCATTGCCATTTCCAACTTCTAGTTAGAAAAGGAATTGTAAAAAAAGGAGAAACAAGATGGTAGAGAACACACCCTCCCCTGGGGTGGGGGGGAATATATATATATATATATATATATATATATATATATATATATATATATATAATATATATATATGACTCAAGATCTATGCTAGATAGGGCAGGGTCAATTATAAAAAATGCTTTTCACATTATACTACAACTAATAGCACATGTTTTAGAAATATGCACATAATGCCTTTGTAGCCCTCACCCTGCTGTGAGGTAAGTACGTACTGGGTTTTTTCATTACTGATGAAGAAAGAAACTCAGGAAAGTCAAGGGACCAGCCAGTCAATGCCAGAGGTGGGGCTGGACCCTCTTCCTGACCTCGAATCTCCACTAACTGTGGACATTTCCCAGAGTTCAGCCTGTAGTCCCTAGGTAAGCTTGCTGGTGGATAGTGTTGCTCAGATGCTACCGAGGAAAAGATTAATTAACATGAAAGAACTGGAGACAGTAAGCCGCTGGGGGTAATGGGCACAGATGTGAGGTAACAGGGTCAGCAAAACTAGATCAGATTACAGGCTGAGCCCCTCAAGAATGTTGGAGGGAACAACTAGAAATGGCTGGAAGGCTGGAAACCGGTTAAAGGTATGTATGCATGGTCCTGAGAGCTGGCCCTGCCCAGGAAAGAGAAAGACTTCCCAGAAGGGACCTTGTCCTCACGAACAGAAGGCTTAAAGGTAGAGGTTTTTTAGCTAGAGGCAAAGTAAAAATGGAACCAGGAGTACAGTAGGGATGGGATTCATGAGGAATGAATTCAGTTGTATTCACCTCCTCTCCGGCTCCTCCCTCCAACATCCCTTCCTGAGGACCTGAGGTCTGAGGTCATTTCACGCTATCCAGCCCCCTAGCCTACAGGAACAGCAAAAGTAGGAATGGAGACTAGGGGAGACTAGGGGAGGTGAGGAGGCCTCATCTGCCGACAGTGCTCTCTGGAGAAAACCTTCTTTCACCCTGGCTTCTCAAGGTCAGCTGAGGAATGCCTTCAGAAAAGCAGAAGCTGAGGAGGGTATTTGGGGACCCCTCTCACTGATGCCCCACCTTCCTGGCCTCTTGGAGAGCACCAAGAACAAGGACAAGCTGGCTTGGTAAAACCAGCAGGTGCTTCAATGCCATACATCCTGAGTGCCCAGATGTGCAAGGCCCATGGGCTAGATGCCACAGAGGATAGCAAGATGGGCCAGCCCCCACCCACAAAGGGGGCACAGGCAACCACTCAACCCACAGCAACCTCAGATGGTATCAGAGAGGGCCTAAGAGAGAACAGACCCCCAGCAATGAGGGGTGTGGCTGAGACTTGCTGGGAGAGGCTGGGGAAATTCACAGGGTTTCACACCTGGCTGCTTTCTCCTGGGGTTCCTGACAAGTTTTGGCCTCTCCCTCCCCAGGAACCACACACACACACACACACACACACAAACTTCTGACCATTCTGTGTGTGCTGCCTCAGGGAAAGGATGTGAGACAGAAACAGAAGAAAAAGTATGGAAAGAAAGTCTTCCTGACCTCTGAGTTCCAGAATTATAAGTCCACAGAGGAATGGAAAACACAGGAATAGGTGTGGGAGCTCCTTGACAAGGAATAGCAAGGCTTGCCAGTCTGGGCTTGGGAAGAGGGCAGAGGTGAGGGGTGTCCTGAGATATACGTGGATGTTGTTGAGGTCCTGAGAAAGAAAACCTGCCTGGGTTTCCTAGGCGGAACCCAGAGGAAGTGGCAAAGGTCCAGGTTAGAAATGGCTGTGGCGTGTCAGGCAGATGGGTCTCTGCCTCGCTGTGGGTGGCAGAAAGAGTCCTGTGTAACTGGTAGTGTAGGGGTATGGAGGAGAGAGCAGACATGGAGGGACCCTGTGGACAAGAAGTGACAGCCCAAAGTGACCAGCCAGGGAATCCCAGTAGATGCCAGCTGGCCAGCTAGCCTGGAGAATTGAAGGTGCTCCATCTGTCCTCTCGTGTACTGAACTCAGGACCATCCCAGGAACTTTGAGGGGACAAGAGGACCAGCTGATCTTTGAACTGATGACAAGACGTGTCTGCCCCCTCAGGGGGATGAGAGATGAAATGTAGAAATGAGAAAATCGATTATTGCACACCCAAATATGTATATTGAAATTCTAACCTGCTGTAAGACAGAATCTATAAGGGTAGCATGTATATTTTATTTATTTATTTATTTATTTATTTATTTATTTATTTTTAATTTTTTTTTTAACGTTTATTTCTTTTTGAGACAGAGAGAGAGCGAGCATGAACAGGGGAGGGGCAGAGAGAGAGGGAGACACAGAATCTGAAACAGGCTCCAGGCTCTGAGCTGTCAGCACAGAGCCCGACGCGGGGCTCGAACTCACGGACCGCGAGATCATGACCTGAGCCGAAGTCGGACGCTTAACCGACCGAGCCACCCAGGCGCCCCTGTATATTTTTTTTAAAAAGCCTACTAACAAAAGACAAACAATGAACTGGGGGGAAATCATTATACCATATATAACAAAAATACTAATTTCCTTCATATATGAAGAATGCTTCTAAATCAGTAAGATAAAAACTGGCAACAAATGGGATAATTCATAAAGGATATAAGTAGTTCACAGAAAAAGAAATATAAATGACTTCTTGCCACTTGAAATATATCCCTCAGGGTGCCTGGGTGGCTTGGTCAGTTGAGTGTCTGACACTGGATTTCGGCTCAGGTCATGATCTCACGGTTTGTGAGACAGAGCCCCACATCAGGCTCTGCACTGACAGGGTGGAGCCTGCTTGGGATTCTCTCTCTTCCTCTCTCTCGGCCTCTCCCCAGCTAGTGCTCACACACTCTCTCTCTCTCTCTCTCTCTCAAAATAAATAAATAAACTTTAAAAAAAAAAAAAGGAAATACATCCCTCAACCATAATGAGAGAAATGCAAATTAAGATTATGATGAGATACCATTTTCACCTATCAGCTGGGAGGAGGTTTATAAGTATAACAGAGCTGGATGCTGGTGAGAGAGGACAGGGAGATAGCCTTTCTCATGACTGTTGATGGGAGGGTAAATTGGCACAGCCCCTTCGGAGAGCAAATTGGCAATATCTATTGGAATTAAAGTACACCATTTTCTTTGACCCTGAAATTCCAATTTAAAGAATTTACCCTGCAGGTATAACCTCACAGGTCCACAAGGATGTTCACAGTAGCATTCTTTCTAGTGGCAAAAAAAACAAAAAAACAAAAAACAAAAAAACCCCAATATCTATTAAAATGGGACTAGATAAACAATAACACATCAGTGGAATACCATGTGGCCATTCAAAATGACAGATTTGTGTAGGCTGATGTGGAAAGATCTTCGAAATACACTGGTAATTAAAAATAAAAGCAAGGTGCAGAACACTGTGTAGAGTTTTCTGCCAGTTGCCTTATAAAAAAAGAATGTATCGGGGCCCCTGGGTGGCTCAGTCTGTTGTGCGTCCTACTTCAGCTCAGGGCATGATCTCACAATTCGAGAGTTTGAGCCTCTCGTCGGGCTCTGTGCTGACAGCTCAGAGCCTGGAGTCTGCTTCAGATTCTCTGTCTCCCTCTCTCTGCCCCTTGCCTGCTCACACTTTCTCCCTCTCTCTCAAAAATAAATAAACAATGGGGCACCTGGGTGGCTTAGTCGATTAAGTGTCTGACTTCTGCTCAGGTCATGATCTCGCAGTTCTCGAGTTTGAGCCCCAGGTCAGGTTTTGTGCTGACAGCTCAGAGCCTGGAGCCTGCTTTGGATTCTGTGTCTCCCTCTCTCTGCTCCTCCCCCGTTCATGTGCTTGCTCTCTCTCTCTCTCTCTCTCTCTCTCAGAAATAAAGAAACTTAAAGAAAAAATTTTTAATAATAAATAAACATTAAAAAAAAGAATCTATATGCAAATATATGCCTGTTTATGCATGGTTATTTCTGAAGAGGCACAGAGGTTAAACAAATACCCATATATTTTCACAGGATAATTGTGTACTGTTTGAATGGTTCGTGTCTGTGGACGTTTCATTTGTATAATGACACTATGAGTTAAAGTGGGGAGTGGGAGTGGAGGAGCAAGGGGAGGAAGGCACAGAAGAGCTTCTGCCGGCCTGAGGCTGAGGGAGGCATGTTTGTGCTAGGGAATGAGTGCTTTCTAGGTGGACAGCCTCAGACTTCAGGAACAGGGGCTGAGTCACAGTCACCCTGGAAACTGTGACAAAAGTCCACAACCTCCCAAAGGCAGGCATTGCTGACGTGTTCTAGAATAGTTTATTCTGGAGGAAGGAGCACCGGAGGGGCTCTAGATGGGGCTGGGAAGGACTAATAAGGAAGTGTCTGCAAGGAGAGATGGAAAATGAGTCCTCTTGTCCCCAGCTGTGCTGTTGTCAGTCTGTCAAGGAGCTTCCATTTCTCAGCAAAATCTACCTAAGCTCAAAGGTGAGGTCAGCAAAGAGTTTTAAAAGAGTCATTTTAGATATTATTTGGAAGGATGCAAATGCTTATACAAGATAAAAGAAGATGAAAGAAGAAATTCAAAGTCTAGTAACAGATGAGCAGTGAGAAAACTAGAAACATAAGTTCAAAGTCAATTCAGATTATTCAAACACGGAGATCCCATTTTCCACTCATCAGATCAGTAAAAACTTGCTAATTTTGTATTTGCTACTATTCAGTATTGGTGAGAGTGTGGGAAAACAGATGCTCTTAAGCACCACTGGGAAGAGTGAAAAACACTCTTTTTTTTTTTTTTTTTTTTTTTTTTGAGGACAACTAGGCAGTAACAACATGTTTAATGTGGGTTTGCTCTGATCCAGAAATGTCACTTATGGGAATCTACCCCTGATGCAGGCTGGTAAACACGCATATGTCTTTTCTCTGTCACCTGAGAACCTGAAAAATGACACCATAGTAGCAATAAGCACACTGAGCACCCAGATCTTGGTTTCTAGAACCATTCTCCAATAACAGGGCCCCTTGGAGAACAGACTGACTCTAGGACTGAGAAAGATGAGCCTGGAGCACCTTGGAGTGCTGGAAAGTAAGGAGATAATTACAAATACATTGATAGGGTATGTCCAAGGGGCACAGGAGCCAAATGAAAGAGATCCCGATGGCCTAAGCTGGAAGATTTGGGCAATACAATCAATTGGAGTAGAACCCAAAATATAAAATGAGTCCATATTGATACAAATAAATTAATAAATGGAGAAAAAGAGACATATCTTTGCAGAACATTTTTTTAAATTTTTTTAAATATTTGAGGCTGACAATAGCACTTTTTTAAAAAATTCAAATCCAAGTTAGTTAACAAATAGTGTAATAATGATTTCAGGAATAGAACCCAGTGATACATCACTTACGTATAACTCATCCCAACAAGTGCCCTCCTTAATGCTCATCACCCATTAGCCCATTCTCCCACCCAACACCCTTTCAGCCACCCTCAGTTTGTTCTCCGTATGTAAGAGCCTTACAGTTTGCCTCCCTCTCTCATCTCATTTTTCTTTCCCTTCCCCTATGTTCATCTGTTTTGTTTCTTAAACTTGTGCAGAACAATTTAAACACAGAAATGTATGCAGAGTCCAGAAATGCTCAAGACAATATCGTGGCATTTTCAGAAAAAAAAAATGTATATATAGTTGTGTTACTTGTCTATAAACATTTTCCTTATAAAAGCTTCAAAAATCTCAAGGTTCAAGACATATGCAGTACAATTTGCAAACGTATACATACATATTATGTGTATGTATACATGTACATGTATATATACGTTTGCAAATTTAAATGCTGTAAAAATACACATACACATATATACATATATATACTGTAACTCCAATCCTGGCAAAGTTGTAAGAAACTTAGTATGTACATCCATCCCGGCAAGCAATATAAGTTCATACGTGCCTTTTGGACAGCGCCTTGGCAATATCCAGCAAGAACTAGAAAAGATTTCATACCCCTGAACACGGTAGTTTCTTTCTTTTCTGGCAATTAATTAAATCCAAAAGGAAAGACAGCAAAGAAAGCAAATTGCATTTTTGCTGCTATCTTATTTAAACAAAACTGGAAACTGTCCCACAGGAGGTTACAAAATGATACAGTCACTTGGAGTATTAGTTAAGTACTAAAAAGGATGATTATGAAGACTATATAGGAACATGGAAAACGCTTCTGAGCATTTATGAGAAAGAAGTATAAAGCAAAACATGCAAGTATACTATAATTTCAACTTTGTAAAAGTCTGCACACGGTGGCTGGAGGCCTGGGAAGCTGAGCAGGTATACCGTTGGTGCCTGGACCCTGTCCCTCCCACATCACACACCCAGCCTTTTCCTCTCTGCCTTCCAGGGCTCCACAGCAGACGGCTGTGCTCTTCGCTTAGTTTACTCCAGGCAAAGAGAGGGTGCTCAAACACGTATTTTTGGAAGAAATGTTTTGTCAACGTTGCCGCGATATTCTGCCACTTTATTTTGTTTAAATTTTTTTTTTAACGTTTATTTATTTTTGAGACAGAGAGAGACAGCATGAACGGGGGAGGGTCAGAGAGAGAGGGAGACACAGAATCCGAAACAGGCTCCAGGCTCCGAGCGGTCAGCACAGAGCCTGACGCAGGGCTTGAACTCACGGACCGCGAGATCATGACCTGAGCCGAAGTCGGACGCTCAACCGACTGAACCACCCAGGCGCCCCTCTGCCACTTTAAAAAATTCTCCTAGGGGGCTCCTGGGTGACTCAGTTAGTTAAGCATCAGACTCTTGATCTCAGCTCAGGTCTTGATCTCAGGGTCATGAGTTCAAGCCCCGGGTTTGGTGTGAAGACTACTTTTAAAAAATGTAAAAAATTCTCCTAAATATTTACCGGTGAACCTGGATTCAAACTTTAACAGTGTCTGTCAATGTCTTAGTCCCCACTGAGGCCTCACCAAAACCTCCCACGACTCACACATCCTATTCAAAGTTTCCGTTGCTATCACACAGCCACCTACCATCTCTCAAACGAGTGCAAGAAAGCCCCTGTGCGCCTTCATGCAACGCAGAGGATTTTGAAAGGTCAAACATGACTGCTTGAAACTCAAAAGGGTTTTCCAGGGAGATGTTTGGATCTTTTCTGGAGAATCTAAGAATTAAGACATCTCCCATCTGAGCTAGTTCGTTTTCAGTCCAGGGAAAGGGGTGGAGCTGAGGCCCTCTACAGTGTGGCAGGAGCTAGAAGTGGGGCTGGAACCCCAGGACAGCCCTGTGCCACGGAAGGCAGCTACCTAGAGCAGCGCTGCAAGAGAAATGGAGTGTGGCCGCAGATGTCACTGTAAATGCTCTAGGAGCCACATTAAAAAGAGTGAAAAATAGATGACATTCATTTTAATATATATTGTTTAATTCAAAATCTCCAGGCATGCCTGGGTGGCTCAGTTGGTTGAGCATCCGACTTCAGCTCAGGTCATGATCTCACACTCCGTGAGAGACACTCGCCCCGCGTCTGGCTCTGTGCTGACAGCTCAGAGCCTGGAGCCTGCTTGGGATTCTGTGTCTCCCCCTCTCTCTGCCCCTCCCCTGCTCATGCTCTATCTCTCTCTGTCTCAAAAATAAATAAGAACATTAAAAAATTTTTTTAATCTCCAAAACATCATTTCACTGTGTAATTGATAACAATTATTAATTGGTATTTATTTTACATGCCTTTCTTTGTACTGAGATCCAGCATATATTTTATTCTTACAGCATATCTCAATTCAGATCAGCTGTACTTCAAGGACCGAAAAGCCATTTGCGAGCAGAAGCTACCATATGGAACAGCACAGCTCTAGAATTTTTATCTTTTTTCCTTTTCTTTAAAAAAATTTTTTTTTAATGTTTATTTTTGAGACACACACACACACACACACACACACACACACAGAGCGTGAGTGGGGGAGGGGCAGAGAGAGACACACACACACAGAATCTGAAGCAGCCTCCAGGCTCTGAGCACAGAGCCCGATGTGGGGCTCGAACTCACGAGCTGAGCTGTGAGATCATGACCTGAGCCAAAGTTGGATGCTTAACTGACTAAGCCACCCAGGCACCCCTCTTCTTTCCTTTTGTGTTTTCTTCCTCCTTCTTTTCTTCCCCCACTCCTTTTCTTCCCCTCCCCCTCCGCCTCCTTCCCTCTTTCCCTCCTTCCTTCCCATTTCTTTCTTCTCTCCTTCTCTTTCTTTCTTTCTTTCTTTCTTTCTTTCTTTCTTTCTTTCTTTCTTTCTTTCTTTCTTTCTTTCTTTCTTCTCTCTTTCCTTCCTTCCTTCCTTCCTTCCTTCCTTCCTTCCTTCCTTCCTTCTTTCTTAGAAAAACAAATCATTCGTTAGAAACTAGACATTTTGGGCACCTGGGTGGCTCAGTTGATTGTCTGACTCTTGATCTTGGCTCAGGTCATGATCTCACAGTGGTGAGTTCAGGCCCTGCATGCTGAACATTGGGATTCTCTCTCTCCCTCTCTCCCTCTGCCCCTCCCCTGCTCATGCACGCTCGCTCTCACTCTCTCCCCACCCCCTCAAGATAAATAAACTTAAAAAAAAAAAAGAAATGAGACATGTGTCTACCTGCCTACAGCATTCTCCAGGCAGAAAATTCTAGGAAACTTTATTTTCCAGAACTCTCTTCTGTCCAGTGGCTATTTCCCCTTGCGTGCTGTAGCATGCATGTGACTAGTTACTTTCTTTGGGCTTTCTGGTAGTCCTCTGGTTACCAGATCCAGTTACATATCTGGTTACATATCCAGTCCCTATACACCTATTGTCTATGGTTGTAGGTAACAAAGGTGAGCTGTCTCTCTCTACTGAGTGATGGGGGCAGGCTCACGCAGGCCCTTAACTCTTTTCCAGTAGTCTTTAGTATTTGGTGAGGCTCTCCATGTCTGTTTCATGATTGGAGTTGTACTTTGCATTGGAAGTTGGCTGGTGGCCAGAAGCTCTTCTAGCCCGGAGAGTCCCTGCATCCATCTCTGGGCCTGAGGGAATGTTTGAGCCCCAAAGTAGAGGAGCTCACAGAATTAATTACGTGGACTGTCCCATGTCCCTTTACAATCCTGGAAAATTGCTGTGGGAAATCAGCTCCTGAAAAAGAGATCTAGAGAGGAGCACTTTTGAGGAGATGGGAGGGATAGAGAGGAAGAAGTCATCTTCTAGGCATCATTTTCCCAGAAGTCATTACTTCTTTATTTGCATTTCCTTTCATTATCAAAGTTTTTTAAAAAAGGCGCGATTGCAGTTATGCAATGGTTTATGCAGTTGCTATGAGCCTGAAAGCATTCTCTGGGCTGTGTGTGAGTCGGCACATCCCTGGCTTCCCGCACTCAGGGCGACAGGAGACACTGGGAATTTCTCAAATGTTCACAAGAATGTCAAGAGGTAGTTCTGAGTAATCATAATTCCTTGAAGTTCTTGTGGGAAAATGCAGTCCCGATTTCCTTTTAGAGACAACAGTCTTTGAAAACCGCTTGCCATGAGGGTTTGCATTTGTTTATGGTGCAGAGAATGGTAAAAATGTGCTTCTGTGGAAGGCCCCAGCCAGTGAAAAATCCTCCCATGTGGACGTCACAGTTCTAAGCACAGAACAAACTCGAATTCTCCAGCCACCAATGCTTGATGTATTTCTGATCCACTCAGCTCTGGTGTTTTGGCGGTTTATGTGATCAGCCCGATAAAAATGTTGATGTGTTTCTTGGTGTCTTCTTCTCTTAGAGACCCAAATCTTGGTGTCTCTCCCCTGCCCCTGTTCTCTCCTGCCCCATAGCTATTTCCCCGGGCAGAACCTCGGAGCCAAGTCTCCAGGATGATAAGCCAGATCTGCTTGTCACATGGCGGGCCAAGGAACCCCCTAGTCACCCCATCCTCACTACTGGGCTCTTGCTGCCCCTGGATGTCTCTGTCTAGTGTCACACCCTCTCTGGCCTCTGGTCTCTACCAGCCAGGCTGACAGATTAAGTAAGGAGAAGGCAAAGAAAGAAAAAGGAAGAGATAGAAAAAGGATAGAAAAGGAAAGAAAAAAATCCAAGATGCCTGGGTCGCGCTCTGCAGTGAGGAGTAGTGATGGCAGGAGCTGGTCTAAATGTGGCTGTCCCGGGGCGCCTGGGTGGCTCAGTTGGTTGAGCTTCCAACTTTGGCTCAGGTCACGATCTCACTGTCTGTGAGTTCAAGCCCCGCGTCGGGCTCTGTGCTGACAGCTCAGAGCCTGGAGCCTGCTTCGGATTCTGTGTTTCCCTCTCTCTCTAACCCTCCCCTGCTCATGCTCTGTCTCTCTCTGTCTCAAAAATAAAATAAAAAACATTAAAAAAATAAAAAAAATAAAATAAAAAAATAAATGTGGCTGTCCAGCCCACAGGTGTAACTGAAGATGGAGATTTCAAGATGTGAGGAGATGCATGGGTTGATGGAGACTGCAGTGTGAGGACCTGCCTGCCCACTCTGGCAGAGCTGCCTGACCAGGCCCACTGGTGGCTGCTCACTCCTCCCGGCCTGGCCATGCTGATCTAGCCTGGACTCTTAGCACCTGTCATCAGGCCTTTGTTTTTGTTTTTGTTTTTGTCTTTAAGGAGCAAAATAATAATAATTTAAGAAATCTCTTTTGAGGATCTCAGTCAACACAAACTCTTTATAATTCCAGAAATAGGGGCACCTGGGTGGCTCAGTTGGTTGAGCATCCGACTTCAGCTCAGGTCATGATATCGTGGTCTGTTAGTTTGAGCCCCGCACTGGGCTCTGTGCTGACAGCTCAGAGCCTGGAGCCTGCTTCGGATTCTGTGTCTCCCTCTCTCTCTGCCCCTCCCTTGCTCACACTCTGCCTCTCTCTCTCTCTCTCTTCCTCAAAAATAAATAAACATTAAAAAAAATTTTAAATTCCAGAAATAGCCCAGATATGAGTGGCCTTATTCCCTCAAGGTGTTCGGGGCCAACTCCTACCTTCTTGGAGGAATGCAGAGAAAGGGTGAGCCCTCGGGGTGCATGGATCTCTTGGCAGCCAGCCAGGCATCTGGTCTGTCTGTGGAGGTTCAGGCTCCCTTGTGGGGACCACACGAGCATCACTCCTTTTTGCTAAGCAGTAAGACACACATAGGAGAGTATGGGCTTTAGGTTTTTGTGCCAGTTTCACTTTGTTTCTTCTGTTGTTCATTCAGTCATCTAACACACTTATGGAAAGCCTAGGAGCTGAGGTAACAGAAGCGAACACCTACGGGGCCTGGCTCGAAGGGGCCCTCACCTGGACTGCTGGGAAGGCTCATCTGTGCATCCCCGGTTTCCCTCCAGGACATGAAGAGCCCTCACTCTGAAAAGTGCCTACAGAGCAGTTTCAACCCCTCTGTGAATGAGTTTTGGCAAGCACACAGTTGAGTCACAGTCTTGGTGACACAGAGCACGTGGCTTTAAATTGCCCAGAAGTATGACTGGCACTCCAGCCTGTGACAGCCTCCCTACCCTGAGGGATTCTGGATGAGCCACCGTCAGCTCACAGCAAGGGATCCAAAGATAATCCTTCTTGTTTTCTAAAAGCCAGCTGTTGAGTTTCAAAGCCCTTCCGTACATGGTGAATTCCTTGAAGGCAGTTGAAATAACCACTGATTTTTTTTGTTTTTAATCACCTAAGCTAAGTGATTTTTTCTGAGAAGAGCAGATTCCCCTGTGGGTCTCCCGAACTTGAGGGGAAGGCAGAGAATGTTCTTGCTTGGGAGATGAATGGTGTGATCAGGCCAGGTTCAAACAGCTTGCGGGTGGCACCTCAATTCCTGACCCTGGAAGTTTACATGACCCACAGCGGATGTCTGCCTGACCCTCCCCTGAGCAGCCCCACTTCTCCTACGCAGGGCAGAGCAGAGATGGGAGAAGGCAGTGAGCAGCCATCCCAATGTTCACCAAGCAGACCAGAAGCTAGGCAGCTGGTGGCTTATCAGTGACAGGCTGCGGTCTGACTCACCACCCTGTCACAGCCCTTGGTGGAGGACTGACCCACAGAGGAAATTACACAGCACTCCGTGGCCCATGGTAGAGGCAGGGGCTTTTCCAAGTGCATCAACTGGGAAGCAGCCTTCACCCACGCCAGAAGACTTGGAGACCCCCACTGGCTTCAGGAATAGGGTAGCCTGTGCAAACGCCTCGCACGGTTCCTCACTGGCCGGCAGGACACCCAAAGCCCTGACCCATCTGTGACACGGCTGCTATGCTCACCAAGCCGGCCTTCCACATGGTTCCTCAGGCTGCAGCGTCAAGTTGAGCTGCAGCCATCCGCCCAGAATCTACACTGTCCCAGGAGCTTGCTGAGGGACTCTCAGTTAGAAAAGACAGTCCTGCCAGCAGAACCAGATTCTACTCCTCTCAGGTCGCTGTGTGACTCTGGGCAACTCAATTAAACTCACTCTATCTCAGTTTGCCTCATCTATAAAATGTGTCTAGAACACCTACCTCACACATCTACCTCATGCAGAATACATGCAAAGGGCCTGGCACATAGTAGGTGCTCTTCAATACATGTTCCTCATTTTTTTTTTTAATTTTTTTTTTTTAACGTTTATTTATTTTTGGGACAGAGAGAGACAGAGCATGAACGGGGGAGGGGCAGAGAGAGAGGGAGACACAGAATCGGAAGCAGGGTCCAGGTTCCAAGCCATCAGCCCAGAGCCCGACGCGGGGCTCGAACTCACGGACCGTGAGATCGTGACCTGAGCTGAAGTCGGATGCTTAACCGACTGAGCCACCCAGGCGCCCCTGTTCCTCATTTTTTTAAAATGTTTTTTAATTTATTTTTGAGAGAGAGAGTGAGAGCATGAGTGGGGGAGGAGCAGAGAGACAGGGGAACAGAGGATCCGAAGCAGACTCCATGCTGTCAGCATAGACCCCGAATATGGGGCTTGAACTCACATACCATGAGGTCATGACCTGAGCTGAAGTCAGACACTTAACTGACTGAACCACACAGGCACCCCTTCATGTTCCTTGTTCTAAACCTGCTCTGAGGCACAACTCAAATTGGCACCAGAGTTGAGCCCTGGTGTCAACTCAGAGTTATCGCTTTCCCTCCCCCATATCCAGTCCCCAGCTTTTCATGCAAATATGTGGCTGGAGGAAACAAGTTCCATCATCGTAATTGAGGAGTTGATTTCTCTGGGTGGTGTGAAGGATGGCCTAGCTCGAGACACCCACCCAAGGGGCAGACCACTGAAGAGGATTCTTTTCCACCCTCTCCTTTCCTACTCTGGATCTGACACCCCAGGACCATCCTACAGGTAGCCAGATGTGGACAGAACTGGCTACCTTCTCCTAAAAGTGGGGTGGGCAGGAGGGAAGAAGTGATGGGTGGCACCCAGGCCTTGCACCTGGAGTTAGTCCTAGGAGCTACCTCGGGGAAAACATTCAGTCCCGTGAGGACTGTGACTGGTTAGGATTCTCCCGGAACCCAGAGGACAGGACTCTTCTGTACATTGTTCCAGTCCACCTGTGCTAATTATCTGGGGTAAGAGCTACACTGCCATCCCCTTCCACGACGGGGGTTCCATGCTGGGATTGCTGCGTACCGGTTATGCAGAGGCCTGCAAAGGTGGGCAGCCAAGGTCCTGCCTCTCCAGAAAGTACCAAAGAATAGATCAAATAGGTATGTAACAAGAAAATACCATCCAAGAATCTTCCCTCTGCCTAACCCAGTCACCCCAGAGCTCCTGCCCCCTCCTTCTGTGCCTGCTGTCCCCTCAGCCTGGGGGCCCTTCTACTAGCACTCCCAGCTCTGGAGCACTTCCCCAGGGCTCCTCTTAGGGCTCCAATTCTCTCCCGGGCTGAAGTTTATCTCAACCACCAAAGGTCAAGGCCAGCTCTTGTACCTGGTCCCCTGAACTTGCACAGTGCCCAGCACATAGCAGGTACTTTGAGGCCAAATGGAGTTGTGTGTGTGTGTGTGTGTGTGTGCACATGTGCATAAAAGGAACAAATTCATTGTGCATCTGTTAAGTGCCAGGCCAGTGCTAGGCTTCTTCAACTGGGGTGGGGACAGGGAGAACCCTATCTCTATTTTTATTTCCCCCATTGCAGGATGCTCTGCCGACAGGGCCCCTTACCTTCCCAGGCTCTTTCCCTTACCCACAGCTGCAGCTAAGAGCTTTAGGTTTGCAAAGGGTTTGCTTAGGTTTGCTTCACATCCAAGGCCTGGGCCACCTTTTCCAGAAGACCCTCCTCCCAGACTCCATCCTGGGCTCTTTGGGGGCAAGATCCTTACTTCCTCCTGGAACATGGGAACCACCTGGGATGGAACAACTGCCTCCAGTGTTTCAAGAGTTCACTCGGGCTAATGGTTTCCTCCCTGTAGCAGCCTGGCAGTGGGGGCAGACAGGGACTCTATATGGCTAAGGAGCTCCCCTGAGACCCCTGCACAACTATCGAGGTTGGTTTATTTTCAATCCATTTCACCCCCCAGCTGAGCTTTAAAAAGTGCAATTTGGGGGGGCGACTGGGTGGCTCAGTCGGTTAAGCATCCAACTTCAGCTCAGGTCATGGTCTTGCGGTTCATGGGTTTGAGCCTCGCATCGGGCTCTGTGTTGACAGCTTGGAGCCTGGAGCCTGCTTTGGATTCTGTGTCTTCCTCTCTCTCTACCCCTCCCCTGCTCACACTCTCTCTCAAAAATAAATAAACGTTAGGGGCGCCTGGGTGGCGCAGTCGGTTAAGTGTCCGACTTCAGCCAGGTCACGATCTCACAGTCTGTGAGTTCGAGCCCCGCGTCAGGCTCTGGGCTGATGGCTCAGAGCCTGGAGCCTGTTTCCGATTCTGTGTCTCCCTCTCTCTCTGCCCCTCCCCGTTCATGCTCTGTCTCTCTCTGTCCCAAAAATAAATAAAAAACATTGAAAAAAAAAAAATTAAAAAATAAATAAATAAATAAACGTTAAAACTTTTTTTTTAAATAATAAAAAAAAGTGCAATTTGGGGTTGGAGGCACAGCAGAGACTCATGATGTCACCTCTAGGAAGAACTTTTAGTTATTTTGTATTTGGTCTTTAAAACCACCCTGCATGTGGGTTTGTGGGAAGGGCAATTATTATCTCTAATTTACAGATAGGAACCCTGAGGCCCAAAGATTAAGGTCACTCAGCTGCCACACTGAGTATCTTCTGAATCCTATCTCAGGGCCTCTTTCTACCACCAAGTGCCACAGAGGCAGGTCCAGGTGCCTGGCACTCAGGCTAGAGGAGGCAGGGCCTAGAGAGAGAGTTCTGGAGACACCTCTCCCCAGGGAACGAAGATCAGGAGACCCATGGCTCCACTTAATGGCTGGCTGGCCCTGGGTGTTGAAGAAGCCCTGAAGCCATAGTCTCAAAAACAGAGACCGTGAACCCCCTTTGGGCTGCCACGTGATCGTAGCTGATATTGAGGTAACATGTAAATACCACTTTTCTGTGCACCAGATACCATTCAAGTACTTTCCAGAGATGGACTCATTTAATACTCACAAAACCCTAAGAGGCATTGAGATCATTCCCATTCTACAGATAAAAAGTTGGCGGCACAGAAGGGTTAAGAAACTTGTCCAGGTTTACAGGACCTAGGAAGTAGCCAATAAACGTTACTTTTTGTCAACTCTTTTTCAGACTATTAGAAAACAAGACTGGCACCTAAAGGTCTGCCCAGGACCTGAGATCAAGTGGCCCCAGTCTGTTTCATCATTGCTCTGCTTACAAAGGTACTGCTTTTGCTTGGTAGGTACAATCGTGGGCGGTTTGTTGGATTTTGTAAAAAACATAATTCCTCTTGATGTTTTATGTTGTTGGGATAAGAAGTGGATTTTTATTCTTAAGTAACTTGCAGTCACTGGTGCTTTCCTTCAGCTGGGATTCCACACAACGGTGGCCCAGAGAAGGGACAATAAGTAAGCAGCTGTAATTTCTAAGTGGTCTCGGGGTGGAAACGGTGATTCAGGGGCTTTTCTGGACAGGAGACCTGAGCATGCTGGTGACAGTGGCCAAGGAGCACAAGAGCGCGCACCTGGGGCGGGTGCTAGAGACCTCAGGGGAGGAAGTATGTGCTCCACGAATGGCCCCAGAACACAAAGCCAGAGAGAGGCCTGGCGTTTCAGGGGGACTCCCTTGACTCTGGATGCAGCTAATTTTATACGGTTATCTCTAAACTGCAAAGACCAAACAAAACCACCTAGACCTGAGTTAGCAATGCATGACGGTTGTCCCTCCGGCTCCTCTCTCCCGCCCCCTTCTCTGCCCCGCGGGGACAGCAGCACAGAAGCCGGGCGGTCCAGGGCGGCTGCGGGAGGGAGAGCACTGCCGGGCGTTCCCTGCCCCCACCCACCCCAACTCGCTGCTGCGGGCTCTTGCAGCACTCGGCCATCGCCGCCCTCTCTCCCCCGTAGGCCTCTAGGGTCGTGACCACTGCTGCGACCCCAGGCCTTGCACTGTGCCCCCACCCCGCACACCCTCCCCCTCGCCTTTCTCAAAAGTCTATTCAACTCTGCAGTGAGGAATTACCTGCTGTGCGGGTGACGGTTACACCAGTGATGTGCACAACAGATATTTCAGACCCTCTTCTCGTATCCAGTCCTCACCCCCACTGTATCCTGTCAAAATGACCTCCACGAATGCCACCCTCCACTGGGGATGCCCAGAGCCTGGGAGATCCAAGATCGGTGCATTTAAAGGAATTGGTAGGGCTTGAGTCTGGAAGCATGAATACATCCTGGGAGGAGGGCCCGCAGGAACAAGACAGACGGATGTGACGAGCACATTCCTCCAGATGTGGAGCCTCTGGATGCACCGGAGATCAATGTGACCATCTGGGATCCGACCGAGACTTCCTCCGAGCCAGCCGCGTGCGGCACACGCCGGGGCGCACAGGACCCTTAAGGAGCTTCCAGGCTGCGAGCTAACCCCTTCTTTCCCACAACAGCTCCACGGAGGAGCAGCGAGGGGGGGGATGACACCTCCCGGCTCTTGCGTCAGCCGGTTTGAGCCGCACGGAAACCACGCCCAGCGCTCTAAAGAACCAGTGAGGCCTGGAGGTTCGGGCATTTCGGGAGATGCTGGCCTGCCCTGCTCCTGGGATGCGGAAAGCCTGTGAGCCTTGGGAGAAACAGGAAGCGTTCACGTACAGGTCCGCCCTTGGCACTCTTCGTTTTTTCCAGGTCCAGAGAGCAATATGAAATGTATCCTGTTACGGTAACATACATGAGTCAGCTGAATCCTGTTGGGGCTTCTTCCCCAGGTGCCCAGATTTATGGTTGGGGTGGGGGCAGGGCCTGGAGCGCAAAGGATCCTGGACATCGCAAGCCAGAAGAGAGGTTGGGGAGCTTCTGGCCAACTTCCTAACCACCCTGATTTCACAGACAAGGAAGGGCCTGGATTGCAGAGCCAGGCTAGAACCCAGGAATCAAAAGCCTGGAACTGTACCTTTTCGGCCAACCCTGCTCTCCTGTGGCACTAAGCTGTCTTCTGAGCAGCTTTTTCTAAACCCTTTGCCAAAGGCCTAGAGGCTCAGGTGAAAGATACTTTGTTGAAGCCTGATTGTTCAGATGCTGGGAGGGATGATCCTGGCAAATTAGAGAAAAGGAAATGCTCCTTTCCAAAGCTTTTCCTGATGACCCTTATTGGAGTTACCGTTCCCTTTCCTTCCCTGAAATCCTCTGTTTCTCTGGATCTCCCTAAGTCGACTGTAAACATTAACATTCATCTATATCAATCCACCTTTTCCATGTAATGTCAGTGCTCTTTCCTCCTGCACAGTACACAGATTCCTAGGCAATTTTCCACTTCCCCATTCATGTCCTACCTGAGCAGTGTGTGTTCAATTTGGATAAACAGTCACTCTAGAACAGAAGCCACAGACATCCAAAGACTGAGGTTGAAGAAGGTCTGAGTGCTAATGCCTAGGCCATCCCAGCTGGGACAAGGCCTTCTACAGCCCAAGCAGGGGTGAGGATGGGGGTTGGGGCCAGATTAACAGGAACCGATTGAGATTGTTCTCTGGAGCAGAGCAGATAAAAAGACTTCCTATTCTCCCCACCTTACAATTAATATTCATGGTTGTATTATTGAGAGCTTACCATGGCATTTGGATTTCTCCTTTTAACTCTATGGATAGGAACTACCAAACCCCCCAATTTAAAGATGAGAACACCAAGGCACAGAAAGGTTGAATGATGTTCTCAAAACCTCATGGTTGACAAGTGGTAAGGCCAGGAGGCCACCATTAACCACTATGTTCTACTGCCCCCCTCCCGCTGAAAGTGATTCTGTGGTGGCCTCCCTGCCCTTGATGGGATGTTGAGGGGTCCTCTGAGCAGAGAGTCACAAAGGCTGCTCAGGCACGCGGAGTTCCAAGATCAGGGAACTTAATTCTTTTTTATGTCACCATCAGGACTCCAATAGTTCCATGACTATTCCTCTGAGCTGTGAAACGTCCTTGCCCGGCCTCCACCCCTGGGTGCCCAATGGGTCTCTGAGGCAACAAGTGAGCATGGAGAGGACCCGTGGGGAATGGGTTCAGCCTGACCCTAGCCCCAGTCCCGGTGCTGCCTGCTGGAGGATGGGTCGTAGAACCCTCACCAGAGAGCTGGTTATTTGAACAGACTGAAACAATAAGGCTGGAAACCAAGCCAAAATGCCAGGCTAAGAAGCCAGAAAAAATAGGAAAGGTGCCTCCCCTTATCAAGATCACAGAGGTCTTGTTCACTAAGCAGCTAGAACAGAAGGTTCCAATCAGAACTCAAAGTTGTTGTTGAAGGAGACCATTTGGGAGGAAAATCAACACTGTGTGGCTGGTCCACTCCTTTCCCAGGACAGGGTCTCAGCAATCTTTCCTGCATCTGTGAATGGAGATTTCAGCAAACAGAAAGGCATGTCCGGCTTCCAGTTTCCTGACGCTGACGCAGTCCTCGCTGTCAACACCAGTGGCTTTCTACCTTCTGTGACATTTACTGGGCTATTCATTGTACTACTTTCTTAATCAAGGAAAAATGAAGTAAAAAATCTTGGGAAATATAGGAAGCTCATTGCAGGAATACCTCAGAAAGGTGACTCAGTACTTCTTCATTTCACAAAGGGAACCAGAAGTTTCGCAAGAACGTTGTTGTTCCCTCTAACTAAGTGGATTGAACCAGGATTTCCTGACTCCTGAACTTTTTGCTGATGGCCCTGGGCTCAGTTACAAGATTCGTGATTGGCAGCAATAGCGCGCTCACCTTTTCAGAAACGGTTGAGTCTGGAATGGCTGAGTGACCTGATGTGCTTCTGCAGAGCATCCTAGACTAGTTCAGCCCTGGTGGTAGCCAGGGCGTTCTTCTGGAACACTGGGAAATGTTGAACTATGAGTCCAAGAAGCAACGTTGCCAACAGAAAATTTGCCTATGAATAAGACATGAAATCACATTCAAAAGCAGATGCCCCCCCAAAGCTTTCACTCACAGTATGCTCAATGGTTTCTGATTTTTTCATTAATGTCCATTTCCTCTTATAAATGTATTTGGTAAATGTATGTAGACATTTACTATAATTAGTCAAGAAACTGGAAGGATGGAGGTAAAATTTTTTTGTTTTACTAGTTGCTTATTTTGCAAAATTACTTAAGTTGTTTATTTTTTAAAAAATACTTTCCCAGAAGTCATGCCCTCCTTACCAATGCTATAATCTTCCTAATTTTGCACAAACTTCACATATAATGTATTTTAGCCAGCAAGCATTCAGTTAACTTTAGAACATCCCAATTGACATCTCACATCATGTCATGCACTCGCTGATGGCAACCACAGCATGATTAGGCCTGAGTTGACTGGAAGAGTTGAGAGAGTTCAAGACTTATCAGTGAGTCCCAGGAAGGTCCCAGAGCCTACGGACTGAACCGACACTGCCAAAACCACAGAGGCTCAGGACTGGGCAGCATTGGGGAAGGTTCTAGTGCTGGATTACTTTTTGTTAGCATGCATATGCAGACACACATTCACATGCATACACATATACACAATCATTTTGTTTCATAGTGGAACTTCTTCCTTACTGAGAGCCACTTTTCCAAAAAAGAGGATGTCAGTTGCTTCTTCTAGAAGCCATCCTAGCCTTCTGCTGACCGCAGAACTTCTCCAACTCAGCCAGTCCCTCTCTGGGCTGGGAGTCACAAGTATTGTTCCCAAAAGCTGCCTGGCACTACTTTTCTCAAGGATTGGAAGTTCTTGAGACTAAGAGCCATGATAGACTTTTTGAAATTCCCTATAACACTCAAAGAACTATATACTTAAAAAATAACCTAATGAACACTTGGGCTGTTTCCATAATTTGACTTGGGCTGTAGATAATGCTGCTATAAACATCAGGGTTCATGTATCCCTTTGAATTAGTATTTTTCGGGTAAATACCCAGTAGTGCAATTAATGGATTATAGGGTCATTCTACTTTTTTTAAAAATTTTTTAATGTTTATTTATTTTTGAGAGAAACAGAGACAGAATGTGAGTGGGTTAGGGGCAGAGAAAGAGGGATTCACAGGCTCCGAGCTGTCAGCACAGAGCCCGACGTGGGGCTCGAACTCACAAGCTGCAAGATCATGACCTGAGCCAAAGTTGGACGCTCAACCAACTGAGCCACCCAGGCACCATCCCCCCCTTTTTTTTTAATGTTTACATTCTACTTTTAATTTTTAGAGGAATCTCCATACTGTTTTCCAGAATGGCTACACCGGTTTGCATTCCTACCAACAGTGCAAGAGGGTTCCCCTTTCTCCACATCCTCACCAACACCTGTTGTTTCTTGTGTTGTTGAGTTTAGCCATTGTGACAAGTGTGAGGTGATATATCATTGTGGTTTTGATTTGCATTTCCCTGATGATGCATGATGTTGAGCATCTTTTCATGTGTCTATTGGGCATTTGTATGTCTTCTTTGGAGAAATGTCTGTTCATGTCTTCTGCCTATTTTTTAATTGGATTATTTATTTTTGGGATGTAGAGTTTGATAAGTTCTCTGTAGATTTTGGATACTAACCCTTTATCAGATTTGTCATTTGTAAATATTTTCTCCCATTCTGTAGGTTGCCTTTTAGTTTTGTTGATTATTTCCTTCGCTGTGCAGAAGCTTATTATTTTGATAAGGTCCCAATAGTTTATTTTTGCTTTTATGTCCTTTGCAGTAGGAGACATGTCTAGAAAGAAGTTGCTATGGCTGATGTCAAAGAAGTTACTGCCTGTGCTCTCCTCTAAGATTTTTATGGTTTCAGGTCTCATATTTAGGTCTTTAATCCATTAAATTTTTTTTAATTTATTTAATTTTTTAATAACCTCTGCACCTAACTTGGGGCTTGAATTCATGACCTTGAGGTGAAGAGTAGCATGTTCCACCAACTGAGCCAGCTAGGCACCCCATTTTGAATTTATTTTTGTGTATAGTGTAACAAAGTGGTCTAGTTTCATTCTTTTGCATGTTGCAAAATGTTGGTTTTCCCATCACCATTTGTTGAAGAGACTTTTGTTTCCGTTGGATATTCTTTCTCTCTTTGTTGAAGATTAATTGACCACATAGTTGTGGGTTCATTTTCTGGGTTTTCTATTCTATTTCATTGATCTCTTTGTCTGTTTTTGCACCGGTACCATATTGTCCTGATGACTACAGCTTTGTAATATAACTGGAATTCCAGAATTGTGGTGCCTCCAGTTTTGCTCTTCCTTTTCAAGGTTGCTTTGACTATTTGGGTTCTTCTGTGGTTCCATACAAATTTTAAGTTTGTTTGTTCTAACTCTGTGAAAAATACTATTGATATTTTGATAGGGATTGCATTAAGTGAATGGATAAAGAAGATGTGGTAGATATACATACGATGGTATATTCCTCAGCCATAAAAAAGAATTAAATCTTACCATTGGATTGAGCTATAGAGTATTATGCTAAGCAAAATAAGTCAGAGAAAGACAAATACCATATGATTTCACTCATATGTGGAATTTAAGAAATAAAACAGATGCGCAAAGGGGGAGAAAAGAGAGAGAAAGGCAAACCAAGAAACAGACTCTTAATTACAGAGAACAAATTGATGGTTACCAGAGGGGAGGTGGGTGAGAGTACGGGTTAAATAGGTGATGGGGATTAAGGATTGTACTTATTGTGATGAGCAATGGATGGAAGTATGGAAGTGTGGAGTCACTCTTTTGTACACTTGAAACTAATATTAGGCTGTGTGTTAACTAACTGCAATTTAAATCAAAACTTAAAAAAAAGGAACCTAATGAACAGCACTTTCTATAATTTTTAAATGTTTTTTATTAATCTATTTTTGAGAGAGAGAGCACAAGCAGGGAAGGGGCAGAGAGAGAGAGAGGGAGACAGAATCCAAAGCAGGCTCTGGGCTCCAAGCTTTTGGCACAGAGCCTAACACAGGGCTCGAACTCACGAACTGTGAGATCATGACCTGAGCTGAGGTCAGACGCTTAATCGACTGAGCCATCCAGGTGCCCCATTTTCTATAATTTTAAAGTGGCTTTTAGTACTGGTTTGAGAGAGAGAGAGAGCATGAGTGGGGGGACAGGGACATAGAGAGAGAGGGAGAGAGAGAATCTTAGGCTCCACGCTCATCGTGAAGCCTGACATGGGGCTCTATCCCATGACCCTGGGATCATGACCTGAGCCAAAATCAAGAATCAGATGCTAAACCAACAGAGCCACGCAGGCACCCCTGTATTTTACTTTCTCACTTAACATACTACAGTATATACCGCATGTACATTTCCATGTATTTCAGCTATCTGTTACTGTTTAACAAACTACCCCAAATTTAGTGGCTTAAAACTACCTTGATTTATTATTTTTCAAGATCCTGTGGATTGGTTGGGAGATTCTTCTGCTCCACATGGTGTTACTCACGTGGCTGCATTCAGCTGGGGGCTCAACTGGGCACCTCTGTTCTTCTCCATGAGCTGTCTCATTCTCCCAGGCATCTCCACACTCCCACTGGCTAGCCAGGACTTCCTTAAAGCATGCAGCTGGATTCTAAGAGGGAGTATGCCGGCAGACAAACCTAAAACACAAGCGCTTATCAAGGCTGTTCATGTATTATGCCTCCTTAAAGTCCCATTGGCCAAAGCCAGACACATGGCCAAGGCCAGGGATGATGTGGGAGGGACTACACAAGGACAAGGATTCCAGGAAGCTTGCTTCATGGGAGGGCACAGTCTACCACAATGTAGCACTCTGCCGCAACATCCTTCTTTTCCAGAGGACCGCGAATAGTTATGGATTTGATGATGTCAGGTCCAATCACTTGTGAGCAAACCTGATGTCAGGATTGTGATTTTGCAAGGACAGTGTTAGAATTGTGTCTCCAGGCCAGTGCTGAAGTGAGAATTACTTACTGGTGAATGAGCCTGGCTGTCTGTGCAGCACCTGACTTGTCAAAGTTTAGATGGCATCCACTCACCTTGACTACTGGGTAGTTCTCCTAAAGTGTGTGATGGGGGCAGTGGGATTCAACACTTTCTCCTTGTGGAAAAAAAGAAAGGACATCATGTGAGAGATCAAACTAGTGATGGTTGAGGGCACTTGGGTGGCGCAGTCGGTTGAGCATCAACCCTTGATTTCTGCTCAGGTCATGATCTCATGGTCTGTGAGATGGAACCCTGTGGAGCCTTCTAGGGTTTCTCTCTCTCGTCTCTTTCTGCCCCACCCCCCACTTCTGCTCCCACTGTCTCTCAAGAAGAACCCAAGACCCAGAAAATGACTACTAGTGATGGTTGAAAAGATGCAAGAATAAGCAAGAGACACACAAGGAGTCTCTGTGAAGACACGGCCCAGCAGGTGAGCAGATGGATGTTTCCTTATGTACGTATTTGGAGATTAACAAAGTTCTTGAAACATATCCATTGCAAATGTCAGGCAGCTGCTGTATTAATGTAATAAATCTTTTGCTGATATTAATAGAATTTAAATTTAAAGGGAAAACAATTCATTCAGGGGCACCCTTCCCAACTCCAGATCCCCTTTCTGAATACCTTTCAAGAAAGGGACAGACAGCCAGGGGCCACCCCTGCCCAGCTGCAATCAGTAATTTACTCACAACCCTACCACTTGTGTCTTTTTCCCAGGCTATGGTCATTTTCTTGCCTGATTATATGTAAGTGTAAACATAGAGTAGGTACATTTTGTATTCTTTTTAAAATTCAGGGGCGCCCCGGTGGCTCAGTTGGTTAAGTGTCTGACTTTGGTTCACAGTTTGTAAGTTCAAGCCCCGCATTATCGGGCTCTGTACTGATAGCTCAGAGCCTGGAGCCTCCTTCGGATTCTGTGTCTCCCTTTCTCTCTGCTCCACCCCACTCACACTTTCTCTCTCTCTCTCTCTCTCAAAAATAAACATTTAAAGATATTAAAATTCATCACACATACCTTTCTTTCTCCTATTCCGTGTCATGGTGTGTTTAACTCTTCCTCTGGAGTAGGTATCTAAACTTTCTACACTGTTTCTATTATAAATAGTGCTGCCATGAACATCTGGGAAAATCTTTCATTTTGAATTATTTTCTTGGAAGTGTACTTCTAAAGTGGGTCAGAAAATATAAATATAGCTCTTGTTGCCTATTTCCAAACTGACCCTATACTTACCTCACCAAAATAAATTCCATATGGAATGAAGTTAGATATTTAAAAAAAAAAAAAGAGCAAAAACCCCACAAAATTTAAAGGAAAGCAAAAGAAAATAAGTAATATAACCATTGGAGATGAGAGGACTTTCGGAATTTAAAAGAGAAATAATCAGGGTGCCTGGATGGCTCAGTCAATTGAGTGTCCAACTCTTGATTTCAGCTCAGGTCATGATCCCAGAATTGTGGGATTAAGCCCCACATGGAGCTCTGTACTGAGTGTGGAGTCTGCTTGAGATTCTCTCTCCCTCCCGCCTTTGCCCCTCCCCCTAGTTTGCACATATTCTCTCCTTCTCTTTCGCTCTCTTAAAAAAAATAAAAATAAAAATAAAAAGATTGATAAGGGCGCCTAGGTGGCTCAGTCGGTTAAGCAAGCATCTGACTTCAGCTCAGGCCATGATCTCACTGCTTGTGAGTTCGAGCCCCACATCGGGCTCTGGCTGACAGCTCAGAGCCTGGATCCTGTTTCTGATTCTGTGTCTCCGTCTCTGTCTGCCCCTTTCCCGTTCATGCTCTGTCTTTCTGTCAAAAATAAATAAACTTAAAAAAATTTTTTACAGAGGTTGATAGAATTGATTTAAAAATATTTTAAGCCACACCAAACTGAGATGAGTAAAGATTATTTCCTGTGGCAAGGAAGGAAATACCTCTAGGCTGGCCTATGGCCTCTGCATCCCAATAAAATGTAGACAGTGAAATCCTTTCCCAGGAATAGCACAGAAGTAGCATGTACCTTGTGGGAGAAAATATACTCAGAAAACAGCATTAGAAAACACATGGTATGCCTGTGATTTAATACCATGGCTAAACATTTCAACTAAGTCCAATACTATGATTATAAACTTTTTAAAAACTAAAAGAAAATCTGGTGAAAGATATTGATAGGCAAGGTGACAAAGTGTTAAAACTCTTGCCGTATATTAAATAGGAAAGAAAAATAATATAATTCCTAGATAAAGAATATGAGTAGACAAATCACAAAAGAAAAATACAATTGATTACTAACCAATTGAAAAGGTATAACAATCAAAGATTTGCATTTAGTTTTTTTTCCATCTTAGAGAAAGCACACGAGCAGGGGGGAGAAGGCCAGAGGAGCTCAGCATGGAGACTGTGGGGCTCAATCCCATGACCCTGGCTGAGATCATGACCTAAGCCAAAATGTAGTCTGACGCTCAACTGACTGAGTCACCAGGCACCCTCAAATATTTGCATTTAAAATAGGGTATATTTCCCATCTATCAAATTAGCTGACTTTAAAAATGTATAATATCCAGGGTTAGAAAAAGTACTATTGTAGAAGTGTTCTTACTAATACCCTGCTGGGAGACTGGGGCTTGCTCCCAGAAAGTGCACAGATTTAGCAATGTTGTAAGGAGCCTTAGTAAGCCCATCGATGCCCTTTGGCCCAGTCAATACATGCTCTTATGAAATTCCATCCCAAAGTATCACCTTAAATACATAAGAAGCTCTGTATTCAACATTCTTTCCAGTACTAAAAAAAAAAAAAAAAAAAAAAAAAAAAAAAAAAAAAAAAAAAAAAAAAAAGTGGAAATTAAGTATCTAATATTAGAGAAGTGACTTGGTAAATTGCAGTATTTACTTGTTAGATTTTATGCAACCATTAAGACTTACTATTTAAATAACTTATATAATATGAAAACTGCTTACATTATGTTACTTTTTAAAATAGATTATGAAAGTATATATATACACAACTCTATAAAGAAAAAAATGGCATAAAATCAGGAAAGAAATGGGGCGCCTGGGTGGCTCAGTCAGTTAAGCGTCCAACTTTGGCTCAGGTCATGATCTCACAGTCTGAGTTGGAGCCCCGTGTCGGGCTCAGTGCTGACAGCTCAGAGCCTGGATCCTGTTTCAGATTCTGTGTCTTCCTCTCTCTCTGACCCTCCCCCGTTCATGCTCTGTCTCTCTCTGTCCCCAAAATAAACAAACGTTAAAATTTTTTTTTTTTTAAATCAGGGAAGAAATAATTCAAAATAGTAATTTGAGAGCTACTCTGTAGCTGAGTTTGTTGGGTAAGGAAAGTCTTGTTGAGTTGAATTTTTTCTTCTTTCTTTCTTTCTTTCTTTCTTTCTTTCTTTCTTTCTTTCTTTCTTTCTTTCTTTCTTTCTTTCAAGAAACATGCATTTCCTTTATAACGAAAAAGAACTAAATGTATAAAAGGAAGACACCGTGAGCCCTCCCTTTCTGATGGCTGGGATTAGGTCATCTGATTTCTTCCTGCTGGCTGAGAGGGGCCATTTATAGTCATTTGATTTTGCATTTCACAAACTTTTATTCAAATGTCCTCCAAAAGATCAGGAGAACTGAAGATGTTATATGGGAAATTAGGGGATTACAAGGAGGGGGTGCAGGAGCAGGATCCATGTGGATTTAAAGTTTAGAACTAATTGAGGCACCTGGATGGCTCAGTGGGCTGTGTGTCTGACTTCAGCTCAGGTCATGATCTCACAGCTGGGCTCAGCTTGTGAGTTCAAACCCTGTGTAGGGCTCTATGCTGACAGCTCAGACCCTGGAGCTTGCTTCAGATTCTGTGTCTCCCTCTCTCTGCCCCTCCCCCGCTCATGCTCTGTCTCTGTCTCTCAAAAATAAACATTAAAATGAATAAATAAATAAATAAAGTTTAGAACTCAGATAAAGTAGAACTTGATGGAGACAGGCAAGATGGGAAATGAAGCAGCTACCATGACTTCACATTCTCAGTAGAAATATTGAAATTAACTCGAGCCGTGTTCATATTCATATAGTTATTCAAAAATATTTATTGAGCACCTAACTGGGAATATAGAATGGAAAAGATACAGGCCCTGCCCTCCAAGGGGGACACAAATGGTGAGAGAGAAATAGTTACAGCACAGTGTGCCGGTTGCCATGATGATGCTGAGTAGGGAAAATGAGGGCACCAAATGATGCTTGGAGCATGACGACACTGATGTAAATAAGCATAAAATCAACACCACCAAAGACCGGTACTGAGCACTGGATATGGGTAAATAGAAGTGTATAAAAGTAAACAAAATGGATCTGGAAGCTACCCAGCAACTTCACGAAAGTGCTACCTCTACAGAGAGGGGAGAAGGGAGGGAAATGCAGCAGTGGGGTGGGTGGGGGGAGGTGGGGGCAGCTAAAAAGGACTTTTTACAAATTATGTCTCAAGTCCCCTTTCTAACTGAAAAGAAAAAAGTATTGCAAACAACTATCATACAATGTGATATTTGGGCAGGGGGAGATGCTTTGGTTGAGATATGTACCAATGTGATAGGATGGAAGGAGGAGGGTTTAGGAATGCTAGGGAGATTGGGGAAGGGGTTCTGCGAGCTGAAGAGGAGTCTGCTAGCCTCAGCCAGACCTGGGCTGGTGGGTGGGTCCATAGGTCTTTCAGCAGAGGAACAGCAGAAGCAAGGACACACAGAATGTGGCAAGTGTGTGTGGCTGATAAGGAGGCCACACAGGCAGGACCAGATCCTTGGGACCTCATGTGCCCCCAGAAGAACTTAGCTTCATCTTGAGGATGCTGGAAGGTTTGCTTTGGGGCTATGTGAAGGTGAACTAGGGGAGGAAGTTACCCTAGGAGTCAGAGACCACCCTGAGTTGTCCTGGAAGCCCAGTGGTCAGCCCACCACTCATCCACTTGCCCAGGGGCAGGCATTCTCTGTCATTGCAGGAACCTCAAATGCACTCCCCAAAATCAAGCAACACAGGATGTTTGAGCGGCCCTTACAAGGGCAGTAGTAGTGGAGAGCAGTTTCAGGAGAGGAATAGTGTTGGTCAGAGATCTCAGCAACCTGGGGAATCAGTGGGATGGAAGCAAGGGCTAGGTGGAAGGTAGTTGTCATTTTTGGGGTGTGTCCAGCACCCACAAAGAGCATTCTCACCTCCTTTGGAGGAGACTGCCTCATCCCTACTTCCCTCAACAAAAGAGAGCCAAAGAGATTTAAGGCAGGCAAATCATCTCCACTCCACCCCCTTTCCTGCCCAGTCAGGACAGGAATGTGTCCTCCACCTGGCCAATGGACATTCTTGCCTAGGGTTTCAGATCCTGGGCAAGTGAGCTGAGGACAGTGAGTGGTTAGAGGTCATTTACACAAGCAGGTGCAGCCGGGTTGCTG
Organism: Neofelis nebulosa; assembly: GCF_028018385.1. Lineage (NCBI taxonomy): Eukaryota > Metazoa > Chordata > Mammalia > Carnivora > Felidae > Neofelis > Neofelis nebulosa. The sequence continues at coordinate 85,622,745 of NC_080788.1, forward strand.
CAGTCTTGGTGCACAGGCCATGACCTTCTTCTGGCTCTCTAGAGAGCTCGGTTCCTGACTTTCCTGAGCCTGGTCTTCCCAATCTCTTGTCTATTCTGTGAGCTTTCCACTCCCTGTGGGCTTCCACCAACTTCCCCTTTGCTTAAAACCTGCTGGGGCTGGCTTACAGATTATGGATGCAAGCATCAGCCTGAGTCAAGCACTCATCTGATAGTTAGTAATGGGGAGTCAGCCAGAGTATCCCACACTCTTCTCTTCACAATATATCTTGTTCTTAATTCATCCCCCATCCCTTCCATCTGGGCAACTGCAACTGCTTCCTAACTGTTTTCCCTTATAGCTCACTCTGCATCCTTAGCTCTGCTAAGTGTCACTGGAGCCCTTTATCCTGTCACTTCTCTGCTCAAGAACCTAGTGTGGGTCAAGTCTAGACATCCATACACTCCTTTAATCTGGTACCGCTCCCGCCATCTGACCATAGAAGCCCTGTGTGTACTCCTTGAATGGCTCCAACTGGACATCCACCTTGGCACTTCCCTTGTTGGAAAGCCTGTCCCTTCTTGTCTGTCCAAACTCTGGCAAGAATTTGGCTCTCTGGATCTGGTTCAGGGTTTCTAGGAACTTGTCTTGGTTTGGGGCATCACTGACCCTCCCTGCGGGCTGCTGCTGTCCTCTGTAGAAGGCCTGGGGTGGGTCAGGTGGCTGTTGATGGTTCCTCCCAGTTTCCCAGTCGAACAAATTCCATGCAAAGCCCCCTCCCCACGCTGTTGTTCGCCCCTTTCTTTCACGAGGCCCCAGCCCTGGAAGAGGTCATGGAGGGGCCATCCAAAGGTCTCCCTTTCTCTCCCTTCTTCCTTCATCATTACAGTCCTATGAACTGGGTGGGTGCAGTTGGTCTTGCCCTGTTGCACCCCAGAAAAAAGGAGACACATACGGTCCACAAAGGCACAGAGCCCACTGTTGGCCCCAGTCACACGGACCGCAGCCTGACTGGTGTGCAGAGTCTGGGAGTCGGTAATGCTGTAGTCTACAGGACTCTCCCCAGTGGGTGCTGCTGCCCGGGCCACCGCCAACCCTGTGTCATGCTCCGTATGACTTTCTAACCATTTTCCGCATTGGGGCTTTTCCTGAAACCAAACCCTCTGCCAGCACAGACCTCTTGTGAGGTGAGCGCCTACTAGGCTGGCTCTCCAGCTCATGGTGGCTCTCCTTCCGGTCATCGATCTGCCTAGGCTCATCCGCCGAGTCACTGCAGGCTGTCAGGACTTGACAGGTGTAAACATGCCCTACTTTGGGGATATAATTAGACCCGTCTGATTGTCTCCCTCGGAGTGTTTGTGGGACAGGGGTGTGAACATATGTGTGTGGGTGAATGTGTAAGTATGAATGTATGTGTTAAGAGTGTGGATGTGTGTCAATGTGTGTGTAAGAAGAAGAGCGAGATTCATTGAGGGGTTGGCCTGTCTCCATCCTGTGCCTATCACCTGTGCTCTTGGCAGACACAGCCAGGCTCGCCTGCCATGTGACAGGACACACAGGAAACAGGCAGAGCTATTTGTTTGAGAGGAGCACAGGTGGAGGCCCAGGTGATGTCTGATGGCCTCACCACTTCGGTGAGCCTCCAGAGCCCTTGCACCAGGGACTTCTGTTACTTGTGACCCAAACCATGGCCCCTGTCACCCTGGGTTATGCTTCTGTGTTTCCTGACTGGCCCTGTCTCAGACTGAGTTTGTGAGGCATGCCCAACTGTGGTTAATGTTTTTTTAGAACAAATTAAATATGACAATAGCTTTATTTTTTCCTGACAACTAAAGTAATAGAGAAATATATGAAGAAGAGAATTTTAAAAATCCCTCTGAATTATTGTTAATTATTTTTTTTTAGGTGTGATAATGGTATTAAAGTTACACCTGTAAAATATTGCTCTTCTCTGGAGCACCTGGCTGACTCAGTCGGTGGAACATGCGACTCTTGATCTCAGGGTTGTGTGTTCAAGCACCATGTTGGGTGTAGAGATTACTTAATATAAAATCTTTTAAAAAAAGAAATAAAATCGGGGCACCTGGGTGGCTCAGCCGACTTTGGCTCAGGTCATGATCTCATAGTTTGTGGGTTCAAGCCCATGTCGGACTCTGTGCTGACAGTTCAGAGCCTGGATCCTGCATCAGATTCTGTGTCTCCCTCTCTCTCTGCCCCTCCCCCGCTCACACTCTGTCTCTCTCTCTCTCTCTCTCTCTCAAAAATAAATAAAAACCTAAAAATTTTTAAAAAATAAATAAATAAATAAATAAATAAATAAATAAAATGTAGTTTGTATTTTTAGGCATAAGGACTAAGATATTTAAGGGTGAACTTATATGACCTTTTATGAATGTACATGTGATGACTGGTGTTTACTTCAAAATAAGAGAGGGAAAGCAGGTGGATGGAAGTATACATGAAACAAAATTGCCCAAGAGCTGATAACTGAAGCCAGGGATGGGGTTCATTTTAATATTCTTTCTGCATTTTTATCTGCTTGAAATTCTCCATATAATAAGTTACAAAAAAACAAAAACAACACCTCACCCTTTAATCCAACTACCCAGAAATAACTACCATTAACATCTTGGGACTTATGTCACTCAAATTTGTCATCCTAACCCACTTATTATGTTTGGAGGAGATGCCATAACTTGAAGCAAAAATGCCAGCCACTCACGTTCTCAGCCTCCTTTCTCAGGCACATGACAGAGGCTCCAGCAATCACACCCTCTCCCGGGACCTTGAATCAGAGGCTAATAATGGGAGGTATTGTGTGGACTCCATTAGGGCCACAGTGGGTCAACTTAGGCTGCCGTGGTGAGCTCACTAGTTCTTCTCTTTGGCTCCCTAGCCTTCCTGGAGATTCTGAGGGCTCCCCCAAATCCTCTCACAAATATTTTCTGCCTAAATTATCCAGAATTTGTTTCTTTCCCTCAAACTGAAAATCCTGGTGGGCACAACATTTTGTATAGTTTTTTGCTCACTGACAAGATTATACTATGCAAACTGCTCTGTAAGGTGCTCCCCCCACCTCTTCCCACCCCCCCCCTCACCCCCCACCCCCCCCTCACCCCCCCCCCCCCCCCCCCCCCCCCGCCACCACTTAATAGCATGAGGAAGGAGTCTCTGTAGGTATACAGACCTCCCTCCTTTATTCTCTCAAACTGCTGCTAATGCTGCTTCAAGAATGAGGGCGCTCTTCCCTGCCTTTCCCACAAGTGGTAGAAGGGAAGGAAGGGTCTTCATAATAAAAGTTCACTTTCTCATAGTGAGTCACGATGTGCCTGACCAGCCATCCCCTATCAGTGGGCTCCCGGCCAGGCCCCAAGAGAGGGGTGTGTGTCACCCTCCATAAGCAGGCCCTGCTTTTTCACTGAGCCTCCTCCCCTGGGCAGACTGAGCCTGACCCCCTGCTGATTACAGGAGCAAAGGTTACACCATCCAAGGCTTTACAGGGCTGTCGGAGGTCAGGAGCCTCCAGGCCTGCCGCCCCCCTGCGGGGGCCCACAACAACCTTCAGTTTCCCACCTTTGGTCAGGCACCTCATTGATCAGGCCCTCCTAGTCCAGCCCCGTGGAAACTCCTGTGTGTCAGGTACAGTTTGAATGGGCTCCCCTCAGCCTGTCTGGTCCCCTTTCCAGGCGACCACAATAGGAGGCCAAAATGGGGCTGGGTGAGGGTGGAGCCCTGGGGCAAGGCACAAGGTCATGGAAGCTGTAGGTAAGCTCCTTGCCCTAGTTTGTCCTTAGAGAATCTGGTCCCACAGGTCCTGGGCTTCCCTGGGAGGTAGAGGAAGGAGTGCTACTTGCAGGGGTGGGATGCCAAAGGGAGGGTTGTCAGCTGCTTCGATGCTACTAATGTGAATACTTTTTTTTTTTTTTTAATGTTTATTCATTTTTTGAGAGAGAGAGAGAGAGAGAGAGAGCGTGCGCGCGTGCGCGTGTGAGCGGGGTAGGGGGTGGGGGCAGAGAGAGAGGGAGACACAGAATCTGAAGCAGGCTCCAGGCTCGGAGCTGTCAGCACAGAGCCCAACATGGGGCTAGAACCCAGGAAGCTTAACCGACTGAGCACCCCCCCAGGCGCCTGCTCATGTGACTAATCCTAATAGGACGAGCTGTCATCTGAGCTTTTACTACGTGCGGGGCGCTTTGCCAGAGTTTCACAGACACTAGCATCACAGCAACTGCCAGAGAGCTGTGCCATCCTGCTTTACACAAGAGAAACTGAGAAGCAGAAAAGTTAAGCAACTAGCCCAGGGGCGCAGTGGTACAGATTGGGGCCCAGAGTGGGAGCCAGGTTGGTGTACCCTCAGGCCTGCCTCATTATGAGGAAAGTGAGCTTTAATTGTGGAAACCCTGCCTTTCCTTCTACCTGCCCACTTGTGGAAAAGGCAGGAAAAGAGTGAGAGACCGCCCTCATTCTTGTAGCAGCATTAACAGTGTTTGAGAGAATGAAGGAGGAAAGGGGTCTGTATACTTACAAAAGGACACCCCCCACATTATTAACTGGGAAGTCCCTCTGGAGGCTGCCTCTGTCCAGATAGTCACCAGTGGTGACGCCCCTTGAAACAGCTGCCCCCAGGCCCCACGGGCATTTGCTCACTGTACCCATCTCCGCCTCAGAGGGTCAGCTGAATGTGGTCTAAACTTAATCACAAATGACCTTGCACAGGGTTTCCCAGCAGGCCCAGAGAACGTGGAATTTTCTCTCTCCTTTGCAGGTGGGTTCCTACCAGCCGCTTTCAAGAACTCTCCCAGCACTGCGTCCACAGCTGCGCGGTGAGTTTCCTGTGCACTTGTAGCAGCTCTAACAGTTAGTTTTTTTTTTTAAGTTTGTAGATATGTATGTAATCTCTACACGTGGGGCTCGAACTCACGACCCCCAAGATCAAGAGTTGCATGCTCTTCTGACTCAGCCAGCCAGACGCCCCCCTCTCAGTTACCTTTCAGACACTCCTGTGAGGTACTTTTCCAACCTTTCTGGTGAGGAAATTTTATGAAATAGAAGTCGTAGCAAGTGGCTTCTCAGAGTAAGATGGGTTTGTGTGGCAGTCAGAGCTACTCAAGACTAACGACAGCAGTAGTGGAAAATGGCAGTTGTTGGGAGCTTCAGACATCTTCAGTAAATGAGGAGGCTCACCCTGGCCAGCCTGGTGGGAAAGGGCCTTGGGGGCCCAGGGGGCAGGGTTTGAATCCCAGCACTGCCACTTTTCCTGGCTGCATCACCTCAGACAAGTTGCTAAACCTCTCTGAATCTCTGTAAAATGGGGCTAATAATGCCACCTCTGCCCTGTAGTGATCTTATATGTAAAATGGCAGGCATATAGCCATTGTTTGAGAAATGATGCCTCCTATTATTTTTCACCAGTAGCTGGATTACCTGGGTACTTGGTGGTGTGAATTTATGATGTGAATTAATGCGTTTAAAGAGAGATATTGTAGCTCAGGCTCTTCAATTATAGGTGAAATGACAGAACAAGTAAAACTTGTTTCTTGACCCTTGCCTCACTTGCTCTGTGCTCCAAGTGTAGAGTTTCCTCTGCAAACTCCCTGTTAGCCCACCCCCAGCCCCATTCCCCCTCTCCCCCCGCCACCCCCCGCCGATTGCTCACGGGTCTATGTCCTGAATTTTTAATCATTTTAATTTATCACAATGTCCCTGTCATGTGTCCTCCTATTCCTCAGGCCCTTACTCTAGGCCTAATGACTAGTCAGGTTGGGGATGAATCTACCCCATCCTGCCCCCTCGTTTACTGTCTACATTAACATAACTATTCTTCAACTTCATTATAGTAACTTAACTATTCCAAGCTGCTCTTGCCTAGGCAAATAACTTGATTGTTTATCATAGGAATTTCCTAAAAGACCCATCAACTCTTTAGTAGGAAGCATCAACAGACAGTTCATGCCTGAGACACTTCAAACCCCTCGCCTTAAATAACCCCACACCTTGCTCTTTCCAACCCCAAACCGCTGTTATCTTGAACTTTTGCTAATCCCAATCAAGCCCTGCATTGAAAGACCCGCTTAAAACAAACTTGAAATTCCCATTGAGATTTGACCTTGTGTCATCCCCTTGGGGTGCTTTGGGGACTGTGGGCGGAGGATCCTGTGCGTAGAGCCACTCTTGCCCATCTCTGGGTGTGCATTTCAGACCTGGAAAGTACTGCATACGCCCCAGCAAGGCTCTTTGGTGGTGAATCTGCTGGTGGAATAGTTATTCCCAGTTCTGCCTTCAAAAAGGTGAAAGCTTTCTACTCTATTTGACTTGTAAATTGATGATATTTACATATCAATGGTTCAGGCCTCTCCTTCAAACCCGAGGCTTACTCTGTGTTTTGTGGAGAACAACTGAGTTAAATGCAAATACCCAGAAATGTTTTTTGACCCTGGAGCCAGGGCTGCTCGTCCCCTACAACTGGCCGGCCACACACGGTGGGTCACGCGGCAAAGTCCTGTCCTGGGAAGTTGCCTCCCAATGGCGGTGGTGTGTGTGTGTGTGAGGGCTTGTAAAGAGAACGTTAAAACCCAACTTAAAATGGAATCAACACTAGAACATTTCACCTGAAAGAAGCCCATTCATTAGTCCTTAAAACTTGCACTTGCTAGTTTGTATTGGGCCTCCCTGGAGATGAATATTAAAATACAGCCAAATTTTTAGAAGTCTGACCAAAATGTTTAATGTGGTGACTTTGGGTACACCTAGCCTCAATCACAAGTGAACCTAGACCGCACAACTGGAAACTCCTGGAAGGACAGACATGCCTCACTTCCTTTTATTTAGCACCACATGAAACTCAACACTAAACATTCAGAAATGAATCCGGGTCCCCACTATTGTTCAGGTTACTGAGGTTTCCTGCGAGCTCACATCTTCCATTCTCTGCCTTATCATATAGTTTCTATGAGACACTCTTCCTTTAACAGGACACCTCAGAATTCAAACCATCCTTTGTAATATTTATCCCATTTCTGTAGGATACCTGTAATGAATGTGTAAGAAACAGGTTCAAAATTGATGAGTTGCGATCACTTCAGTCAGTGGGAATCCCATGCATGCCTTTGAAGCCTGCTTTATTTGTTTGTTTTATTATTTTTTAAAATGTTTATTTATTTTTGAGAGACAGAGATAGAGTGGGGGGGGGGCGGTGTGTGGAGGGGGGAGGCCAAGAGATTGGGAGAGAGAGAACCCCAAGCAGACTGTACTGTCAGCACAGAGCCCAATGCGCGGCTCTAACTCAGCCGAAACCGAGAGTTGCACACTTAGCCAGCTGAGCCACCCAGGCGCCCCTGAAGCCTGCTTTATACTAACAGGTTGGGAATGTGGATCTGGAGCCCACCCAAGCCTGGCGTTGTGTGGCCTGGGCTGAGGTTCTTAAGTTGACTGTGCTTCAGTTTCCTTATAAAAAAAATATGAAAATAATAATAGCACCTACCTCACAGGGTGGTTTGTAGATTACAGGAATTAATATTTGCAAACCACTTAGAATAGTGTCTGGCACATAGGAAATGCTGTATACATGTTTAATAAATAAAAGGTGAATTTATTATTTTATCCCATGATATATGTTACCATAGATCAGTTGAGTGAGATTTTGAAAAATACATTGTACAAACAAAATACGACAATTTAAAAGACCTTAAAAACTTACGTTTAAATAGCTGAATGCTTTCCATATAAGCTATAATTCAATAAATTTTAAAAAATTAATTCCAGTGTAATTAACATACAGTATTATGTTAGTTTCAGGTGTACCATATAGTGATTCAACAATTCCATATACTACTCAGTGCTCATCAAGATAAGTGTGTTCGTGGGATGCCTGGCTGGCTCAGTCCATGGAGCATGTGACTCTTGATCTCAGAGCTATAAGTTTGAACCTTACTTGGGTGTAGACATTGCTTAAAAATAAAATCTTAAAAAAAAAAAGAGGGGCACCTGGATGTCTCAGTCTAGTTCTTGATTTTGGCTCAGGTCATGATCTCACAGTTCATGAGATTGAGCTCCTGGTTGGGCTCTGCTTAAGATTCTCCCTCTCCCTCTGTCCCTCTCCTGCTGTGCACGCTCTCTCACTCTGTCTGTCTCTCTCTCTCTCTCTCTCTCTCAAAAAAAAAAAAAAAAAAAAAGATAAGTGTGCTCTTAATCTCCTTCACCTAGTTCACCCATACCACCTCCCCCCCACCTCCCCTTTGGTAACCATCAGTTCTCTATATTTAAGAGCCTGTTTTTTGGTTTCTCTTTCTTTCTCTTTTGTTCATTTGTTTTGTTTCTTAAATTTCATATAGGAGTGAATTCATATGGCATATGTCTTTCTCTGACTGGCTTACTTTATTTTGCATTATACTTTCTAGATCCATCCATGTTGTTGCAAATGGCAAGACTTCATTCATTTTTGTGGATAAATAATATTCCATTGTATATATACATACCACATCTTCTTTATCCATTCATCTATCAATGGACACTTGGGCTCCTTCTATAATTTGGCTTGGGCTGTAGATAATGCTACTATAAACATTGGGGTGCATGTATCCCTTTGAATTAGTATTTTTCGGATAAATACCCAGTAGTGCAATTACTGGATTATAGGGCCATTCTACTTTTAATTTTTAGAGGAATCTCCATACTGTTTTCCAGAATGGCTGCACCAGTTTGCATTCCCACCAACAGTGCCAGAGGGTTCCCCTTTCTCCACATCCTCACCAACACCTGTTGTTTCTTGTGTTGTTGAGTTTAGCCATTGTGACAGGTGTGAGGTGATATCTCATTGTGGTTTTGATTTGCATTTCCCTGATGATGTGATGTTGAGCATCTTTTCATGTGTCTATTGGGCATTTGTATGTCTTCTTTGGAGAAAGGTCTGTTCATGTCTTCTGCCCATTAAAAAAATTTTTTAAATGTTTATTCATTTTTGAGAGACAGAGTGCAAACATGGAGGGGCAGAGAGAGAGGGAGACACAGAATGTGAAGCGGGCTCCAGGCTCTGAGCTGTCAGCACAGAGTCCCATGTGGGGCTTCAACTCAGGAACTGTGAGATCATGACCTGAGCCGAAATCGGACGTTCATTCGACGGAGCCACCCAGGCACTCCTGCCCATTTTTTAAGTAGATTATTTGGGTTTTTGGTGTTGAGTTGTATAGTTTTTTGTATATTTTGGACTCTAACCCTTTATTGGATATGTCATTTGCAAATATCTTCTCCCATTCAGTAGGTTATCTTTTGGTTTTGTTGTTTGTTTCCTTTGTTGTGCAGAAGCTTTTTTTTTTTTTTAATTTGGATGTAGTCCCAGTAGTTTATTTTTGCTTTTATTTCCCTTGCCTTAGGAGACATATCTAGAAAGATGTTGTTATGGCTGATGTCCGAGAAATTACTACTGTGTGTGCTGTGTTTTAGGATTTCAATGGTTTCCTGTCTCACATTTAGGTCCTTAATCCATTTTGAGTTTATTTTTGTGTGTGGTATAAAAAAGTGTTCCAGTTTCATTCCTTTGCATGTAGCTGTCCAGTTTTCTCAACATCCTTTGTTGAAGAGACTGTCTTTTCCCCATTGCATATTCTTACCTCTTGTGTTGAAGATTAATTGACCATATAATTATGGGTTTCTTCCTGGGTTTTCTATTCTGTTCTATTGATCTATGTGTCTATTTTTGTGCTAGTACTTTATATTCGATAAATTAAAAATATGAAATGATGGCAACATTTAAAGGAAGTTATTCTTTTTAAAAAATTAGTTAATTAATTTTTAGAGAGAAAGAGTGAACATGAGAGGAGGAGGGGGCAGAGGGAAAGAGGAAGAGGATGTCAAGCAGGCTCCGTGCCCAGCACAGAACCCCATTCAGGGCTCAACACAGTGCTGGACTGGGGGCTTGATCCCACAACCTTGAGATCATAACCCCAGCTAAAATCAAGTGTGGGACGCTTCAAAGACTGAGCCACCCAGGTGCCCCAGGGAGAAGTTATTCTTTGGTTAAGGTTTTCCCCAGTATATTTTCGTCAACTCTTTGTTAGGGCTTCTCATATTCTGATAAGGATAGTGGGGACTATGTCATAGGGAAGCAGCTCTCCCTCCCCTCCTTCTAGGGGCCTGGTCAGGGCCACATGCCACACCAATCCTATAAGAAGGTACAAAAAGTTCATTTTAAAAACCAACTTGTCAGGGCGCCTGGGTGGCTTAGTCTATTAGGCGCCCAACTCTTGATTTCAGCTCAGGTCATGATCTCATAGTTGTGGGATTGAGCCCTGCATCAGACTCCGTGCTGGGCATAGAGCCTACTTGGGATTCTCTCTCTCTCTCTCTCTCTCTCTCTCTCTCTCTCTGTCTGTCTGTCTCTGTCTCCCTCTCTCCTCTCTCCCCCTCTCTTTGCTCCTCCCCTGATTACACTCTCTCTCTCAAAATGAATAAATAAAACTTTAAACAACAACAACAACAAAAACAGCCTCCTGGGTGGCTCAGTTGGTTAAGCATCTGACCTCAGCTCAGGTCATGATCTCATGGTTTGTGAGTTCCAGCCCCACTTCGGGCTCCTTGCTGTCAGTGCAGAGCCCACTTGAGATCCTCTGTCTCCCTCTCTCTCTGCCCCTCCCCTGCTCATTCTCTCTCTTTCTCTCTCAAAAATTAATAAACATTTAAAAAAATAAAAATGAACTTGTCAACTTCTTAATTAGTGTATCACCCTTCAAATACATTTCCTTGAAGAATTTTGTTCCTTTCTTGGACCTCAGTTGATTATACCTTTGGCCTTGTATACCTTTGGTCAGCCTCCTTCCTTATTACACTTACTTGTTTCAATGGCAGGTTTGTTGGTCTTGGCCAGCAGTGCTCAGGATCCTGCCCTACTTTCCAAAAGACTCATGTTGCCCGATGGTGGATCATCCTCATATGTGGCTGCCGAAGAGCTTATCCTGGTTTGCAGTGGTACCAGCTGGAGAATGCCAGCAAGTGCTGGCCTTAAATAACTAAAACAGCATTTTATTCAAAACGCTCTTCAGAGTGTGCTCCTCGGACCAACAGCACAGACCTTGTCTGGGAACTTGTTAGAAATGCAAGTGTCAGGCCAGCTCTGGGCCAACTGAATCAGAACCTGCATTTCAACACCATCTCCAGGCCACGTTGCATGCTGAGTTGAAGATGCTCTGGCCTAAGGCATGCACATCATTTGCCATTAATTCAAAGGCTGGCAGCAGATTCCAGACTCAGCTCTGGATTCCAGGATCACACACAGATACAAAAATGAACAGCCTATCCCAGCCCATAAGTTTTGTTCTGAGTATAGCTTTGTTCTCTGCCACTTGTCAAAAGGGTGCCACTGGTCACTTGGGACATGGAATAAGAATAGATAGTACTGGCCGGGGTAGGGGTGGGGGCAAATAGCTCACATGAGTGTAATCTCGTGACCCCTTCCCCCACTGCACTCAGTGTTAGGGGCCCCTGATCTGAGCTCACATCATACTCTGTGCTTCATCTTACCCGCCTGTCTTAAATGTGCTTGTTCAGTTCTCTTTCTGACCTAAGCAAGGAGCTCTTTGAGGCAGAGGCTGTGACTAGTTCCTCTTAGGGTCTCTGGTCCCTGGCACAGGACCTGGGGTATAATAGTGCTTTATAATGTGAATGAATGAATGCATCTGAGAGTTCTACTTCTCTAGGAGGGAAACACACAGGATATCTGTTTTTAGTTCCTGTAATGCTCCCTTAAAATGGGGGACACGACCTGGGCTATTCTTGCCCAAGTACCAGTGTTGGGGAATGCTTTTTGGGCATGTTTCTGACTGGAGTTCCACTCTGACCTTTCTTGCCAAAGGAAACTTCAACTGCACCTAAGGCAAGCTGATGAAAACAGGGAGGAAAGGGGGCGAAGGAAGAACCCATCTCACTGACTCAGTTCTAACCGTCAGCACTTAATCACTTCCAGTAGCAATCGAAGTTTCAATGCAAATACCCCCAAGCACCCAGGCCCCACAAGGTCTTCAGATTGCTCAGACTGGAGTTTGTTCCCTCTTAAAGAAACACCCTTCCTTCTGGAAGGGACTTGGAACATGTGACCTATAAAGGAAATTTGTCCTGAGGATGAGGCAGGCAGAAGGAATCAAGGAACTAAATTCAAGGAAGTTGCTGATGTGACTTTTTATTTCCCTCTTCTGTCACTTCCCTCTTTCCCAAGGCTCTCATACTTCTACCTGTCCTGACAAGACCTTTGGCTCCTTGGAGAAAATTGAAGTGCATAAAAGGCTCTCAGTCTGCTGCTCTGTTTTCTTTGAAAACTTCTGGTTTGCTTAGAAATTTGCTGAAGACTTTCTACAGATTAGAATGTTTCCATTCTAAAATTTTTCTTTAGGGAACTCCAGACTCCAGCCACCCAACCAATGGCATGAAGGAAAGAAAGTAGATTTAAAATAAAAAGAAGAGAAAGAAAGGAGATGGAGAAACAGGAAGAACCAGAGAGTAAGAAACTGGGCCAAGCGACCTCAAGATTTATGCAGACAATGGAATCCACCCTGAGGGTTGGGGTCCTGAAGAGCAGAAAAGCCGAAGCCTAGAAATGCGGGAGGCTGGGCCCAAATGGGTCAGAAGAGGCCCCTCCCTGCCATGACCATGGAAGGTGTCACCCCCACACAAAAGCCAGCCATGAAGGAGGCTTCCGAAGAGTGGGCCACATCCCTTTGTCCCATTTCTCCAGTCTTCTCATAGACCTGGAGTAAGAGTGAGGAGCAAGTTGGCACAAATTCAGTGCCATTACAGAGGGAAAAAGAAGCACGTCTGACTGAGCAGACCTAAGCGAACCATTCCAAATTGGGAAGCCAAGTGTCCAACCTGTGTTCTCTTAGATATGAGGTGGATATTCCTCCCTCCTCTGCCCCCACACCCCTCTTACCTCTTCTACTCATCAGCTGACAGAGCTGAACCTAGTCGACATTCACGTGTCAGATCACAAAGCGCCTGGGTTCATGTGTTCTGGGATGCACAAGGAGTTTCAGTGATGGGGGCCTGGATCACTTTGAAAGATGGAAAGACTGGTACAGGGGCTATCACAGTGCTCAGCTCTAGATGACTGAAGCTGTAGGAGGGGGACAGGACTGGCTTTGACTGGTCAGTCCAGTCGACAGCAATACACTTCATACATTGAAAGACCCACTGTGTATTGGCTCTTTTTTGGTCTGAGGAAGGTGACATCATATTCACTTGACTTTGACAGCATTTACGGATCTGGAAAGGGACAACTTAATGGCGATGTTTTCTAAGGTATAAACTAAAGTTCATGAATTGTATTTATATGCCCTTCTGTATTTTATAGAATGCCACGAACTTTCCTTTATTACTCTTTCTACCTAGGCAAGAGATGTATTTTAGGGATGAAAACATCGATACAGAGCATTGAAACATAAATTTCACAAGTTACTGATTTCTTGTCAAATCCATTAAGTAGAATTAGACTGCACTGAGGAAAAAGATTTTTTCAAGCCTTCATACTACAGCTGGTAACAATAGGTTAATTTAGAGGTGGAACGCAGGTAAAAGATGTTAACCACCTGAAAACAAGAGTAATAGTTGACCGCCTGCCTCTTCTGCAAGGTGACCTAGGACAGGACATTCTCTCTGGACTTGTTTCTTCCCCTGTGAAATACAGGATGTTGTGCAATAGCTTGTATTTTTCTTTAGCACTGTGTGTCTGGCACTCTGCTATGCTTTGTACGTACATTGTCTTGTGCAATCTTCACAACAGCCCAGTTTACAAGTGAAGAAATGAAGGCTCAGAAGTGGGTACCTGCTAAAAAAACATTAGTGGAGTCCCATTCCCGAGCCCGTTCCTTAGGAACTGCCAGTGTCATAGTCAAGATCTTTCCCAGCTCTATGACATAGGATTTCAGCATATCCCACTTGACCCAAATAATTTCCTAAAGTGAAACGGTCTTGGTACAGATTAAACCAAGATGAAAGCAATTGACAATGGAGGTTTCCAGCTGTAGGCCAAGCAGCTTGCTGCCACCCCCAGCCTGAGAATGGTGTTTCCTATCTTCTTTCAACAGCCTCCCCTCCCACACACAGGGCCCTGGGGCCGCCTGCAAACCCCGGCTGGGAGTCCTGCATACACAGCGTGAGAAGCTGCTCTCTAAAAGGTCTTTGTGGCTGGCTGTGGTAAGTGCTCCCACACAACTCTCCACCGCCAGTGGATGATCGGATAACTCTCAGATTAGGAACCCCACTGCAGCCCAATGAGAATGATCAGGATAATTCTGTTTGTAAAAATCTGTTTAATAAATACACATTTTAGAAGTACCAAAATAATTACCAAGAAAATACACAATGTACAACATTTACAGGAGGGTAACACAAACCTTGATAGGTAGTGACTTTTAACCCCACACCGCCAAAAGGTTTAACAACACACCTGGTTGTTACACGTCACAGGATACCACTGAGCTCAGCCACGGAATCCATGGTGACTCAATGGCAAAAGCACAATAAATAAAATGTAATCCTTTCATCACATTTTTGGATAACCTTCTCCAAAAACCCCATAGAGGTGAGGCTTGAAAGTGGTTTTCTTTGAATTCCAACGATCTTCTTTGTCCCCCTTCCAAAGTTCACCAAAAAAAAAAAAAAAAAAAATGGGGGCTGATCCAGAACAGTAAATGTTTCAGGCCACGCAGTGTGAAGTATGGTTGTAAGTAACCCCTTTTGATTTTTTTTTCTTTCTTTTTTTTTTTTTTTTAGAAAAATAAAACTCTCTTTTTGTACAAATATACAAGTCCATGTTCTTTTAGGTACTTTTTGAAGCTCATAACGTCAGGCGTTGGCCTCCAAGCACACAGTCATCATAGGGCAGCTAAACACATGAGGAAAAAAAAGGCATGTTAAACTCCCAGAGCTTTGCTAAAAGCCCTGGGATAATGGTGAGGGCTGCTCCTGGAAGGAACTCAAGTATTCTTGGATTCTATTCTCCATAACCCAAACATAAATTAACTTCAGGGGCTGAGTTTTCCTTTAATGTTCCTCTCCTTTAAAAAGGGCAAATAAGACAGACACTCTTAGGATACTACTGGTCATGCACCCTGAAGTTTGAGAACTTCACTACATTGAGATCTTTGGATAAAGAGTAGCTCTAGGGGCCTGGGAAGGCAGTGCTTTGTGCAGAGTGACAAAGTGGAGACTCACCTCGTCCTCTGTGAACTCTGACTCCGTGTCGTAGCTCTCCTCATCCTCGCTCTCTGGCAGCATCTGAAGGTTTTCTAGGGTCAGCTGGCCCAGCTGCTGCTGTATCCGTGTACTTGGGCGGCCCCAGGTGAGCTGGTACGGGGAGTAGCCTTGGTAGGTGACTCTGTTGACATCAGCCCCGCACTTCAACAAAAGCGACACGAGGTCGGAATTCTGCAGGTCCACTGCAAGATGGAGGGCAGTTCGGCCATTACAGGGCTCCTGAAACCAATAGGAATTTGAGATGTTTACAGCTGAGTTTGGAATTTCTGCTTGCAACAAAAATATGTGAAATCTTAGGAGGGCCCTGGAAGCTGATGCATTCCATCTGGAGACATGAAGCACTCACCTGAGCATTGACATCAGCACCCAAAGACACCAAAAGCTCCACGATGCCCAGGTAGCCATGGATAGAGGCTAAGTGTAGACATGTGTGACCTAGGAGAACAATGAAGAAAGTATAACCAACCACTTGTTTCAACCCTCAGATCCCAAGAAGAACCTTTCACCTATCCTTTTAGGGAACAAATTCTTCTGAATTTGAAGAAGTCAGAATATGGGTTCTGAATGAACTTTATAAAGGGATCAAATAGGCCTTTTGCACGCATATTTTCTCAACCTTTCAAGTGTTGAGTGTTTTAAGCTTTTGCCTGGACTCCTAAAGTCGGCCCACCTCTCCCTTCTCCATGTCACCTGCCTTCTAATGGGCAGGGTAGGACAGGCAGACCTACCATTGTAGTTGGTGGCCTGCAGGATGGAGTAGAGGTGCTGGGTCCTGCAGGTCTGAGTCAGGACTCCCACACTGGCCAGGCAGCCTTGCTCACAGGCGAGGTGTAGGGGGGTATTTCCTCGAAAGTCTCGGAGCTCAGGATCACAGCCAGCTTCCAGAAGTGCCTCAGCAATTTCTGGTTGGTTGGTGATCACAGCCAAGTGGAGTGGAGTCTACAAACAGAAGAGGGAACAGAAAGAGCATTAGCATGGCCCAAACTCAGTCTGTATTCCCTTGAACCCCGGAGAGCTCCTGATTGTGGGTGATGCTCCTCCCGGACAGGTATAAGGGGCAAGACAAATCCCAGAGGCCCCAGGTGGGCTTTCATAAAGTCCTCATCAAATCAATGGGATATTCTTTACTCTCTAGGATGTTGGCTGATTCCAATGTAAAAGGTCAGGACTGATAATGACCAGTGATGATTAATTTAGGAAGGATTGGGAGCAACTGTGCTAGAATGTAACTTCCTCACTGGGCCAGAGGCACGGGGCTGGGCAAGCCGGCGCACCTGCTGCAGGTTGTTCTGGAAATTGAGGAAGGCCAGGTCTCCTTTCACTTGGCGGACTACTTCCATGGTCAATGCCTTCTCTTCATGGATGATGGCCAAGTGCAGGAACCTAAGGGTAAGAGAGGGAAAAACCCCCAGGGCCGCTGAGTGCATTGCGTGGGGCCCAGGGAGGCGCGGGCTGCGGGGGATTGCGCAAGGCCGGGGTTTCTGGAGGCCGAGGCCGCGGTGTTTTCCGCGAGGTTATTATGAGCTGAGTGTTCCTGGCAGGCGCCCAGGGACTTTCCGGCCCCCCCCCCCCCTTCCTCCTAGGCGGGCGCCGGCCAGACCGCCCCGCCCTCCCGCCGGGCCGGAACGCCCTGTACTTCCCCTCCCGGCCGCGCGGCGCCCGCCAGCGGGGCAGAAACTCCCGCCCCTCTTATGCAAGCCGGGACTTCGCGTCCCCGCCGCCGCCCCGCCCCCGCCGAGAGGACCAAGAACTGGGACCCGGGTTGGGGGGGAGGGGTGCGCGCGGCTGCAAGGCAGAGCTGCTGCAACGCCGCCCCGGGATCTGACCCTAATCCTCTGCGCCCCCCCTTCCCCCCCCCCCCCCCCCCCACGCAGCCCGCTGCTTTGCAAGGTCTCAGGGGCGGTGCATAAACCCCAATCTGCGGACGCCTCGCGGGCCTCGCGCTGCAGGCCCGGCGTCCCCACCCGGGCCCGCGACACTTACGAGTCTCCGTCCTCGGTGAGCTGCTGCTTCCAGGGCTCGGTGCCGCGCGGCGCCTCCTGGGGCTCAAGCCGGATCTCCCGCAGCTCCTTCACCATCTGCTCGTACTCCTCGTCCTTCATGGAGTCCAGGCCGCTGTCGTGGCGGTCGTCCAGCAGCCGCTCTTTCTTGAGCGCGTCCCGGGGACCCTCCATGGCCCAGTCCTGGGCATGCTCGGCGGGTTGAAACATGGCGCGGTGAAAGCTCAGGCGCTGCTGCCCAGGTGCGCTCGGCCGCGGGCTGCGCGCTCGCTGCCTCGCAGTGTCAAGGAGGGGAGGACCGCTGGCTGCGACTGTTGTGGGCTCGCCAGCGCCGCCGCGGCGCCCTATAAACGCTGGCAGGGGATTTCTCTGGGGCGGGGTCAGGCGCGGGGAATTTCCAAGCCAGTCAGACCAGAAAAGAGAACTGGCCTCGTCCTCTGCTCGGGCGGGGGGGTGGGAGGGGGAGAAGCCTAAACTCTGAGCCCGGGTTCATCAGAGAAACTCCCTGCGATGAGCCACTGGGGTCATGTACTGGGAACTTTTTGATGAACGCTGAGTGGCTGGAAAGTCCTCCCGACTAAGGCCCCCTCCCCCGGTACTTCCCTGCAGCCTGCACCTAGTAATCCTGTCCCTCTGCAAGAAACCTTTCCCTGGGGTTTCCCACGTTCGATTCGATTTGGGGTCGTCGACTGCTGAGATCCCAAAGAACGCAGACCTGCCGGGCAGTTCCTCCTTGGGGTTTGCCAAACTGCCGGTCCTTTCCGATTTTTGCTCTTTTGAAAACTGGAGTGGAAATGATGGCTAGACGAGGGGATTTGTTTCCCCAAACTTTTCTCTGCGGGGAAGGACGCCCTGGCGGGTTAGAAGGTTGCAGACTGCCTTTGCCATCCTGCCAGTACCAGGCTTTTTGCAGCACAGGGACAGGTAGCAAGTCCCCGAGCACTCCCTCTCCTCAGGTAGGAGTTGTGAATGCTTTGGCATTAAAAGTCTAAATGCTTGGAGAACCCTCAAATAGTTTCCTCGGGATTAACAGTCCTATTGACTGGAGAGGGAAGCACTCTGCCCTGCATTCAGGGGAAAATGCTGAATATGACCATACGTTTTTTCAAGTAAAGCAAGGTGTTAATCTTTGTAGTAGAGGTTATAGGTTGCTACCTTGCGTTAACAAAATAATTATTGAGGTCATGTTCTCTGATTTGCATTGTGCTGCTGTAGAGAATGGATCCTGTGACTGCTTCTGGGTGCTGAGCTGGGCGACTTTCCAAGAGCATTTGGAAGAGGCTAAAGAATTAATTAGTTGAGTAGTGCCTTACACAAGATTGGGCCTTAAGGATGGTTAATAAAGTAGTTGCTAAGCACACCACAAGGAGGCTAATGGCAGCCCTAACATTACCCCCTTGCTGACTCCATGCACACCTGTCCTGGGGTGGGGGTGGGGGTGGGGGTGGAAGCAGTTGGACCTCTCCCGGCAATATGTGTAACTACTCCAGACTCCTCATCCTCTGGTTTCACCTGCAGAAATAGAACATATGTTCCCTGCCCCACCCCCATCTCCTAGCCAACAAGCCTGTAATTGAACTCATCTACTTCTAGAATTGGTCCGGGCAAAATAAAGCAACTTGGGTCTGAATTCTTCAGAATTAGCCCCAGAAGGCTCTATAGTTGTGCAGAAATTTCTGGTGATTATTGCAAGCATCTTTAACTTGACTGGCCATTCTCCTAACACCCCTCCAACTATCTGAATATAGGGAATCTGGTTCAGTGGGGGTAAGATAAACCATATAAGGGGGAAAAAACCTAAAATCAAGAAATAAAACCTTCAGGATAGTAATGATCACATGTTACAATGAAAGATTCCCAAGCATAGACTCCATTGTCTCTGGAGGCACATGATGTACAAAATATATAATTATTGAGGCAGGGTAGAACAGCAACTACAAGTAAATCTCAATTCCAGGCTCTACCTCTAATTAACTACACATTAATTGGAGAGATTAGTTAACTTTGCTGTGGTATACCTGCTTTTATAATAAGATTGGATTTAATGTCATTGAAGGTTTTTTCTGAGCTTAAAAATTTTGCTTGTTCACAAATGCATGTATAGCTGCTTAAGGGTGACTGTGTCTCTTAGAAATATCACAGTATAAGTTTTTGGAAGGACTCCAAGACTTTATGCAAACATCGTTCTCAGAACTAATTTTGTTAAGATAGGTATTGTTCTTACTTTCCCCCAAAGAAACTGAAGTGCAGAGAAATTTACCTAGACACTCCATGGCAGTTTACCTAATTTCTATCCCAACATATTAATCATTTGGCCAAAGCAATTGTTGTGTTAACACTGTTGAAAACATGTTGTGAAAATGTGAAAGTATATAGTATATATTGAATATACTATAATTTGAAGAAGATACTCAAAATATTTTCTACTCCAATCATGAGGTAAAATAGAGGGTAGATGTTCCCCTGTTTGGAAATATTCATGTCTGTAAAAGAAAAAAAAAGTACAGAAATCTTGAACTCTAAGTGCCCCACTTATATACCTTAGAGGAGGATTTTTAGCTCCAGGTTTAAAAATGATCATTAAAAAAGAAAATCATGCATAAATAAAAAGTATCTCAAGAATAGCTTTCTTTGCACCTCTTACTGCTCTGTGTTCCTGATGGAGTTTAAGTACTGGTAGTCTTTATTCCTGATTGTGTAGTGTGACACCTAGTGGTAAGAGTCAGGCCCAGGCATTCCCTGATATGTCATAGTGCTTTTGGAAATTTTGGGTGGTGCTGAGCCTTGATGACCTGTCTCTGTGGTGGGGATTCCCAAGGAGGTACCCTATGATTTTCTGCAACCTGGGAGACAGTTTTGAATAATGTGATCCAACATATTTTCTATCATAGGTAGCTCTATGTGGTTTAAATCAACAAACGTTACAATTTAGACAATAAAAGAACGTACTTGGAAGTCAGAAAACGAGCAGGTGGGGCAAAATAAGACAGCAAGACTGATGATTGGCTTAACAACACCTTTATGAACTCTTGGGCATTTAGACTTCTCCCAACATTCTAAAGATGTTAAAACCTTAGATAACTCATTTTTAATGTCATTTGCCTTTTTTTCCATTTTTTAATTTTTTTCACTGTTTACTTTTGAGAGAGAGAGAGAGACAGAGAGAGAGAGAGAGAGAGACAGAGCACAAGGGAGAGAGGGGCAGAGAGCGAGGGAGACACAGAATCCAAAGCAGGCTCCAGGCTCTGACAGAGCCTGACTTGGGGCTTCATTCCATGAACCCTGAGATCATGACCTGAGCCGAAGTCTAATGCTTAGCTGACTGAGTCACCCAGGTGCCCCTGCCTTTAAAATTTTTAATGCAAAAGAAAAGGAATGAATATGTTAACTTCAAAGTAGTTTTATATTTTAGCCCAGAAGGGAGCCAGAGAGAATGACAGGATGGTCAGTGATGCTCACTGGGCCTCACTCTGGGCAGGAGCACCCCCATGGAAGAAGGAGCACAGACAGAGGCCTGTGTGAACATAGGCCCTTCATGCACTCCTCCTGGGTAGGAAATGCACCGTGTGGACTGAACCTACTGTCTGAAGTGCCCAGTGGTCTAGCAGCTTAGAGCATTGTCCAATATATTTGGCTTTGCTGAACATCATGGACAGGGTGTCCTATGCCAGTTGCCGTGCCCATTGAAACTAAAATTGTGTTAGCCCCAGCAAACTGAACTCCGGAAGAAAGCTACCCGATTGCTTGATACAGCCAGACTGGAAGAGAGAGTGGCCATGGCACCGCCCTGAAGGGCAGGCAAGTCAGGCACACCACAGATGGACAGCCCCATTAGGAAACTCGGCATTTATATTCCGCTTTCAGTCCCAGGCCCTGTCTTTTCCTCCTGTGATAGTTAGCAACTGCTGCCCTCCATCCCTCTCGGAACCTGGAGCTCCCAAGCTCTGGGACCTCTTCTGAGGAAAGACCATCAGGACCTTCATTTGTACTGAACTGAAAATAACACTGTCAAAGCTTTCATGTGTTTCTTTTGCTACAAATTCTGCAAATTAATGGGGGATCAAAGCTTTAAAGGGTCTCAAACTCAAATACCTAATGCATAGGGGCCAGGAGAGTTTCACAAATGAGTGAGGCCAGCCATGTGCGTCCAAGAGGGATGTAGTGGCAGCTCTAACAGACTAGACCTGGAAGACCACGTCCCTCACACTCAGCTCAGGCAATTCTTACCAAGCAGCACAATTCAGTACTGATGTTCCATTGTTAAAGAAAAAATAATCAGAAAATGGATTTCGATGTGAAGATTTTAAAACGTGGGAACCAAACAAAATACATATCTGCATCTTCTGGCTAAGTTGAGCCCACAGGCTTATGTGTGTACAACCTCTTTTTCAGCTGAGATATGATGTTTTTATGGTGCTTTGGGTGAAGGCACTAGCCTTTCACTTCCTTGGTATCGCAGGGTCTCTCTTCCTCTGTGCAACTGGAGGCCGGGACCGCAGTTGTGTCCGTCCAGGAAGTTTTGCTTTGCTCCTCGCAGGCAGGATTGAAATCAGAGGCTCTAAGCCCTAAGAGGAGAGTTATCTTTCCCCCAAATAATTTTTAAACATTGCATTGTAAAACAAGTATAACAAATTCAACAAAGTTCTGATTTTTCTCACAAAGACTACTTAGGTAGTCTTGTTTTAATTTAATTTAATTTTATTTAATTTAATTTAATTTTATTTTATTTTATTTTATTATTTTATTTTATTTTATTTTATTTTAACTCCTTTTAATGAACACCTCTTCAAGGTGTTCCTGCTCTGCTGGTGCCCCAACCACTGGGGTGCCCCAACCACTGGTGCCCAGTCTGCGTGTTGGACAACCTGCTGTCAGAGAAGGAGGCCTGCATGTGTCACCCTGGCCAAAATTCCTGGCTCTCCCTTTTCATTGTTTGTTGGCAGTAACCAAGTAATATCTATAGGTGTGTGGGGTTGTTTATGTTCTGTTGTGTTTAGGGAGGAGTAGCTGGATCAGGAAGGGGGTGGAGGCTTAAGAGCACATTGCTTCCTCTGCATGCCATTATATTTGCTGTTTTGTCTGGTGTGTTAAATTCATTCTGAGTTTAGTCAGGGCATGAGGACATTTTCAGCATTCGGGCAATTCCACACAGAAGCCTGGTAGCAGGATACAGGACATGAATGATAGGAGGTCCCTGTTCTTGGGCACCATAGTCAGGTGGCAGGGGGTCAGCATCAGAGTTAAAATCTACTATCAGAAACATTAGGTAGGGGCGCCTGGGTGGCTCAGTTGGATAAGCTTCAGACTTCAGCTCAGGTCATGATCCCACAGCCAGTGAGTTCGAGCCCCACGTCAGGCTCTGTGCTGACAGCTCAGAGCCTGGAGCCTGCTTCGGATTCTGTGTCTAGCTCTCTCTCTGCCCCTCCCCCACTCACACTCTGTATCTCTGTCTCAAAAATGAATAAGTGTTTTTTTTTTTTAAAAAGAAACTATATGTGGACATTTTTTTTCCCTCTTTGGTCTAAGGTCTTGGGAATGATTTAGGACAAAGGTAAACAGAATCATAGCTGCTAAAAGATGTGCTTCAGCTTACAAATAAAGATTTAGGAACCTTGATCCTCAGCCCTTTCTTGTAATCATAAGATAATATCTTTCCCGAAACTCCTTTTAGAGCCTCTCTCCTCTGGAGTAGAGCCCCAGCTTACTTGGATAAGTATTAGAAATTGAGATGAGTCTCGGAAGCAATTAATGAGGGATACCTATAAAAATATTGATTCTGAAAGTTATTTTTAGGCTTATTTGTAAATACTGAAATTAAATGAGAGACAGAGTAAGAAGAGTCACAAGCAGGAGCTGTGAGCGGGAGAAAGGGGGAAATTGGCCTAGAATGGCTTTCCTTTGTTACCAGGTCTCTGCTGTCAGAGGCTAGTCTCATGACTGTGACATATTGCCTCTGGATAAGTCACTCAGCTTGGCTCAGGAATGCTCATCATTTCCTATATCCTAGGGCTGCCTATAGCCTACAGTTTAGGGATTATTGTGCCAAGAACACTAATATTTTCAGAAAGCAAAGTGGATTAATGCATCTCCAAATCTTTAAATGTTAATATTTAAAAACTGGGACAATTTAGAAGAGAAGTTAAAGACCGTGGGAGATAGGGAATGGGAGTGCCCCGACATTCACTGACTGAAACTCAGGAAGCAAGGGGACCATGGGTGGGGGTGACAGCATGACTGTAGGTCTTGGTAAATAATCTATATGAACAGACAATGGAGAGAGAACAGGGAAGCACACATGTAACCCAGTCACAACATTGACATTGTCCATAAAGGACTCAGATCCACCCCCAGGTGGCCTGGGCATCAGGACGGGGAGATACGGGGAAGGACAAGGATTCACACGAAAAAGAGGAGGCTGCCTACAGGTCAGGAGCATGGAGGAAGGGGAATTAGGTAAGGAGCCACAGTGGAATTTTTCCTTCACAAATGGCAGGATCCAGCTGCCAAGAGGAGGAGCACAGTGTGGATGGAACTGTCTCCAGTGACATCTTCAGGCCGTCTGTGGAATAACTGTTCTCTGAGGAATCCCGTTTTCTTGAGGGGATTTTGGGAAAGTCAGGTTAAAGATGTCCACTGAGGCTGGATGCTTAGTGCCACGACAGTGCATCCATCGTTCGTCACAGTCCCAAGGGAAAGCTGTGAGTGTTCCTTCTCCTGAAACCCTTCTAGCTGAGCACCTCCTCTCATCCTGCTTTCGCTGTGACTCCAGCGCCACCCTCCTTCCATTTTCACGGTCCCCTCATTAGTGAAGGCCCTGTTTTACCATAGTAGCCTCTCATCTATGGGTACAGTCCTTGAATGCTTACCAGGGTTGCCACTTGGCATACTTCAATCTTCACAACCATTCTGTTGGGTGGGTACCATTATTTCTGTTTTAAAGGAATTAGAGGCTCAGAAGGGGGTAAGCCCCTCACTCAGAAGGCAGAAGTCAGCGTGCAAACCTATCACCCCGTGCTGCCCCTCCTTTCTTTGCTCTCCACACTGTACAATGTTGCTTACTTTTATTTAAAAATTTTTTTAACGTTTATTTATTTTTGAGAGAGAGAGAGAGAGCGCTCAAGCAGGGGAGGGGCAAAGAAAGAGGGAGACACAAAATCCAAAACCGGCTCCAGGCTCTGAGCTGTCAGCACAGAGCCGGATATGGGGCTCGAACCCACAAACTGCGAGATCATGACCTGAGCCGAAGTCCGACACTTAACCGACTGAGCCACCCAGGCACCCCTTGACAATTTTTATTTTAAACATTTGCAAAGATATTGACACAAGTTATACATTGTATTTTCTATGGTAATTAGTTTTTAAATTGAAATATAACACTTGCACATGGTTAAAAGTTCAAGTAACATACAAGGACTGCAATTATACAATTAAATTCCCTTTCACTATTGTTTCTAACACACATTTCGTCATGTTATTTCCTGTAGCAGAGCCTGGAGAGACCTACCGTGGCCTGCAGCATGGAGTCTGAATTCCTCAGGCAGCATTTAAAACCCTCCAGAGTCAGACTCTGCCTAGCTTGGCCACTCTTAGTCCCCATTTCTCCCCGGCACCAACACTCTGTTCCAACTTCTCTGGGCTTCCCTGGGATATGTCCTCTGCTCTCTTGCTCGGTCCAAGGACCAACTTCTTTCTGTTTCCTTGCCAGGGCGGGCCCTTTCCAAGAGTCCTTCCCTGTCCTCCCTCTCCCTGGAGAACTCTGTTCTCTTCTGAACCCTTCTAATTCTTACCGTCTGTCTTACGTACGGGGCCCGTGGTCACACGTTGCCTTGCGCTGCCTAATTATTCCTCATGTCCTCATCTGATTCCAGTTAGACACTTAAGAATGTGGGATGGAATGGGCACTGCTGGGTGTGGAGGAAAAGCATTCATTTCTTCTGTGTCTTCTTTGTCCAGCCATTGTTTAAGGCATGAATATCCCCTTTTCCTCAGACCTATCATAATTGTTCTTTGACTCTTCTTCTCTGTCACTACCTGACTTTTCATCCAATCAACTTTTCTCCTCTATCTGAAAATCATCTCAAGAACTCATCTGGCCCAGCTTCTGCCTTGGTGTTATTCTCACTTTATAAAGGAAGGAGGCATTGTGGAATAAAGGCTGTTAGGAGGACAGGAAGTCAAACCAGAGCCACCACAGATGCAGCGTACCTGGACATTAGAGCATTTGTAAGAAGAGTGAGGAGACTATAAATAGACCTGGACAGCACCTGCGTCCCCCTCTTTTCTCTCTTTTTTCTTCTTTTGCTGCCTGAGAGATACGTCTGGTGGGCCCCAGAGTTAGGAGGAAGACTCCTTTACTTTGGAAATTGATGAGGTTTTAGAGTCTTGCTTAGTGCTTAGACCAGCTTCCCAGGACAGGAGATCAACAAGGAAACTGGGGCAGGAGCTCCAGTCTAGAGGAATAGTTGAACATTTGCTTAGAGTACCCCCTGGGTCAAAAATCCTTTGGGGATGTAGAATGAGGGGAAGGAGGCCGAACGGGGGGAGTCAGTCTGGTTGATTGAGAGCTTGCCAGGCAGGATGATGCATCCCCAGAATTCCCATCAATGGACCGCAAGGCTGAAGGTGCATGGACACATGGCTGGCTGGACCCAGTGGAGGTGCAACTGGGAAGGCCCAGCAGCTGCCCTTCCAAGGTGATCTGTGATGGCTTTCAGTAGCAGAATTTCCAACAGCAAATATCATACGTCAAGAGTTTGACAGACCTAGTTTAACAAAGCATACAGAAACTAACCTAATCAGAAAATAGCCTGGTGTAGTCTATCTGACTCAGGTAACATCTAGAACCATTCATTTTTCAGATAAGTTTTCCTTAAAGAGGAAATCCTAGGGAGGAGTTTAGGTTTTCTGGTGTAGGCTCCACATCTCAGACTGATCACAGAGAACTTCTTTCAGATCACATTACATAGGAATATGCATGAAATTTTGGGTAACAGTAGCAAAGGGGGGCTATTAGACATATTAGATGTCAGGGCATCACTGCAACTTTCCACTGTCCGAGACTTTACCTTTTGGCTGCAATCTTTTTGTTCTCATTTCAGGTCTAGCAATTTTCCAGGCCAACCCTGGGTGATTCATATTGGCAAGAGCAAGATTGAAAGTTAACATAGTGGTATGTGAGAAGGTTGCTGTCTGGAGGGTGTGGAACTGAGGCTAAAAATAGGTGGGGGTTCCTGAGGCAGCCTCCTTTGTGGCCACAGGCACCACAAAAGGAAAACTCACCAAAGAAATCTGCCCACAAGAGAGGACAAAAGCCCCTACCTCTGTCACCCCTTTTGCCCCACAGAAAAAGGCTCAAGATGACAGTGAATTTGGTGCTTTCAAAATATCACAGTTCCTACAGACAGGCTCTTATTCCTCACCCCTAGACCTCAGATCAGAGGCTTTCCTTCTGGGTGAATTCACGTTCCTAGTTCCTACTCCAGGATCAAGCAAAGACGTCTGTCCCTAACTGCCTGGAGCTACATTTAGTCAAAAGATTGGTTAAGATAATGTGAAATATTGACACACATGGCTAATATGGAAAAAGAAATCTCTAAAGAGAAAAACGTATTATAGAAATCAAAAAATAAACACGAATTCATCAAGCATTTCTTATGTACTTATTTTGCACCAGGCACTGTACTGAGGTCTGGAAATACAAAGAAAATCAAAGAGGGCTCCCATTCTCAAGGACCTTATAGATGTGGAGAAATAGGTAAATGAGTGATTCTAGTAAGGAGTGTTAAGGGCTCTGGTTGAGGTAAGAACAAAGTGCTCTGGAAGCAAAGAACAGGGGAAGCCACAGCAGATGGGGAGGGCTGTTCAAGGATGGGTTTTGAGGGACAAGTAGGGGTCAGTCAGAGGGGTACGAAGGGCATGCCAGAGAAGGTTGAGCCTGTGGCAAAGCATAAGCACGGAGTTGTAGAACAACTTGGTGTTGTGTGAGGAGGCTTGGTGTGTGGTAGAGGAAGATGAGAGGGTTAGGCAGGAAGGAGATGGTGCGTGGCCATGTGACCAAGCAGAGAAGCTGGCACAGCACCCTGGAAGCCACCGAGGGAGTTTATATGGTGGCCATCAGCCGTGTGTGTTTCAGAAGACAGTGTTGCAGATAGACTGGAGTGGGTGAGACACGAAGCTGGTGACCAGGTAAAGGCAGTGACTGGAACATGAAGAAGAGAGATGGCTAAAGAGAGATCCAAGAATGAGGATCTGCCAGCCATGGTGACTAACTGGATGTGAGGGAAGGAGAGAGGAAGCATCTAGGAGCTCTCAATTTCTGACTTGGGCTGCCAGTGGGGAAACAGGAGAAGTGGGTTGGGAGAAAGAGACTGAGTTCTGTCTTGGACATGCTTATTTGAGAGCCTGCTGGATATAGAACAGGTGATTTAATGTGGGCAGTTCTAAGAGAATGAAATATCTAAAAGTCATGCCCTTATCGAGAAATAAAGGCAGGCTGAAGACAAAGCCATGCAGGAATTGTGTGGAGAGGTCCAAGGTGGAAGACGGGAATAATAGCACATAAGGAGTGAGCTGAGGCTAAGAAGCCAGTGGAGGAAACTGAGAAAGAACATTCAGAGAAATGAGAAGGAAACCAGGAGAGAGGTCTGTCCCAGAGGCTGAAAAAGGTGAGCCGTGCAAGGGGATGATCATTGTGAAGAGTGTTGAGTGTGTCTGTGTGAATTGCTCACTAATTCTTCTCAAGGCTGACTTGAGAAGAAAAAGGCCAGGCTGAAAGAAAAGGTTTTACTTGAGATACGATGTTTACTCACAAACATACAAAGGCGAACTAAAGGGGTCCTTTGGGGCTGTGAATTAAAGATTTACCATTAGGACATTAAAAGCATGTAATAAAAATACAGCATCTCTTTCATTTTTTAAGTGAACAGATGGAAGTAGATGAGGTTAAGGGATGTACCAGAATCACCCAATGAAATAGATCAGGACTTGAATCCAGCTCTCTATGTATTTAGCCCACAGCTCTTTCCTCTAGATCAGTGGTGGGTTCTCAAACATCAGCTTGTACTAGAGTCACCTGGAGAGCTTTTAAAACAGGTAATGCTGACCTCTCCACCAAGATTTTATTTATTTATTTATTTATTTATTTATTTATTTATTATTTTTTTAATGTTTCAAATTTTTATTTCAATTCTAGTTAACGTATAGTAGAATTTCAGGAGAAGAATTTAGTGATTCATCGCTTACATACAATACCCAATGCTCATCATAACAAGTGCCCTTCTTTTTTTTTTTTTTTTTTTACAAGTGCCCTTCCTAATGCCCATCCCCCACTCGCCCATCCCCCACCCACCTCCCTCCATCAAACCTCATTTTGTTCTCTTTTGTTAACAGTCTGTTATGGTTTGCCTCCCCCAAGATTTTAATTCAGGAGGTCTGGAGTGGGGCTTGAGAACCCACTTCTCACAACTTCCCTGTTCTCTATTGCTTCTGGCCCGGGACCACTTTGAGAACCGCTATTGTATATGGCTTCTTTATCCCTAACACTTAAAAGTGCTTGAGGAATCTAGAAAGCAGTTAAATCTCCCAGGTTGCTTAATCATTCTTTAAGTAACCCTCCTTATAATATTAATTTGCTTAGAAAGATATTTTTTTCATGCAAATCAGAGTGTCTCTGTGGAAAGTATGAATATGGAACGGAACTTTATTCAAACCTCTGTTTTGAGCACTCTCACTCTTCTATACACTCTTGTAGCTTTGGGGGATATGGTCAAAACTCTGCTCTCAGGGAGGGTCCCTTGTGCAGGAGACACAAATATACTAGATAAATGAGTGAAATATATAATAAATTAGTGAGAGTGCTGACAAGAAAAAGGGGAAAAGGATAGAAATGTCAGGGCAAGAGGACATATTAAAATTTTGGGGTGCCCTGACTGGCGATCAAGAGCATGTGTCTCTTGATCTTGGGGTCATGGGTTTGAGCTCCATAGAGATTACTAAGAAAAATAAACTTAAAAAAAAAAAAGAGGACCTCTTAAAATTTTAAGGAGGGCGGCTGGGAGGTTAAAAGGACAACATTGACAGACTGATCTGAAGGAAGGAAAGAGTGAGTTGTGTGGGTATCTAGGGGAAGAATGGTCTGCACAGTATTCAGTGAGTGCAAAGACCCTGAGGTGGGAACACCCTTTGAGGAACAGCAAGGACTCAGTGTGAGTGACCTAAAGTGACTCAGGGGAAGACTAATAGGAAATGAAATCAGAGATAATAGAGCACCAGATCAGTGTTGGGGATCTTAGGGATTGATTTTTAACAACATTTAGAAAATTCTTCCATAAGATATCACTCTGTTTTTCTTGACCCAAAATGTACTATTTACTTTTGAGGGAACACTAGGTCCCAAACTTGAGCTATGGATCTCCCAGTACTAAGATCTCATTAGTGAGATCTCATTAGTGGCTAATGAGTTTGCTCAACTGCTTGTTTTACCAAAACAATTGAATGCAGACCAGCCTGGAAAGACAAATAGAGACAAATAGAGAAGGAAATGTTTCTTTGGTTACCTTTTATGTGTATGTGTGCATTACCCCATTCTCTCCCTCCCTAATCCACTGGGGCACTCCTCCCCCCCCCCCCCCCCCCATCTCTTCACTAAATTCCAAGAGAATTGCCCTGGCAATGTCTGCTGCATTTTTTCTGTATTACAAGTTACATTGTGTGCACTTCTGGGAAAAATTGACCCCACCCATATGAGTCGTGGGCGGTGGCTCAGACCTTTAGTTTGTCAGCCTATGCTCTTTTTATGGTCAAGCCTTTTGGGGCCTGGCGCACCCCACAGCCACCTGTACTGGGGAAAAAAACGATTCATTAACACATTAAAGGACAGGCTAGCATGTTTGTCTTTCTGGCAGATTACTGAATTTATATTCAAACATAGAGAAATCTTAAAAGTAACAATTGCCACAGTCAAAGGCAAACTACTAGGCTGGATGGATCATTGTTCTAAGAAATTTTGCCTTTTTTTATGTTCTCACAAAAACAATATGACTTGGGATAGAATTGAGTCTGAGGCACAGTGAAGTGCCTGACTATTGTCTGCAGAGCCTTGAGCTGGGTCCCGCACAAACATGGGACTAAAAAGATGCAGTCCCGGACTCTAAGAGGTTATGTCTGAGACCTCTGAGAATGGAGCGGTATCTATGAGGATTCATGTTGTCACATCAGTACATGAGAAATAGTTTCCAGCAGAACAAAAGAGAATTCTAAGCTTCCCTCACAATTTGGTTTTGAATCTTCAGAGACCACATCTGTTTCCTAGAACAGAAGTTAGTTTGGAAGCCATATTTATGCATTATCAAGTTATCTGTGGGTAAAAATTTTAAAGCATGGGGTTCAGATGAGATCTGGCGCGTTCAGGGTGTTACGGCCGTAGACTAAAGCATGGGATTGAAAAACACATGACTTTTCATTAATGACTCCTCCCCGCCAATTTGAATTGGCTCCTAGCAACCCACGCGGAATAGAGGTGACTTTCTGCAGGTGAGGTCCCCCACCTCTCTAGAGCAGGCCGTCTGTCCCACACAGAGAAATACAGTACTTGTGGACTGCTCCTAGGCACTGGTCCTGCTTCTAGGGTCTGAGGGCTCTTTGAGGGCAGGGACAATTATTTTGTTGATCCTTAAAATCTTAGATGTTAGGGCCCTGAAGTGCCCTTAAAGGTCATTTAGCTGACTACTCCATCTATGCTTAAAGCATGCCTCAGTATCC
Source organism: Neofelis nebulosa (assembly GCF_028018385.1). NCBI lineage: Eukaryota > Metazoa > Chordata > Mammalia > Carnivora > Felidae > Neofelis > Neofelis nebulosa. The sequence goes on from NC_080788.1 coordinate 85,653,719, forward strand.
TCACCAAGAGGTCTAGCAACTTTGGTGAAACACCTCTAGTGTTTGTACCTACGAATAGTATTAGGTGAGAAGGGAGACCCCAATTTCACTTACTCAGGAAGGCCTTTGTGTAGGAGATAAGTTTTGATGTGGTTAATTTGTTCAGTTCAAATGTAATTCAGTTCAATTAAAAGAGAGGAAAAGGAAGCTTGACTAATGCCTCTTTTCTTTTGTCAAAGGAAACAATATTGTGGATGGAGAATCAAGAATATCTTTTTGGAAAATAGTTAAATGGCAAGCACCCTACACTTGTATTTCCCTCCTAATGAGAAAAACAACCCCAAATGTCTGACCATAATAGCGTAATGCTTAATAGTGCCCCACAACCCCAAAAGCCATAACTTCTTGTCTCCACCAACAAAAACAAATTTTATGGCCCAGTCTTTAAATGAATCACTCTGTGGAAATGATAGCAAATGTAATAATGCCAGACAGCTGCAATTATCTAAATGTTTCCCTATTAGCCATTTGAATGGCTAAAGCTTGATAATCAAATCAGAGTGAATGCTAATTGAAATCTAATAGAGCTTACATCCATGTGATTAGGTATCAGAATTTGATTCCAATATTGTTAAATTACAGACAAGGCCCATCAAATCACACTAAAAATAAATATTGTAACCTCAATGGCAAAAGGAGATGGATTTTTTCAATAAACAGAGATCAAACTGGAGCCTGTTTGTACGGTGTCACTGCCACCTAGTGAGACTTAGTGGAACTGCAGAGACAGTCTGTCTTTGGAAGTGGGGCACAGCCATTTCTATTTTCCCAGCACAAGGAGTTTCTTGACAACGGAGAATATGAATAACGATCATTTCCAGAAGAGGCAGCCAAGAAGATTCCAGCTGGAAGGGTGTATGTTGGCAAGAACTAGAGGTGAGGTTGGATGGACTTGGGGGGACTGCCTATAGAAATGAGACTTAACACTCCCTGTGTCCCAGGTGACTTCGTTCCTCCCCTAGTTCTGCTAATAGAAGATTCACTTTCTGTTGGTAATACCTCTAGAATAAATAACATTTATTGAATCTCTAATATGAACACAGTCTCAAAATCCTGTTGAGTAACAGGAGTATAAAATGTGGTCCCTTCCCCAGGGAGTTTGTAATTGTAATAGGTTCTGTGGGGACATTAGAGGAAAACACATGCTACCTTATACCAGCAGTTATGGACTGACTTCTGTCGTAGAGTAGTCTCTGAAGAAAGAATGCTTGCAATGTAAATTTTTGGAGGCTTTGCATGTATGACAATGCCTTTGTCCTACACTCATGCTTAAGACAGTTTGGTTAGATAGGGTATAATCTTCTCTCACTTGTTGAGTATATAGGGAAGCTTGATTTGTAAAATCTATGCCCCTGGGACGTGAGAGGTAATAGAGGGGTGGCAAATCAAATTAATTGCTTAATTTACTAACTGCATAGAAACTTAAAAACATAAAGACTAAAGTCTACATATGTGCATACTGGATTTGGACTGAATTAGCCCTGACTTTTTTCCAAAAATTTTTGGTAAAATATTCAAAAGATAAAAATTGTCATCCGAATCATGTTGAAGTGTGCAGTTCAGTGGTATTAGTTATGTTTGTATTGTTGAGCAACTGTCACCACGATCCATCTCCAGAACTCTTTTCATCTTACAAAACGGAAGTTTCATACCCATTAAACAATAACTCCCTATTCCCCATCTCCCTAGCCCCTGGAAACCACCATTCTACTTTCTGTCCCTATGATTTTGACTACTCTAGGTACCTCATATAAATGGAGTCATATAGCATTAGTCTTTTTGTGGCTGTCTTGTTTCACTTAGCATAATGTTCTCAGGGTTCATCCATGTGTAGCATATATCAGAATTTCCTTCTTTGTTAAGGCTGAATATTCCATTATAAGTGTATACCACATTTTGCTTATTTATCTGTTTATGGACCGATGGGTTGCTTCCATGTTATGGACCGTTGAGTTGATTTAGCTATTGTGAATAATGATGCTATGAACATGGGTGTGCAAATATATCTTTGAGCCGCTGCTTTCGATTCTTTTAGGTGTGTACCCATCAGTGGAATTGCTGAATCATATGCTACATCTATTTTTAATCTTTTGTGGAACTGCCATACTGTTTTCCACAGCGGCTGCACCATTTTACATTCACACCAACAGTGCACAAGGGTTCCAATTTATCCGCATCCCTACCAACATTTTTTATTTCAAATTTTAAAAAGTTATTTTAAGTATCTTCCACTCCCAGTATGGGGTTCAAACTCACAACCCTGAGATTAAGAGTTGCATGCCCTACTGACTGAGACAGCTAGGCACCCCTTACATTTTTTCATTGTAGCTATCCCAATAGATATGAAGTACTATCTCACTGTGGTTTTGCTTTACATTTCCCTAATGATTAGCCCTAATGATTAGGGCTTAAAGATGTTAAGCATCTTTTCATGCGCTTACTGTCCATTTGAATATCTTCTTTGAAGAAATGTCTATCTAAGTCCTTTGCCCATTTTTGAATCAGGTTATTTAAAAAAATTTTTTAAACATTTATTTATTTTTGAGAGACAGAGAGAGATAGAGCAAAAGCAGGAGAGGAGCAGAGAGAGAGGGAGACACAGAATCCAAAGCAGGCTCCAGGCTCCGAGCTGCCAGCACAGAGCCCAACGCGGGGCTCAAACCCATGGACCGTGAGATCATGACTTGAGCTGAAGTCAGCCAGTCAACTAACTGAGTCATCCAGGTGCCCCCGAATCAGGTTATTTGTTTCTTTGTTGTTCAGTTTTAGAGTTCTCTATGTATTTTGTTTTAACGTTTATTTATTTTGAGACAGAGAGAGACAGAGCATGAACGGGGGAGGGTCAGAGAGAGAGGGAGACACAGAATCTGAAACAGGCTCCTGGCTCTGAGCCGTCGGCACAGAGCCCGACGCAGGGCTCGAACTCACGGACCGCGAGATCATGACCTGAGCCGAAGTCGGACGCTCAACCGACTGAGCCACCCAGGCGCCCCTGTATTTTGGACATTAATCCCTTAGCAGGTATATAGTTGGCAAATATTTTCTCCCATTCCAGGGATTGCCTTTTCATTCTGTCACAAAAGTCTCATTTTTGGAGGCAGTACCAAATTGCTTTATTTGAAGCAATGGTACAAATGAAAGAACCTAAGTATTCATTTTGGTAAGACCTATAGAAAAGGTAAAGGTAACCCCAACATGCATGCACTACCTTGGTGACCAGGAAGTCACCTCTGTGGCTATGACCAGGGAAGTTACCCTCAGCCTAAGTCTTAGCTCTTGTTATCACTGTCTGTCTGTGCGTACTTGTCAAACAGACACTCTGCAGTGCCAGATTCTTGTACAAGTTGGTTATGTGGTCATCCGATTCTTTGGTGGATTTTACCTGCTAATTCAGGTGATGAGTCTCAGTGAAGTCACACAAGTAGGGTTTTTTGTCGGTGGCCATTCTGGCCATTACCAGTAGTGACTGATTCATGCTTTCCAAGTAAAATGCATACTCCATTGCATTCAGCCTGTTTTCCCAGTCCTTTCTGGTCCCGTTTCTTGATAGCCTTAAGGAGGATGTGGTCATTGGTTCTGCAGCTTCATCATTTTCTCAGCTTTTTCTCTCTCTTCATGAGATTGGTGAGGAAAATATTTGTTGAAGTTCTTCAAAGCCACATCACTGAGGTTAAAGTAGTAAGACATGGATAGGTAGATGTAGGAGGTGTAGAGTTTCAGGTTGATCTGGCAGTGGATAGTGGCCTCTGAGTCCTGGTGGTATTTGCAGCCCATTGGTGTGGGAGACGAGGAGGTCACAGGGAGCAGCTAAAGAGATGCAACAGCAGCTGCCCCCCCCCCCCCCCCCCCCCCCCCCGTTGGAGAGGGGTGATGGCCTTGGGGCAGTTTGAAACTGTGAGGCGGTGCCCAGGGCTGGCTCTGAGCAGCCAGCGGGGGTTTGGATTAGCGCCTTTTCCCTCCAGGCACTGTCAAAGCAGGAAACCATGGCAACTCTCAGGAAAGGCTGTTCAAAGTGTCCTTTGATGAACAAAAGTTTGACATTTTCTTGAAGTCTTACTTGTCTATTTTGTCTTTTGTTGCTTGGGCCTTCGGTGTCATATCCAGGAATCGTTGTCATATCCAATGTCAGGAAGCTTTTGCTCCATGTTTTCTTCTAAGAGTTTTATGTTTAGGTTGGTGGTCAATTTTGACTTAATTTTTGTATATGGTGTTAGGTAAGAGTCCAAGATCATTCTTTTGCACGTGGATGTCCAGTTTTCACATCATCATTTGTTGGAAAGACCATCCTTTCCCCATTGAATGGGGAAAAGGCTTTGGCACCCTTGTCAAAAATCAGTTGTCCATATATATGAGAAGATTTATTTCTGGGCTCTCTATTCAATTCCATTGGTCTCTATGTCTATCTTTATGCCACCACCACCCTGTTTTGATTACTGTAGTATTACAGTAAGTTCTGAAATCAGGAGGTAGGAGACTTCCAATTTTGTTCTTTTTCAAGATGGTTTTAGCTATTCTGGGTCCCTTGAAATTCCATATGAATTTTAGGATCATTTTTTTCTATTTCTGCAAAAGATGTCATTGGTATTTTGACAGGGATTACATTGAGTCTATAGATCATTTTGAGTAGTAAGGATATTTTAACCATATTAACTCTTCTAATTCATGAGCATGGGATATGTTTCAATTTATTTATGTCTTTAATCTCAGTAATGTCTTTTAGTTTTCATTGTATAAGTCTTTTATCTCCTTAGGTAGCTAATTCTTACGTATTTTACTCTTTTTGATGCTATTATAAGTAGGACTGTTTTTTTTTAAATTTTTATTTATTTGTTTTTTATTTTGAGAGAGAGAGAGGGAGAGTGTGTGTGTGTGTGTGTGTGTGTGTGGGGTGGGGAGGGGCAGAGAGAGAGGGAGAGAGAGAATCCCAAGCAGGGGATGCGGAACTTGATCTCATGAATCAGAACCACAAGATCATGACCTGAGCTGAAATCAAGAGTTGGATGCTAAACCGACTGAGCCACCCAGGTGCCCCTATTTTTATTTTTTATTTAGTTTTTAGAAGTTTATTTATTTCTTTTGAGAGAGAAAGAGAGAGCAGGGGAGGGGCACACACAGGGGAAGAGAGAGAGAGAGAGTGAGAGAGAGAGAATGAGAATCCCAAGCAGGCTCCAAGCTGCCAGCACGGAGTCCAACATGGGGCTTGATCCCACGAACTAAGAGATCATGACCTGAGCCAAAATCAAGAGTCAAACACTTAACCAACTGAGCCACCCAGGTGCCCCAGTAGAACTGTTTTTTTTTTTTAATTTCCTTTTTAGTTTGTTCAACATTAGTGTATAGAAATTCAACTGATTTTTGTGTGTACTTTATATCCTGCTGTTTTGCTGAAGTAATTTATTCTATCAATTTTTTTTGTGAAATCTTTAAGGTTTTTTACATATAAGATCACATTATCTGTGAATAGAGATAATTTTACTTATTTCTTTCTGATTTAGATGTTCTTTTGTTCTTTCTTTCTCCTAGTTTGGTGTGTGTGTGCGTGTGCGTGTGCGTGTGCGTGTGTGTGTGTTTATCCTAAAAGAATGTTGAATTTTTATCAAATGCTTATGCTGCATCAATTGAGATGATCATGAAGGGTTTTTTCCTTCATTCTGTTAATATGGTGTATTATACTGATCAATTTTTTTATGTTAAACCCTCCTTGAATTCCAGGAATAATTCCCACTTGGCAATGATGTATTATCCTTTTATTATGCTGTTGAATTTGATATGGAGTTTCCTCAAAAAGTTAAAAATAGAACTGCCCTACAACCCAGCAATTGCACGACTAGGTATTTATCCAAAGGATGCAAAAAATACAGATTCAAAAGGATACGTGCACCCTGATGTTTATAGCAGCATTATCAACAATAGCCAAACTATGGAGAGAGCCCAAATGTCTATCGACTAATGAATGGATAAAGAAGATGTAGTATATACACAAATATGCAATGGAATATTACTCAGCCATCAAAAATAATGAAATCTTGCCAATTGCAATGGTATGGATAGAGCTAGAGTGTATTATGCTAAGCTCAATATGTCCATCAGAGAAAGACAAATACTGTATGATTTCACTCATATGTGGAATTCGGGAAACGATCAGATGAACATATGGGAAGCAGGAAAAAAAAAAAGAGAGAGGGAAGCAAACTATAAGAGCGTCACAAAGATAGAGAACAAACTGAAGACTGATGGAGGGAGATGGGTGGGGTAAATGTGTAAATGGGTGATAGGCATTAAAGAGGACACTTGGTGTAATGAACACTGGGTGTTACATGTAAGTGATGAATCACTAAATTCTATTCCTGCAACCGGTATTATACTATATGTTAACTAACAAGAATTTAAAGAAAATTTTGACCAAAAATGCTGTCGAATTTGGTTTGCTAGTATTTCTTGAGAACGTTTGCGTCAATGCTCATAAGAGATAATAGTCTGTGGTTTTCTTTTTTTGTAGTGTCATTGACTGGCTTTGGTATCACACAAATGCTGATCTCATGAGATTAGAAGTGTTCTCCCCTCTTCAGTTCTTTCAAAAGTTTGAGAAGGATTGGTATTAGCTCTTCTTTAAATGTTTGGTAGAATTCACCACGGAGGCATCAGGTCTAATGCTTTTATTTTGGGGGAGGTTTTTGATTACTGATTCAATTTCCTTATTTGTTACAGGTCTATTCAGATTTTCTATTTCTTATTTAGACTTGGCAGTTTTCGTGTTTTCTAGGAATTTGTCCACTTCATCTAGGTTATTGAATTTGTTGGCATATAGTTGCTCATAGTATTCTCTTATAATAATTTTTATCTCTGTAGATTCAGCAGTAATATCCCCACTTTCATTTATTTTTATTTTTTTGTTTTTTTAAAATAATTTGTGTCTTCTCTTTTTTCCTATTCAATCTAGCTAAAGGTATATCGATTTGCTGATATTTTTGAAAAAACAACTTTTGGTTTTATTGATTTTCTCCATTGTTTATTACATTTATTACTCTTACCCTTTATTGCATTCATTTATGCTCTATATTATCTTCTCCTCAGCTAGCTTTGAGTTTATTGTTACTTTGTTTCTTAGTTTCTTAGGTTGTTAAGTTAGGTTATTGATTTGAGATCTTTCTTGTTTTTTCAATATAAACATTTATAGCTATAAATTTCCCCCTTAACAATCCTTTTGCTGTGTCCCATAAGTTTTGGTATGTTGTGTTTTCATTTTCATTAGTTTCTAACTATTAGAAAATTAGAAATTAGAAAATGTCCTTTGTGATTTCATTTTTGATTCATTGGTTATTTGAGAGTGTGTTGTTTAATTTCTATAAATTTATTAACATTCCAGTTTTCCTTCTGTTACTGATTTCTAACTTCATCTTGTGATGAGAGAAGATATTTTGTATGCTATCCATCTTTTAAAGTATTTTGAAGCTTCATCTGTGGCCTAACATATAGCTTATCCTGGAAAATGTCCAATGTGCACTTAAGGAGAATGTGTACACTGTTGTTGGGTAGAGTGTTCTATATATGCCTTTCAGATCTATTTGATTTATTGTGTTCAAATCCTCCCTTTAATTATCTTCTATTTGTTCTATTATTAAGAATAAGGTATTAAACGGGGCGCCTGGGTGGCGCAGTCGGTTAAGCGTCCGACTTCAGCCAGGTCACGATCTCGCGGTCCGTGAGTTCGAGCCCCGCGTCAGGCTCTGGGCTGATGGCTCGGAGCCTGGAGCCTGTTTCCGATTCTGTGTCTCCCTTTCTCTCTGCCCCTCCCTGGTTCATGCTTTGTCTCTCTCTGTCCCAAAAATAAATAAAAAAAAAAAAAAAAAAAAAAAAAAGAATAAGGTATTAAAGTCTCCAACTATTATTGTGGAACTTCCACTTTCCCCTTCAATTCTGTCAGTTTCTGCTTTATATATTTTGATTTTCATTATTAGGGGCATAAATGTTTACAATTGTTATCCTCTTATTGTATTCAACCACTTACTAATACATAATGTCTTTCTTTGACTCTTGCAAGCTTTTTAAATGTTTATTTATTTATTTATTTATTTATTATTATTTTTTTTTATAAATTTTTTTTTTTAAACGTTTTTTATTTATTTTTGGGACAGAGACAGAGCATGAACGGGGGAGGGGCAGAGAGAGAGGGAGACACAGAATCGGAAACAGGCTCCAGGCTCCGAGCCATCAGCCCAGAGCCCGACGCGGGGCTCGAACTCACGGACCGCGAGATCGTGACCTGGCTGAAGTCGGACGCTTAACCGACTGCGCCACCCAGGCGCCCCTGTTTATTTATTTTTGAGAGAGAGAGAGACAGAGTGCAGAGTGCAAGCAGGGGAGGAGCAGAGAGAGAGACATAGAATCCAAAGTAGGCTCCAGGCTCTGAACTGTCAACACAGTCCAAAGAGGGGCTTGAACTCATGAACCTGGAGATCTTGACCTGAGCTGAAGTTGGATGCTTAACCGGCTGAGCCACGCAAGCACCCCATCTTGCAAACTTTAAAAAATTTAAAGCCTATTTTGGGGGGTGCCTGGCGGCTCAGTTGGTTAAACCTCCAACTCTTGATTTCCGCTCAAGTCATGTTCTCACGGAATCACTTCTTGGCCTTTTGGCTAAGATCAAGTGAAGTCACATTCTCATGGTTCATGAGTTTGAGCCCCGCATTGGGCTCCATGCTGACAGTGCAGAGCCTGCTTGGGATTCTCTCCCTTCCCCCACCCCTCTACTCCCCCTGCACGTGCTCTCTTCATATAAATAAATAAATAAATAAATAAACTTTTTACAAAGTCTATTTTGTCCAATATTAGTATAGCCACCTCTGCTTTGGTTTGGCTACTATTTGCATAGAAAGACTTTTTTTTTAATCCTTTCACTTTCAACCTATTTGTGTCTTTGGATCTAAAGTGAGTCTCTTAAAAAAATAAAATGAATCTACAGTAGAGAGCATAGAGCTAAATCATTATTTTAAGTCCATTCTGTCAACCTCTGTATTTTGATTGGAGAGTTTAATCTATTTACATTTGAAGTAATAACTGAGAAAGAGGAACTCCTGTCATTTTGCTATGTGTTTTTGTATGCCTAATAGCTTTTTTTGTCCCTTATTTCCTGCATTACTGTTTTCTTTTGTGTTTAGCTGATATTTTTTGTAGTAAAATGCCTTAATTCCCTTCTTTTGTGTATATTCTGTAACTATTTTCTTTGTGGTTACCATGGGAATTAGATTTGACAGCTTAAAGTTATAAACATTCTAATTTCAATTTATGCCGGCTTAACTTTAATAACGTACAAAAACTGTGCTCCTATATAGCTCCCTCCCCATTGCTTTTAGTTATTGATGTCACAGGATCCATCTTTATACATTGTGTGTCCCAAACCATAAACTAATAATTGTTATTTATAATGTATTAGTCAGTTGTGTAGGAAATAAAATGTGGAATTATAAATCAGTTATAAGAATATGAGCTTTAGATTAATGATTGTTTTGGGTTTTTTTAATGTAGTATTCTTGGGGTGCCTGGCTGACTCAGTCAGTGGAGCTTGCAACTCTTGATCTTGGGGTTGTAAGTTTGAGCCCTATGTTGGGTGTAGAGATTACTTAAAAATAAAATCTTAAAAATGTATTATTCTCTTAAATCATGTAGAAAGCAAAAAGTAGAGTTACGAACCATTTTTTACAGATGACACTGGTTTTATAGTTGCCCACATATTTGCCTTCACAATATCTTTATTTCTTCACACAGCTTTGAGTTATAGGCTAATGTCTTTTCATTTCAACCTGCAGGACTCCCTTTAACATTTCCTGCAGGGTAGGCCTAGTGGTAACAAATTCCCTCATCTGAGGCTGTCTCATTTTTGAAGGACACTTTTGCCAGATACAAGATTCTTGGTTCACAATTTTTTCATTTAGCACTTTGAATATTTCAGTCCACTGCCTTCTGGCTCTCACGGTATCTGATGAGAAATCTGTGAATAATGTTATTGAGGGTCCCTGATATGATGAGTTACTTCTCTTTTGGTGTGTTTAAGATTCTCTCTTGTCATTTTTCTTTCAATAGATTGATCACAATGTATCTTGGTGTGGGTCTCTTTTGATTTCATACTACTTGGAATTTGTTGAGCTTGCTGGGTGTTTATATTCATAGCTCATCAAATTTGGCAAGTTTTCAGCCCTTATTTCTTTAAATAATCTCTTCTCCTTTCTCTTTCTTATTTTGAGACTCCCACACTGTGTGTGATGGTTTGCTTGATGGTAGACTCTGTTCACTTTCCTTTAATCTTTTTTCTTTCCATTCCTCAGACTCGATAGTTTCCATTGTTCTTTCTTCAAATTTGCTAATTCTTTCTTCTGCCTGCTCAAATCCATCTCTGAAAATTTTATTTTAGTTATTGTGCTTTTGGGCTCTAGAATCTCTTTTTGGTTTCTTTTGGTTACGATGGGGATTAGACGGGGTAATCATCTCCATATTGATATGTCTACTTTGTTCAGACATTGTGTAGTAGGTCCACCTATTGAGACAGGTCTGTTGGTGTAGTTTTTTTCCTCTTCCTGTTTCTTTGTATGCCTTGTGGGTTTTTGTTGTTGTTGTTGTTGTTGTTGTTGTTGAAAACATGAATATTTGAATCTAATGATATGGCCTAACTCTGGAAATCAGATTCTCTTCCTTTCCCAAGATTTTTTGGCTTTTGGCTTTGTTTTGTTTTGCTTTTCAGAAAACTTGTAGGCTGGGGTGCCTGGGTGGCTCAGTTGGTTAGGTGTCCGACTCATGGTTTGGGCTCAGGTCATGATCTCATGGTCATGAGATCAAGCCCTGTGTTTGGCTCTGCGCTGAGTATGGAGCCTGTGGGGATTCTCTCTCTCTCTGACCCTCCCCTGCTCATATTCTCTCTCTCTCTCTCAAAATAAATAAACATTAAAAAAAATTGTAGGCTTTCTCTGTGAAGGGTCAGCCTGCAGTATAGAATTAAGGTGCTCTCAGGTCATTTTTTGAGTCTGTGCTTTTCTCTGGGGACATATGGTGGCTTTCTTTTTCATTTCCTTTTTTTAATGTTCATTTATTTTTGAGAGAGAGAGAGAGAGACTGTGCGCAGGGAGGGGCAGAGAGAGAGGGGGTGACAGAGGATCTAAAGTAGGATCCGTGCTGACAGCAGTGAGCCTGATGTGGGCCGCAGACTCACAAACTGTGAGATGATGACCTGAGCCGAAGTCAAACACTTAACCGACTGAGCCGCCCGGGTGCCCCTATATGATGCCTTTCTAATTTTGTAATCTCTACACCCAACATGGGGCTTGAACTCACAACCCCGAGGTCAAGAGTCACATGCTCTTCTGAGTGAGCCAGCTAGGTGCCCCTGAATGCCTTAGTCTTTAATGTCTGACTCCCAAAATGGGAAAAAGAAGAAAATGAAGAGGTGGCAGGGCGGGGGGGAGGGGGGGCGGGGAGATGGTCTAGTCCTCTAAATTTCATTGAAGTTGCTTCAGTCAGATGGGGAGACGCTTGCAACAATGTGAGGTGAGGGGGTCCACGGGACAATGCAATAATAGCTGTCCATCTCTGTGTCTGCACCTGTGTGATCAGATGCAGCGATTAGGGAACCAGGGTACAGATCGCCAGTATTTGGAAGACAAAATCCTTATTGCAAACACTGGCTTTCATAGTTGTATGCAGACTGCTGCAGGAATGCCCATAGAGCTGTCTGCCTGTAGGGCTGGAGGGTAAAGGATGTGCAGCTGCTATTGAACTGAGAGTCTAAATGGACCCAAATTAACCTGTTTGCTATCCAGGCATTTCCCTGTAAGTTCAAACCTTTAGTAGACTCCAGAGCTCCAAAATAGTTACATCAGACAGATTCTACCAGTGTAGTTGTTGTCTAGGTTAGGAGACAGATTTCTGGTGCTTCTTATCTACTATGTTCCCAGAATCCTTTTTTCAGCCTTGATTTTTTTTTTTAAACTTGTTCCTTCTCAAAGGGAAATTTTTAAATGACATCAAATCAAATTATAAATGACATAAAACCAAATTACAAAAGTTAACTTATTTCCCCTTTCACATTGCATACATAAATCATCATGTTGCACACTTTATTTTTTTAATTTTAGTTCCAGTTAACATAGTGTTTTATTAGTTTCAGGTATAAAATATAGTGACTCAACAGTTCCATGTATCACTCAGTGCTCATCAAGATAGAATACTCTTTTTTTTTTTAATTTATTTTTTTATTTTAGAGAGAGAGAATGAGTTGGGGAGAGGGGCAGAGGGGGAGAGAGAGGATCCCAAGTAGGCCCCATGCTCAGCTCAGAGCCCGACACAGGGCTTGATCCCACAACCCTGGGATCAGGACCCAAGCTGAAATCAAGAGTTAGATGCTCAGCTGACTGAGCCACTCAGGCTCCCCTCAAGATAAGTGAGTGTACTCTTAATCCCCTCCGCCTATTTCACCCATCCCCCTACCCACCTCCCCTCTGGTAAACATCCAATTGTTCTCTATAGTCAAGAGTTTGTTTTTTGGTCTGTCTCTCTCTTTTTTCCCCCTCTTTGCTCATTTGTTTTGTTTCTTAAATTACACATATGAGTGAAATCATATGATATTTGTCTTTCTCTGACTGGCTTATTTTGCTTAGAATTTTACTCTCTGGATCTATCCATGTTGTTACAAATGGCAAGCTTTCATTCATTTTTATGGCTGAATAGTATTCCATTGTGTGTGTGTGTGTGTGTGTGTGTGTATCTATCTCACATCTTCTTTATTCATTTATCTTGAATAATTGAAAATTTCAATTATCTTGAAACTTGGGCTGTTTCCATAACTGGGCTATTGTAAATAATGCTGCAATAAACATAGGGGTGTAGATATCCCTTTGAATTAGTGTTTTTGTATTTTTTGGGTAAATACCCAGTAGTGTGATACTGTATTGTAATGTAGTTCTATTTTACCTTTTTGAGGGAATATTCATACTGTCTTCCACAGTGGCTGTACTAGTTTGAATCCCCACCAACTGTGCACAGGGTTACTTTTTCCACATCCTTGCCAATACTTGTTGTTTTTTGTGTTTTTGATCTTAGTCACTTTGACAGGTGTGAGGTGATATCTCATTGTAGTTTTTGTTTTTAATGCTTATTTTATTTTTGAGAGAATGTGTGCACGCTCAAGTGGGGGAGGGGCAGAGAGAAGAAAACAGAGGATCCAAAGTGGGTTCCACGCTGGCATCAGAGAGCCAGATGTGGGACTCAAACTCACAAACTGCGAGATAGTGACCTGAGTTGAAGCTGGACACTTAACTGACTGAGCCACCCAGATGCCCCTCTCACTGTAGTTTTGATTTGCATTTCTCTGATGATGAGTGATGTTCAGCATCTTTTTTTGTGTGTCTGTTGGCCATCTGAATGTCTTCTTTGGAGAAATGTCTGTTCATGTCTTTTGCCCACTTTTAAAGTGGATTATATGGGAGTTTTTTTGGTGTTGAGTTGTATGTTCTTTTTTTAATTATTATTTTTTTAATGTTTATTTTTGAGAGAGAGAGAAACAGAGCATAAGCAGGCTTAAGCAGCACCCTGAGTTGTAGAAGTTCTTTATATTTTTGTATACTAACCCTTTATCGGCTATGTTGTTTGCCAATGTCTTCACCCATTCTGTAGGTTGTCTTTTAGTTTTGTTTATTGTTTTCTTTGATGTAGAAGCTTTTTATTTGATGTCCCAGAGTTTCTTTTTGCTTTTATTTCTCTTGCCTCAGGAGACATATCTAGAAAAATGTTGTTATGGCCAATGTTGGAGAAATTACTGCCTATACTGTGTTCTAGGATTCTGATGGTTTCCTGTCTCACATTTAGGTCCTTAATGTGAGAGCTTATTTTTGTGTATGGTGTAAAAAAGTGGTCCAGTTTCATTCTTTTGCATGTAATTGTCCAGTTTTCCCAGCATCATTTGTTGAAGAGACTGTCTTTTTCCCATTGCATATTCTTGCCAACATTGTCAAAGATTAATTGACCTTCTAATTTTGTGTTTATTTATGGGCTTTATATTCTGTTCTGTTGATCTATGTGTCTATTTTTGTGCCAGTACCATACTGTTTTGAGTACTAGCTTTATGTGCCCCACCCCCTGCCCAATCACATTTCAGGCCAGGTGACTCCTGCACAGCAGATGTAGGGGAGGCTAGTGTTATGGAGAGTAAAAGCAGACCAATTCAATGGAAGCAGTTATTCTGGAAACCCTGATGGCAGCTATAGCTCCAGGTTAGTAAAATTACATTTGCTTCTTATTAATCACAATTATCAGCTACCAATTCAGAGTGTCATTGTTTTTATTAAGTTTTTGGAAGGATTCAGAATATATAGATCTACAGAATATTAAATATAGCCCTAATGTTTGCAAGTGAGGATCTTCCCAAAGTGAATTTTTTACTTGGTAGCCCTTCTAATTAAAAGTGGTCATTGTGCCTGGGTGGTTCAGTTGGTTGGGCCTCCAACTTCGGCTCAGGTGATCTCACAATTTGTGAGTTTGAGCCCCATGTCGGGCTCTTTGCTGTCAGTGGGGAGCGCACTTTGGATCCTCTGTCTCCCTCTGTCTCTGCCCTTCCCCTGCTTGTGTGTGTGCATGTGTTCTCTCTCTCTCTCAAAAATAGACATTAAAAAAATAAAATAGTCATTGTAAGCTTTTTATTTCGAAATAATTTTGTATCCTCAAAGTTGCAAACACAGTATAAAGTTCCTGTGGATCCTTTACTCCACTTCCTCCAATGATAACACTATCAAAACCAGTCAGTGGACATTGGTAAATACTAACAATAATTCAGATTTTATTTAGATTTCACAGTTCTTACAAATACTGATTTGGAGGGTGGTTTGCTGCATAGTTCTATGAAATTTTCAAATACATAGATTTGTGTAACCACTGGCACAGTCAGGATATAGAACTGGTCCACTGCCACAAAGAAGTTCCCTTGTATCATCCCTTAAAGTCACACCCTCCCTGTCAGCCAATCTCTTCTCCATCACTATAACTTTGTCATTTTGAGAATGTTATGTAAATGCAATTATACAATGTGTCAACTTTTGAGATTGACTTTTTCACTCAGTAGAAGGCTCTTAAGACCCATCCAGGTTGTTGCATGTGTTAATAGGTCTTTTTTATTAACGAGTAATTAATGAGTAGTATTCCATTATATGAGTGTACCGCAGTGTATCCATTCACCTACTGGGGGATATTTGAGTTGTTTCTAGTCTTTGACTCTTACAAATAATACTGCTGTAAGCATTTATGTTTTTATAAACATACAGGTTTTTATGAACACAAGCTTCACTCCTCTAAGATAAATACCCAGTTTTGTACAGTTTTAAGGGTTAAGTAAGATTAATTGAAAATACTTTGTATTGGCAATGTTCAGTTTAAATTTGTTATGTTATTCTGAGCTATATTAACAATGGTGAACAGTGACAAAAGACTGAAACAATTATAGGGAAAGAAGTGATAAGCATTGGTGGCAGATGGGATGTGAAGGGGACCCTGTTTTGAGTTTCTTCTTTTGGAGAAAATAAAATGATGTTTGTTTGGTAGCAGAGAGTGTGAGATTCTGTAGCAGCCTCTTGTATAGTGGGCATGTGAGGTTGAATTAAAAGCAAAAGATTGAAATATCTTGGTACATTGGCAGTGCACCACCCTCTGGAGGGTATCTAGAATTAGTGGGGAGAATATTAATAGGAAGATGAACAGGGGTGCCTGGGTGGCTCAGTCAGTCAGGTGTCTGACTTTTGACTTCTGCTCAGGTCATGGTCTCGAGGTTTATGGGTTCGGCCCCGCATCAGGCTCAGCATTCATAGTGAGGAGACTGCTTAGGATTCTCTCTCTCTCTCAGCCCCTCCCATTCACAGGCACGCACACACACACACACACACACACACTCTCTCTCTCTCTCTCTCTTTCTCTCTCTCTCTAAAAATAAATAAATAAACTTAAAAAATAGGAAGATGAACAGAGACCACAAGAAAGATAGATTCCTTCATTCATTCATATACTGGCCCCTACTTACGTTAAGTTTTGTGTGACACATGAGCCCTCCTAAGGAATGAAGACTCAAAAAATGGCAAAACCTATTTGCTTTTGTATAAAGTTGAACAAAGGCAAGTGTGCAGAAGTGACTAGACTGTGGGGCAGCTGAAGGGAGAGGATGCTTTTAACAAGGTCTGCTTGTGTAGGATTCTCTGGGTCTCAGCTTCTCATCCTTGATGATAAGAATGTTACTTTCCTTTTTGCATTGGGAGGACATCTGTGCATGGGAATTTCATCTCCTGCTTTTAAGAACCAGAAGGAAAGTCAGAGTCTTTTTCTCATATTCACTGTTTTCCAGTGCCTTTAACTCAAAATAGTCTATATGTCAAAGCAGTATATTTTGGGGTTAACATGCCCTGAACCTCTTCACATTCAAAGGAAGAAGGAATTTTTTTCATCAGAGCCCAAACCTATGGTAGTCATAACAGGGTACATTGCATTTCTCTTACTTTATATAACTGTCTATTTTCTACTCCCAGTGAAACAGCTTGGAAACGGAAAGGTACTATGGAAATATAAGTTGGTGTTATTATTGATTTTGTGGCTCCCACTGTGCCTCTCACACACCATGATGATAAAATATATCTATTCTCTAAAGAGAGGCATTATCCTTCTAATAAGTGCTGGTGTGATCCATCCTTTCCTTCCTTCCTTCCTTCCTTCCTTCCTTCCTTCCTTCCTTCCTTCCTTCCTCCCTCCCTCCCTCCCTCCCTCCCTCCCTCCCTTCCTTCCTTCCTTCCTTCCTTCCTTCCTTCCTTCCTTCCTTCCTTCCTTATGTCCATATAGGCAGGTACTGATGTCTAAGTTTGTTTGGAAAACCAGGAAAAAAAACCAAAACACTGGGGCACTTGGGTGGCTCAGTCAGTTGAGCGTCCAACTTTGGCTCAGGTCATGATCTCGAGGTTCATGTGCTTGAGCCCCGCATCAGGTTCTGTGCTGACAGTTCAGAGCCTGGAGTCTGCTTCAGATTCTGTCTCCTTCTCTCTCTGCCCCTTCCCTGCTCGTGCTCTGTGTCTCTCTCTCTCAAAAAAGAAAAAAAGAAAAGAATAAACATTAAAAAATATTAAAAAAGAGAAAACCAGGAAAAAAGAAATGAAAAGTAGTGAAATAGATCATTCTCAATCCTGTATCATTTTGCTGTGCAGAGAGGGATGCTCCCATTGAAACATGCTTTGCAGTTCTCATCCAGACACGGTGCCTGATCTCACTTTCTCAGTGCCCTCTGCTGGGGTAGGGAGGAGGGAATTGGAAAGGAGTGGGCTCCAGGTCAGTTTTAAAGAAACAAGAGATCACAGATACAGCGAGACTCCTTTTGAACCCCTTCCCAATCTCAATTCCCTTAACCCCTCACTAACATGTATCTTTGCTATCCCTGCTTTTGTACTTTTGGTACATGTGAATGTACACATACAACAGTAGACTGTTGTATAAGATTTACCTTATTGGTATCTTGAATATATTCTTTTACAACTTGTTTTTTCCCCTCACCATTAGGATTTGAGAATTATTCATATCGATACGTGTTGTTCATTCATTTAACTGCCCTGCTTGAATATACATTTATCCATCCATTTCCTTATTGTTGGTTTCTAGTTTGTCACAACTGTGCACAATCCTGTGGTGAACATTTTTTTTGCATGCGTCCCCTTAAGTGCAGGTATGAGGTTTCTTTGGGGGCAGTGATCCGCAAAATGTAGTGCCTGAATCAGCAGCAAGAGCATCAATATCATCTGGAACTTGTTAGAAATGCAAATTCTAAGGCCTTCACCCAGGTTTACTCAATCAGAAACTGGTGGTGGGACTCCACAAACTGTATTTTCATAAGCTCCCCAGTGGTTCTGACACAAGCTAAAGTTTGAGAATTACTGTTCCAGCTATACATTTTACAGTAGGATTGCTGGGGTATAGGATATGTGTATTTCCAACTTTATGAAATGTAGACAAATTGCCTTGAAAGTAATTGTGCTAATCTACATTCCTAAATATCATCTCTCAGTCTGTAGCTTTTTCTTAACTTTTTAAAATGGTCCCTGTTGTTATTTAGAAGCTTTATGTGTTAATGTAGTTGAATTTATGAATATTTTTCTGTACATTTTGTGTTTTGGATCTTGTTTACGTCTGGATGTCAGAGTCTCCCAAATGGGTTTCTAATCATTTAAGACTTTTGCTTTTCCCATTTCAGTCTTTACATCATCTGAAATTAATTCAATATAGTAATTTTTTTTTCTGACCTATTCTTGCTGAAGAGATATGCCTCTTGTCAACTTTTGCAAACTTGGATAGTTCCCTGAAAGAAAAAAGTATCATTATGGGTACAGATTTGGTGGGAGCGAGGTGGATGGAGGAATGGTAATAGAGAATACATGTACATGGTAAAAAAAAAGGAAACAAAAGAGACAAAGTGTTTGCTATAATGACAAACACAGGGGCCCCTAGGTGGCTCAGTCGGTTGGGCATCCGACTTCAGCTTGGGTCATGATCTCACAGTCCGTGAGTTCGGGCCCCGTGTTGGGCTCTGTGCTGACAGCTCAGAGCCTGCAGCCTGCTTCGGATTCTGTGTCTCCTTCTCTCTGACCCTCCCCCGCTCATGCTCTGTCTCTCTCTGTCTCAAAAATAAATAAATATTTTAAAAAATGACAAACACAGGCATCTGAATTTAAGATTACTAGGGGAGAAGTTGGCACTGTGTTTTCTATGATTGTTTAATTTATAGTGTGCATTTTGTGAACTCATTTATTTGGCACATCATAGATGCCATTGTGCATGGGTCCTATTACACACACCCAGGCTATGAAAATTGCACTATTTTATTTTATTTTTAAAAATTTTTAATGTTTACTTTTTTTTTTTTTTTTTTTTTTTTTGCTGCAGAAAGCTTTATTGTTTTCATTTGGTCCACCGCTTGGGAGAGGGTTCCACGTGGTTAAAAAGCTGCCTAGTGGCTGCAAGGAGAGACTCAGGCACAAGCCCTGGCACCTGGTGGATGTCAGAGGACCCTCTCAAAGGCTGATGGGCTCCAGAGACTTCTAGCCGTGCTTGAGGGTGAGCCTTTGGAAGAGATACTCGCCCAGCCCAGCCTGGGGACCGGACGGCCTGCAGAGATTAGTTAGGTGGTCGCCCATCTTCTTAATGAGTTTCACTTCCTCATCTAGAACGTGATCCTCCAGGAAGTCACAGAGATGGGGGTTTGCGCGGGCAGAGCCCAGGGCTTGCAGATCCAGAAGGGCCTGCTTCAAGTTCTTCTCCAGAAGCAGGGCGGCTTCCCTGGCGTCCAAGGATTTACCCCACTCATCGTGGGACGGCGTCTACACTTCCCGGAAGAGGCCATGGCCCCTGCACTGGTTTTGCATCTTCAAGAGACGCTCGGCGCCCTCCTGCTTCTTCTCAGCCACCCCGCGGGAGAAATGACCCACGCCCTCCAGGGCCACGTCGTCCAGGTCGGAATAGAAGCCCCGTGAGAGGTAGGTGTAGGAGGCCCGCAGGTGCATGTTGACGGCGGCTTCCACCTCGGTGGAGTACTTCTGACGAATTTGGGCGCTCGGAGTTGATTGGTAATGAGGAGCTAAATTCAAAATCGCGTGTTGGCTGGTCCCAGAGGCAGAGGGTGGCAAGAAGATGGCTCCGAAGGTTGCGACTGGAAAAAAGGTTGAGGGTGGTCGGAGGCCGGTAGAATGGGCGTCCCTGGGTCTGTTCCATCCAAACGCTGTTGAAGCAAGAGACAGATCCGAAGGACTGCGGGGCGCACTCAATGTTTACTTATTTTTGAGAGAGAGAGCAGGGGAGGGGCAGAGAGAGAGGGAGACACAGAATCTGAAGCCGGCTCCATGCTCCAAGCTGTCAGCACCGAGCCCCCCATGTGTGGCTCGAACTCATGAACTGTGAGATCATGACCTGAGCCGAAGTCGCTGCTCAACCAAGTGAGCCACCCAGGTGCCCCACACTATTTTAAAATAGTTGCTTTCTGTCTATATTTGGATACTTATGCCCTCAAGTAGCCCACTAAATCAGTCAGCGCTAATTAATAATCAACCCATGTACTTGGTATCAAGTTTTGTTTGATTATGAGGGTCTTAATAAAAATTTCAAGCAAATAGAAGATTTGGGGGTAATTTGTATTTCACTGGGGAAGAGCCTTCCTGTACTTTTAGGGGATCCTGTAACTGGGGCACAGGGGTGCAAGAGCACCAGGCTCTGGGGGTCCCAAGCGGACCAGGAGCCACTACTGGCCACTGACAAATACCAAGGCAGGAAGAGGAGCAGTAGTGAAATAAGACAGGAAATTTATTTCAGTGACGTCACCAGTCAGAAGACAGGGGACTAAGCCTCTCAAAGACTGTCTTGACAGTGCTGAAAATACTTTTACCTTTATATAAGGAAAACATGAGACAAAGGTCAGTGGGTACATGCAGATGGGCAGTAAAGGTTATTATCTTGGGGTCAATCAAGCAGGGTCTTGCTGGCTCAGGGCAGTTGTTATTGCTTGAAGGGTAATTATGTTCCTGTCAGAGGATGCTTTGCCTCCTGGGTTTTTTGTCTGAGTTAAGAGATAAACAAAGGAGAATTTATATCAGTTAGGAAGTACAGACCAAGGTCAAAATGGAGGTGACTAAAGTCCCTTTTCAACCCCAGTGACTCTCCATTATAATCCCAGCGCCTTAGAACAGTGCGTTGCACGCAACAAGTGCTTTATAAATGTTGATTCACTGATTGGTTATAAAAAGTGCTGAACTGCCCAAACTTTCTGGCTCTGACTTCAACTTAGAAATGCTTGTCCTGCAGAAGAAAAGCTTAGAACAGTCTTTACACGTGCCATAGAGCAACCAATCATGGAGACTGCTCACCTGCCATTGTATGTATTTCAAAATTTCAACAAATATAGTGCTTTGGAAAGATCCACTAGTGCATGATTTGTACATTCATATTGTTAGGTCTGTCCTGGGTTTTAGTTTAAATTACTTTGTGTTGAGTTCGGTTCAAAAAATTATTTTTGTGAACCCGTGCTGCACCAGGGTATAATGATGAGTATGACAGTTTCTTCCTTTAACTTATTCAAGATGATGGCTTCCTCTATATTATGAATATGGCAAACCAAATCTGTGGTGTCTAAATGGGGTATCTCTTCATAGGAGGGGAGCCACCAAATGTGGGGCAACAATCAGATCAGGTGGAAGCCAATGGTGTGGGAGATGAAAGAATTCACCTGAGGCAGAACAAAGGAGACAAAAATGTATTGAATACACCACAAGGGAGTGGTGGGCTCGAGATCAGAAGAGTGGCTTTCTGCAAAGACGCAGTGGGTGGGGGCTGCTTTTAAAGGGGGAAAAAGAGGAGGTTTGGCAACGTATAGAATCTTACCTTTTTTGGTAACTGTGCCTGGTCGTAAGGAGCCCATTGGTCAGTTAGGGCCTAAGGACATTTTGAGGTGGGTCACCTGATGGGCCTGTCTGTATCAACCAGGTGGTCACTGTGGCCTTTTCCACATTCCATTGCTCAAGCTTGTTTGCCTGAAGGCGGTCTCCACAAAATCTGTTTAATCTCTTTCCATTATAATATTGTTTGGGCTGGAAATTCAGCCTTGCAAAATTCTTTAGATTTAAAAAGTTAAAAATCCTCTCTCATGTGTCTTTGCTGACAACACATAATCTTCCTAGCAGGCCTTCTGGAACTGGGTAAAGTGATTTGACAATGAGGGAAGCCATTGCTTCAGAGGGCAGAAGCCAGGGGCTGAGCTGCGTGGTGGCTGGTGGTAGGCAATAGCGGAAGCGATTGCTCTAACCCCACCACTATTTGTTACAAAGGCATTTTTCTGACTGAAAGTGTTTTCCTGGAAGAATTTTCCTAACTAGGGAGTGGTATTGAGGGCTCTCCCATCAATGGATAACTAACTGAAATGTGTTTGCTAGGGCAGCCATCACCTTCTTTCTTTTTTTTTTTAATTAAAAAAATTTTTTTTTTGTTTTTTACATGTATTTATTGCTTAGAGACAGAGAGACAGAGCACTGGTCGGGGAGGGATAGAGAAAGGGAGACAGAATCCGAAGCAGGCTCCAGGCTCTGAGCGGTCAGTACAGAGCCCGACACGGGGCTTGAACTCACAAACCGTGAGATCATGACCTGAGCCAAAGTCAGACGCTTAACTGACTGAGTCACCCAGACACCCCCATCACCTTCTTTCTACTCCAGTGTGCACCAGTACCTTTCCACTCACCATCTCATTCTCCTTGTACTTTATCTATTTGGCTTCCCCTGGCTCAATTCAGGGCCTTACAATATAATGCCTAGAGGTTCAGTTTTGTCACTGTAGCATCAAATGAGCCTAGAGGTTATTTGGTTTTAATTATCATTCATTAAAACAATCAATGTAGAGGATTTAGTCATTCAAATGGTTAATGGTGGGACATTTAGGTAATTACAACTCTTGAATGTTCTCTCTTCTGCTAATAGTTTTTATTGAACTAGATTTGTGTCTAGGTCTTGAAAAGAAGTGGTTGAAGCCTGTGAGTAACACAGGCCAACATTTTGGGAGGACGTGGAAGAGGGAGGTCTTCTGGGTCCTAAGCCCCACCTCAGTCTCTTCATATTCCAAAGAATAGATGTACAGTAAATAATCCCTTGAGGCTCAGAGAAAAGACCCAAGTCAGATTCTGTCTATATTTGGATACCTGTGCCCTCAAATAGCCCCCTAAATTACTCAGCACTAATTAATAATTAATCCATGTACCGGTTTCATGTTTCTTTTGATAAATGGCCTTAGCTTATACGAGGCTCTCCCTTTCTCAAATACTTATCTCCTTCTTTTCTAGTAACCCATATTTTACCCTCTCCTCACAGGCTGATATCAGAACCATTCACTGATTCAAATTCATTCACTCTCTAGTCATTCATGCAAATTCATTATTTCAACCAACCAATCATCTGCTAGGTCTTCTAGATAGTCCTGGAGATTATAACTGTGAGAAATTGATTTTTTAAATTTTTTTAAATTTTTAAATTTTTTAATTTTTCAAGAGAATATTAAATCGTTTATTGATTACACATGATAATGGACGATACACAAACTTTAATCCCATCTATAATTTTATCTGATACCATAATTCAATTTAGATATATTGCATAGGATGTGCCAACAATCATATTAATAACCAAATAAACTCCAGGACTTTGCTTGGGTGACCCTTTTAACGGTGAACTCCAGGTCACAACACATTAACTGTCAGTTCAACCACACCAATGTTTGTGGAGACAACGGCTTCTGTGCCCAAGCAGGTTGCAAATAAACTTCAGATGGAACCTGGCATCACCCTGATGGAATTCTAACTTCACACTGTTGGGGTAGTTTACCAAGATGGCTTCAGAGTAGACTAACTTTACATAGCACATTTAAAAAAAGACACATTTGGGGCGCCTGGGTGGCGCAGTCGGTTAAGCGTCCGACTTCAGCCAGGTCACGATCTCGCGGTCCGTGAGTTCGAGCCCCGCATCAGGCTCTGGGCTGATGGCTCGGAGCCTGGAGCCTGTTTCTGATTCTGTGTCTCCCTCTGTCTCTGCCCCTCCCCCGTTCATGCTCTGTCTCTCTCTGTCCCAAAAATAAATAAAAAACGTTGAAAAAAAATAAAAAAAAAAAAAGACACATTTATTCAGCGTCATGATCAGACTATTACATTTAGCAATCAACAGCATGGGTGCAAAAAAACCCTCTACATTAAAACCCTTTGTTGGAATGCTTTACACTTTCCACAGAACAGAAACTAAAATAACCTGTTATACAATTAGTCACAAATACAGTCCTCGAGTTTTTTGTCCATACACATGAGTATTGTCTAAAACATGTCTTCTTTGTAGCAGCTAGGCCCTGCCACCACTGTGCTTGGCTGAGTTCACAAATCTGTTGTAACCTGTAGCTTCCCTGTCACTCCTCTGGCTCTCCTCTCCTGCTAAGCTTTGTTTCCTGGCAGTAATTCAAACCTTCTGCCACTGCCATAGCTACTGCTGCTGCTGGAACCGCCATAGCCACCTTGGTTTTGTGGTTTGGCAAAGTATTGGCCTCAACCACCATAGGGGCCAGAGCTTCTGCCTCCAAAATTTCCTCCTTTCATGGGTCCAAAATTTGAAGATTGATTGTTGTAATTGCCAAAATCATTATAGCTTCCACCACCTCCAAAGTTGCTTCCATCGTTACCAAATCAGTTAGAGCCATCTCCACTGCTACCATATCCACCACCACCTCGACTGCCGCCAAAGCCACCTCACCCACTGAAGTTTCCTCCACGGCCAAGGTTGTCATTCCCACCAAAACCACCTCCACGACCACCACCGAAGTTCCCAGAACCACTTCGACCTCTTTGGCTGGAGGAAGCACTAGCCATCTCTTGTCCTTACTTCACAGTTGTGGCCGTTCACAGTATGGTATTTTTGAATGACAATCTTGTCTACAGAGTCATGGTCGTCAAAGGTCACAAAAGCAAAGCCTCTCTTTTTGCCACTGCCTCAGCCAGTCATGATTTCAATCACTTCAGTTTTCCCATACTGTTCAAAATAATCTCTTAGATGATGTTCTTCAGTGTCTTCTTTAATGCCGCCGACAAAAATCTTTTTCACAGTTAAGTGGGCACCAGGTCTTTGAGAATCTTCTCTCGAGACAGACCTCTTTGGTTCCACAACTCTTCCATCCACCTTGTGTGGCCTTGCATTCATGGCTGCATCCACCTCTTCCACAGTGGCATAGGTGACAAACCCAAAGCCTCTGGAGCGCTTGGTGTTTGGATCTCTCATAACCACACAGTCCGTAAGCGTTCCCCATTGCTCAAAATGGCTCCTCAGACTCTCATCGGTTGTTTCAAAGCTCAAACCTCCAATGAAAAGCTTCTGCAGCTGTTCAGGCTCTTTGGGAGACTCTGACTTAGACATGACGGTGGTGGGAGGGGAGACTTTCACGATGCTTACTCGGCGGCGTCCATGGGCAGAAAGCGAAATTGATTTTTTTTAAACTTGTTTCCTGACACCACCAATGCTTTTATTTATTGTTAAAAATTCTTGATGACACTGGTGTTTGAGTTATTATGGTTTGAATATTACCTGGTCTTTGTCTATAGTTACCAAAATAAAATAGTAACTATGCCCTAATAAAATCCTTAAAAGTACTAAATAAGTGTAATGCCCCCGATTTCGAATGCGAGAGACCACCAAGGAGCCGATACTGATGCAAACGCACGAGGGTTTATTTGCAAGCTGGAGCTTGGGCCCAAGTACACCCGACACGGCGGAGCAGGGACTTGGACCCCTAGGTTAAGAGGCGTAGCAGTTTTATAGGGGCCAGTGGCCAATGAGATGGTAACACACACAGAAAGTTGCATAGTCATGTCAGTCCACATGCAGGTGGCCAATTGAATTACAACTTACCCTATAGTAACTGTTTCAACTAGCCTATCACTCTGGTCAGAATTGGCGTGCAAGTTTGGCGGGCAAAAGGCGGGGTTTACATTCTTTGGCGGTTAGGGGTTCCACATTCCTATATGAGCTGGTTTCCAGTAAGGGTGTGCTCAGCAGCTTGACTAGGGTGGGGGAATGTCTTAAGCAATAAGTAGGTCATGTGGGGGTTATACATGATATGGTGGGTGTAGTACAAAATGGAGTTAGTCTTGCTCTGCTTGTCCAGGGGTAGGGGATTTTTGTTAAATTCCTTGGGTCCCACATTAAGGGGTGCCTGAGCCGCTCAGTTGCTCGATTGTCCGATCCTTGATTTTGGCTCAGGTCATGATCCCAGGGTTGTGGGATCAAACCCCTTGTCGGCCTCTGTGCTGAGCATGGAGCTTGCTTAAGATTCTTTCTCTCTCTCCCTCTGCCCCTTTCACTGGCTTGCACACAATCTCTTAAAAAAACAAAAAAAAGTACTAAATGATAATAGCTGAGATTAGAAGAGAAATTAAATATGAAAGATACTGATAGGAAATAACTCCCAGAGACTATGCTGAAAGAACTGAAAAGACTGACCATTTTCAAATCTCTTTTCTTTCTTTTTTTTTTTTTTTTTTAATGTTTATTTATTTTTGAGAGAGACAGACAGAATGCGAGTGGGTTAGCGGCAGATATAGAGGGAGACAGAGAATCGGGAGCAGGCTCCAGGCTCTGAGCTGTCAGCACAGAGTGCGACATGGGGCTCTAACTCATGAGCTGTGAGATCGTGACCTGAGCTGAAGTCATACGCTCAACCGACTGAACCACCCAGGAGCCCCATCTTTCTTTCTTTCTTTTTTAATGTTTATTTATTTTGAGAGAGAGAAAGAGAGTGCGGGCATGAGTGGGGGAGGGGCAGAGAGAGAGGGAGAGAGAGAATCCTAAGCAGTCTCTGTACTGTCATCTGCAGAGCCAGATGTGGGGCTCCATCCCACAAACCATAAGATCATGACCTGAGCTGAAATTGAGTCAGATGCTTAACCGACTGAGCCACCCAGGTGTCCCAAGTTTCTTTTATTTCCGTGTGGTATTCAGTCCAGGTTTAGCTGTACAGACGTAGTCTTTGTTGTTCTCCTAGACTCTATTTCTTTAATCCCCATCACCACATCTCTGTTATCACCGTATCAGGGAATCTCATTCACCCCACTTACCTAAATGTCTTTTGGAAACAGCTAACCTCTCCCATTCCTTCTTGGGGTGACTTTCTGGAGTATTCCACCCTACCTCCCCAAACCAAACTGGCTGATTTAGATGGTTCAGTAAGTTCTTGAACCTGTCATTATCACACTGCATTGTAAATGTTTGGCTGTTGCTAGCCTTTGTTAATCTGTGAGTTCCTTTAGAGTAGGCATTGTGCCTTAATTATTTGTATGTTCTCATCACTAGTAGAGTGCCTGGCACACTATAAACAATAATAAATGTTTGCTGAATTAAAAAATGAATTTAATAAACCAAGGGATATTTTCCCTACATCTCACAAGGGGGCAGCAAGGAATACAATTTTTTTCTATTGTCTGCAAAATCACATATCTTTAAAGCCAGAAGAGACATTAGCTTAGTTGAGTAAACTTCTCATCTTCTTAGAATGCTCAAATATTTCTTTAGAGAAGAACTTCATGGCATTCATAGAAATTCTCTCATAGGCCTCATTTCCAGGTTTTTAAAATGTCACGTAAGCATACAGTCTGTTGACCATCCTCACAAATGTGTACTTTGGCCATAGCTCTGAATTTAGTTGCCTTACCCAACTCTCTTAAGATTATATAAAATAATAGGCATTTCCCTAAATGGAATTTTCTGAATGTAGTATTTGTTTTTGGCTTCTTGATTTCTCATATGATCACATAAATTTACCACACTTAGTGCCATCTTCCATTTTTTGAGTTGAGGAAATGGAGGCCTAGAGAGGTTAAAGAGTTCTCCTTTATTCACACAACAAATCACAGGTTGGACTGAAACCAGAATTCCAATCCTCTGACCCTGAATCTTACATTTCCTTTTATTGTCTGAAGGTCACGGATGCTTTGGTTTGGAAACAGAAGCATAATTCAGGGTATATAGACTTTAGTACCCAATTCCTTCTAGATAAATGAGTGTTTACATTTCAGTCCTACTGAAGGTTAGATTGCAGCATCTATCATGAAAAAGGGTTTGTGCATGTTCTTTTTCTTGATTGAATTAGGAAATGCAAGAAAAACAATCTTTACAAACTCACGGTTCTGAAATAATACAGTTCTATAGAGAAGGAAAAAATTTTTCCTCAACCTTCTTAGGGCCCGTGGCTGCATCTGAAAATTAAACCAATAAGGACAGATTAATAGTAGAAAAGCATGCAGATTTTATTAAATTTTTACATGTAGATGGGAGCCTTCACAAGAGAATCAAGACCCAAAAAAGTGACCAGAGCAGGAAGCTTTTATACCTCTTAGACAAGGAAAAAATAAATTTGTGAAGAATTGATAAGACAGAGAAATTTGGGCTAGGGGTAGTAAATGGTGAAATGGTAACTAGGAAGATCAGGATTAGTTCAACAAGGTTTGTTTATACATCCTTCTTGGCCCCAAATTTCTCTGTCTCTCATGATAAAACTTTTAGTACATTCACAGTGTTGTGCAACCATCACCACTATTTAACTGCACCTTTCATCATTTCATAAAGAAACCTTCTACCTATTCATACTGTTTGCAACTTGTTTTCTTAATGAATACTACCATGTAAAGATATGTCTCATTTTTTAAATAGCTTTATAGTATTCCATTATAAGTACCATAGTTATTTACCAATCTCAATGGATAATTGGGTTATTCTAGAATTTTAAAATATTATAAGCAGTGCTATACTGAACACCCTTGAATGCTTGCATACTTCTATGATACACATTATTAGACACAGAAATGTTGAGTCAAAGGAGATAAACATTAAAAATGTAATCAGGGGCGCCTGGATGACTCAGTCGGTTAAGCGTCTAACTTCGGCTCAGGTCAGATCTCACGGTTCATGGGTTTGGGACCTGCCAGGCTCTTTGCTGACAGCTCAGAGCCTGGAGCCTGCTAAGGATTTTGTGTCTCTCTCTCGCTCTGCTCCTCCCCAGGTTGCCCTCTGTCTCTTTCTCAAAAAAAAAAAAAATTTCTATATTTTCCTCCCAAAGAGTGCTACTAATTAACAATTCCAGCAAGAGTATTTCCCCATCACACTTTCCTACCCTCTTGCCAACACTGAATATCATCAATCTGTAAATATTTTCCAATCTGATAGGTAGAAATAATCACCTTATTGTTTTAGTTTGATTAATTATAAGGGAAATTGAGCATCTTATAATGGTTATGAATGATTTTGTGTGTGTGTGTGTGTGTGTGTGTGTGTGTGTGTGTGTGTGTTGACTTGCCTGTTCATGATCTTTGCCCACAGTTCTATTGAGGTGATTTTTAGGTAGTTAATAGGAAAGTTTTTTGAAAGAGTGTTTGCTTTCTCATTTTGAGCAAACCTTTTTCCTTCTCTGCCCAGGAAACATTCTCTTTGTGTGTCTCTCATCTATGTTAAGAACTTCCAGGCCATTTGGTTAATGTAACCTTTTCCTGCTGAAGAGAGAGGGCTTGGTCTGTGATCATCAGAAGGATTTTAATATCCTATTTCCGTTTCCTTTAGAGTTACTGTCCTCTTTTTCTCTCACATTAATTGCTTTGTGTTCTCCCTGCTTGATGCATTTGACCTTCATTTTTTCGTGTAGTTCTTGCTAATATCCAGCTGCACTGTATCAGAGGAAAATGAATTCCTTTGGAGTTTTGAGTACATTAGATAAGGAAATCCGTTGCATTGGTATTTCTTTCAAGATGTGTCAAATTTTTGTGTCAACCAAGGATTTCCCTTTGACTTATACTTTATTCTTTGGAATCTACCTGTTCTAAATGCTTTTTGGACTCCC
The DNA here is from genome assembly GCF_028018385.1 of Neofelis nebulosa. Lineage (NCBI taxonomy): Eukaryota > Metazoa > Chordata > Mammalia > Carnivora > Felidae > Neofelis > Neofelis nebulosa. The sequence goes on from NC_080788.1 coordinate 85,683,200, forward strand.
AGAGTGAGGTCCTCACCTCAAAGCCAATGGCAGCCATTATTTCTTTGTCAAGGTGAGAATGTCTGACTAAATCCCAGGTTAACTGGTCCTATGCAGTTTTGCTGAGTTCCCCCATAGTAGGAATGCTTTTTTGTTTCTTAATTCAAATGGCTATTCTGGGTTCCTGTCGCCTATCAGGGAGGGCTTTGCCCCAAAGTAGCAACAATGACCTCTGGGGCTAGCTTTAGAAATTAATGAAGCCTTGTGGGATCCTTTGCAAAGGAGGAGCTGGCATAAATGGGAGGTGTGTTCTATATGTTCTCCGGGGAGTTGAAACAAACCAAGGATGAAAAAATGCTGCCACAGCTGCTACTGCCTGTGAGTAATGTGAGGGTGATGTGTTGACAACACACAGATCCCCAGAGAGACCCTGGGGGTGAGACAGTCACAATGCCACAGTGCGTTTTTCCATGGTTTTAGCATTGATTTTCAAATGACACATTCACTTAAAGCCCAAACCTGACCACTGTGTGATGTGGGATGGGTTATACAAGGCTCATAGCAGCTTCATTATCTCTACCACCACGCATCAGTGTGGGAACAAATCAGGGATTCTCAGCCCTTTTCAGCTCCCAGCTCATAAATAAGCTTTATTTGGAGATGGACTGAAAGGGGAAGCCAACAAGAATTTTCCCTCTGTGCCTTTGACAATGAATAGAATGAAGTTTTGTTCTGTTTTGTTTTTATGAGTAAGCACGATATTATTCAGGCACCTTTCTGTCCCAACCGCCAGCCCCCATTCCAAAGGGAGAGCCCATGTACTCACCTAGGTGGTTTTACTTGGTTACTTATGCCGCTGGTACCTCTAGAAACATTTGGTGCCCACCATTTCTGGCTTTCTGAATGTTACTAAGATCTTTAATTGGCATAATCTGTTTCTAAAGGTCTTACATTTATTTATTATATAGCTAGTTTTCCCCTCAATTTTATATGTATATATATAACACGCATGTTGCTGATAGAAAATCTGGCAAATATAGCAAAATATAAACAAAATTAAAATCAAACACATTCTTCTTTTTTTAATGTTTATTTTTGAGAGAGGGGGGGGGGAGGGGCAGAGAGAGAGGGAGACACAGAATCCAAAGCAGGCTCCTTGCTCTGAGCCGTCAGCACAGAGCCTGATGTGGGACTTGAACCCACGGACTACGAGATCATGACCTGAACTGAAGCCAGATGCTTAACCAACTGAGCCACCCAGGCACCCCTCAACCACACTCTTCTTTTTAAAAATTCTTTTTATTAATATCTATCTTGATATATATCCCTCCATGTTGTATATGCTCATACAGTTTTCATTTTTTGAGGAAATTATGTTCTATAAAGTCACTGCGAACAATGAATTTGTGAACGCTGAACTGAGTACTGAACCAGGAAAAGTACAGGGTTAGGTTCAGAGCCTCTGGCCACGTTTTCATCAACTGATCCAGTTCGTAACTTTGTTATATGTGTGTTTTAGTTTGAAGACCATTTATTTAATAGGTACTGTTAATTTGTTTCTATTGAACTCCTAGCCAACAGCACTAAAACTCATGCCCAAATGAACCTTATTTAACACATGTATTTTCTCCAGAAGGCATGTCACAACCTTCTTGCACATTGAAACATTAGACAACACTTCAGCACTGTGTTTGGGTGCATTTAAACAGTGAAATCACCAACAAAAAGCACAGAAATGTGAAATACACAGCAGTAAATACACCATGAAAAGAATACATGTTTATAGTCTGAGAGCTGAAACAAGAAAGCAGAGTGGAGGCCCCTGGATGGCTCAGTCAGTTAAGTGTCAGACTCTTGATTTAGGCTCAGGTCATGATCTTTCAGTTGTGGAATCAAGTGCCCCACTGGGTTCCTACACTGAGTGTAGAGCCTACTTGAGATTCTCTTTCTCTCTCCCTCTGCCCCTCTCCCCTGCTCACGCACGTGTTCTCTCTCACTCTCTAAAATAAAAATTAGGTAAAAATTAAAAAAAAATAAAGAAGGCAGAGTGTTGCCTTGCTCAACCTCATTTGGCAATGTACTTGTCAGGAGACTCAAATTTTTTGCCACTTTGTGAAAGTTCAGAAATGACCACAAAAGCACAGAGATATTTTTGGTTTACAAATTTTAGAGAATAGGTGAATTCACAAATACAGAGTCCATGAATCATGAGGATTGATTATATTTTATAACATGTTTTATTTACTTAAAAATATCTGGATTTTAATGGATATATAGTAGTCCAAGATATGAATGTACCATGATTTATTTGACCATCTTTCTAGTCTCAGACATTTAGTTTGTTTTCAAAATTTTGCTCTTTTATTGTCATCCTTGAATGTAGATCTTTATTCATATCTATTATTTGCTTGTGTGTATTTCTGTAAGAGGAATTATGATTCTAGTCTTTTAAACAGTGGTATATGGTTAGGTTTTACATGGATAATCTAATTTATAGGCCACATTTTTATGTGTATGAGCAGTAAAGGGTTAACTCAGCAGGCATAGGTGTATTCCTGTGTATTCTAACGGTCTTTAGGACTAGCTTTGGACAAACTCCTGGGAGACAGCCTGTAAGCCCTTGAAATATCCTGGTTGATAATGGTATCTGTGTATGGTGAACACAGACCATGCCAGCCAGATAGCTTATGTTAACAATGTGATTTATGGTGAACACTTGTTTTGATTCACCTGGGGCCCTGAGCCACATGGTATTACTTAAATCTTAGGGGGTGTAGAGATTGACTAGCTGAGGTCAGTTAGGCAGCTGCTCAATGCCTATGTGATTGACTTCTTATCAAAACCTTGGGCACCAAGGCTCCGGTGAGTTTCCCTGCTTGACCATCCTTTGTACGTGTTGTCACACAGTGTTGCTGGGAGAATTAAGCACTGTCTGTGTACCTTTGTTGAGAGAGGACAGTTCAGTGCTGCTTTATGAATATTTTCCTTTGCTGTAATTAAAACCATCAGTTTTTCTGAGTTCTGTGAGTCCTAGGGAATCACTGAAACCGAGGGTGGTCTTGGGGACTCCCCCAACACAATCCATGCACACATGTAGTGTTCCATCCTCCCAATCAGGAACCTGATGGGAGGTTAAAGAGGTTTTCAAGGGTAATTGGTTATACTATCCTTGATTTTTGTCTACATTCTATTTTTAGAAATCAATCATTATCAGCTAAAGTTCCACTATTGAACATCTTTTCAAGTACTTATTGGCCATTTGGATTTCTTCCTCTCTGAATTATCTGTTCAGATTTTTTTTTTTGGCTAAGCTGTTCTTGAATTTAGAAAACAGTAAGCATATTCACATACACACAAAGGAAATGAAGTTTTATTTCCCTATTGGTTTATGGAGCTTGGTGTTTTCTATATAGGTAGTAAATAATCCTTAAAATTGCTCACCCCTTAGAAATACCAGCTTTCTCCAATATCCAGTTTTCTTATGCCCTATCTCTGTTTCAGGTCATGTCAGTTCCATTGACAGTCTCTCTTAGGCCTTCTTTTTTTTTCTGGGAAAAACTTTTACTCACTGAATTTGTTAATTTTTCTTTTCCAGTGCCTCTAATATATGCATATTCCTTTATGTCACCATATTACAAATTTTAGACTTTTAGATACTCATATTTGACTGTTACAATAACCTTCCCATGATTTCAGCAACCTCTTTCAAATTTACCCTGCAGATGCCAGATTAGCTTTCTTAAAGTACAATTTCATTGTACCACTCTGTTTCTCAAAATCTTCCAAGACTTTTTTAGGTCCTCTTGTCAGACATGGAAACTTCTGGATGTCCTGAACCCTGTGCACTCGGTTTATTCCTAAAATCAACTTCCAAGAGAAAGGTTCTGCAGTAGGGCAGAGGTCTATTTCTGTGTGGTTGGTCTAGATGTACTGAACCGGGAAGATGAGTTGTGACTTAGGAGGCTGAAAGAGTGGGAGGTGTCAAAGCTGTTAAGGTGGTTAAATCATCTTATGCTAAAGCAATTAGGCTATTTACTGGTCGAATCAAACTTGGAGCAGGTTGAGAAGAATGTGATCCATGCGAACAGGATTGTATGTAATGGATGCTGGGTCCTACTTGTAGCGTGTTTGTATGTTTGGTCTTTGCTTCCAGGGGTCTAACTTCTGTTCTCTATTTTTAGTGTTCGCTGTGAATTGGGGTAGACTCTGGATTTCTCCAAGTTTTTTAAGGGAAGCCTGCCAAAGGATTAGGAAGATGCATAAACTAGGCAACAGGTGTCCTAGACATTACCCTCAGGGGTCTACTCAGTCCTGTCTGTCTATATTTCATCTGGGCACACGTGTATAGACCCTGAAATGGGTGGAATGTTGTAGAATACAGAGGGTTACTAGGAGAACTAGTGAGCGAAATATGCCTCCATAACCCCAGTCCAGACTAGAGTTGGAACTTTAATGGCAAAGGCATAAAAAAAAATGTTGCTGCTATAGGATGCCTTAGTGGCCTATAGAGTCATATTGTCACAGAACCAGATGTGGCCACATATCTGCAAAATCTGTGGAATGAAGTGATGCAGGTGCTTGGGATCTCTGATACTTTGTTTTCTAATCCACTTGTGGGGGAGGACCCACTTGCCTGACTGCTTCCTTCAGAAAAAGGTTCGAGATTTCATCAGACAAGGTAACCAGGGGAACAGAGCCAACTGTGTCTGTTTTGACTCAACTTGCAGGAAGCCCACAGCCAGTGAAGATTTCTCAGGTGTGATGGCTCCTAGACTCTCCCGGGTAGTACCAAAGATAGCCATCACTATAGAGCTCTTTCACCCAAATGAGCTGGGCTTAGGGGTTAGATAAAAGGATGCATTTACAGAAGTATCTTTCAACTGTAAGAGTGTTTGTCTAGAGTGGATTACCAGATATCTTTCCTGGAAATTGTAATTATTGATTTAGATTTGGGCCCAGGAATCTGAGATTCTTGCCTTCAGGGAGGCTTGGAAAGCACTGACCTCAGGTTCATTTGCTAAAAAATAGCCCTGACTGAGGTTGGAAGTGTTGGCCTCTTCCAGGAATGGACATCGTGGGGTTGGAGAAATTTAGCATTGTAGCAGGGAAGTCTCTTTAATTTGCTGAATAACTTGGATTTATCCACCCAGAAATGGAATGAAAATAGCCTTCCTTAAACAGATTTAGCAGGAGGATGATCACAGTGATAAAATGTGGAATGAACCCAAGGAACATCCTTAATAATTTGGGAAGAGGGATGCCACGTTAGGACTGTGAAGGTTTTTGTAGGGATCAGTCATCTGAACTTCTTGGGTTAGGAGACAATAAACCCTAAGAGCTCGATCTCAGTAGGCTCCTATAATCATTTCTTTAAATATGCCTTCCCAGAAGGAACAACTTCTGGGTGGTATCAACTGAGGGTTTTGTATTAGGGCAGATCCAGAGAGTAAGTGTATTAGCCAGAGGGGACAGTACAGGACATGTGTTTGTATGTTAAACGCACGCGCGCGCGCGCGCACACACACACACACACACACACACACACACACACACCAAATCAGCAAACCATAAGAGACTTTTAACTATAGCAAACAAACTAAGAAAGTTGTGGGAGGGGAGGTGGGTGGGGGGATGGGCCAGATGGGTGATGGCTATTAAGGAGGACACCTGTTATGATGAGCACTAGGTGTTACACGTAAGTGATGAATCACTACATTCTACTCCTGAAACCAATACTACCCTATATGTTAACTAACTTGAATTTAAATAAAATCTTGGAAGAAAAAAAAAAACCCCAAAACTTCACAAGTAATTTTGATGTTCTGATTAAGAATTCTTGCTTTAGGGGTGCCTGGATGGCTCATTTCGTTGGGCATCCAACTCTTGATTTCGGCTCAGGTCATGATCTTACAGTTCCTGGGTTCAAGCCCTGCATCAGGCTCTGCACACTGACCTTGTGGAGCCTGCTTGGGACTCTTCCTCTCTCCCTCTCTGCCCTTCCCCCACTCATACTCTCTCTATCTAAAAATAAATAAATAAACTTAAGAAATAATTCTTGCTTTAGAGGACTCTGTGGCATTAATGTAAGATTTATTATAACCTGGCTATAGACTCAGCCTTGCCTGGCTGCCCCATAATAATCCCCTAGCTTTATCAGTCCAATTTCCCCAATGCTTTAGCAGTCTGGCACCTGACTCATGTCTGTGACCCTCTATGACTTCCATGGGGTTTTCTGATATTTCGTTATTTTGGCTTGGGTTGGCAGTTCTGCTGGCACTTTGTCTCAGAAGCAAACTTGTCTAGAGCAGCATGGTATATACTTTCCTCCATTCTATTCCAGTCTCAGGAAGCCAGGTGCTAGGGGGTTAAACTGATATTCAAGGCCTTCATCAGGTCCTAACTTACCTTTCTAAGTTTCTCTCCCACCAATCTCTCACAAGAACTCTTGGTATCAATCAGACTTGCCATTATGGCACCCAGACTATGTTCTAGCCCATTCTGCTGTGTTCAAGCTATGTTACCCCATAACTTTGCTCAATGCATTCCATATGCTTGGAACGCCCCTTCTCTGTTTCTTAATCTGTCTGAACTCCTCTGGTTTATACAATAACCCTTTTTTTTCTGATTTTAAAATTAATACATGTTTACTATAGATAATTTGAAAAATGTGACAAATCATGAAGAAAACATAATCCATGGAAAAGATATTGTTTCTCCCAACCCCTTTTTTTGTCATGTGCACAAGTGCCCATGTGGGATTAAAAGTTACTGATAATATAAATAGCTTTGTATTTATGTATTCTGTTTTCTACTTAATAGTTCTTTACTTCTTACCCCCTTACTTTAACCATTGTTCTCACCATAACAATGAATTCTTCACTCAAACTAATGCAAGGAATTTTTACCTCTTTTTCTAATACTTTGGGGCCCCATCTTATACTTCAAATACTTTGCAAAGAAAGTTTGTATTTTAAAATATTCTGATGCTAGCTCTCAAGAGAACCATAAACTTTATCTTGTAATAAGAGTATAGATAAGAAAAGTGATGCATATTTTAAAAAATATTTTTGATTATAGAATAATTGCATATTCATTAAGACCCATGGTCAATGTTTTAATGTTGGGGAAGAAGAAAAGGAAGAAAAAAAATCTATCAATGATCAAAAAATTGAAACTATAGGAAAATTTATACTGGATCCAAGAATCCAGAAATGTAGTTAACGTTCCATAGTCTTTTTTTATATACATTTAAAAAATAAAATTAGAATTTTATCACATGGTTTGTGTCCTTTTTTATTACTATTATCACTAAACATTAAGTAATCTTTTAAAAATTTTTTTTAAATGTTTATTTTTGAGAGAGAGAGAGAGAGAAAAGAGAGAGAGACAGAGCATGAGTAGGGGAGGGGCAGAGAGAGAGGGAGACACAGAATCCAAAACAGGCTCCAGGTTCTGAGCTGTCAGCACAGAACCTGACATGGGGCTCGAACCCACGAACCGTGAGATCATGACCTGAGCTGAACTCAGTGGCCCACAACTGAGCCTCCCAGACGCCCCTCTCCAAGATTATTTCTATCCCATTCTGGGCTTTTTTGTTTTTGTTTTTAATGTTTACTTACTTCTTTGAGAGAGAACCAGGGAGGGGCAGAGAGAAAGGAAGAGAGAGAATCCCAAGCAGGCTCTGTGCTGTCAGCACAGAGCCAGACATAGGGCTCAATCTCATGAACTGTGAGATCATGACTTGAGCTGAAATCAAGAGTCAGTCAGTCACTTAACTGAGCCATCCAGGCGCCCTTCCCATTCTGTTTTTGATTATGTACATATCTTATTTGTCAAATGTATGTATACATGTTTGAATGATATAAAATTGTGATGCTTGATAATTTTTCATTACAAAATGGCAATTACAAACACATAGGCATATACACCGAGAGAGAATTATTTAGTGTTTATCCTGTGCCTTGCAACTCCAAAGGCTCTTCAAGAGAAGTATTCTTCACTTGGTACTCAGCCTGTGCCTCATAAATTATTTTTTTAAGTGATGCTATTGCATGGTTGATGTACCCTTTTTACCACCTCTCACATGTTGCCCTTCTGGCACTGTCTGTGAGTCCATATCACGGACTTAGCTCTTCATAAGAGGTGGGGGGTGGGGCGCAGAAGGAGGGGCGGATGGTGGTAGGAGCTGGATAAACTTCCTGAAGCAGGCAGCCTTTGTGCTATGGTCTGCTGTCACTCCGCATTTGCTCACTTGCGTTTTCTGATGATAACCCTGACTGGCTTCGAAATGTCAGAGGCAGCTGTGGTTGAATCAAACTAAATAGTGAGGGCCCTCTCAATGGCCTCTGTTTCTTGCTTTCCTCTGGGGAGACACATTTTAAATGTGCCTGAATTGCATTTTTTGGCAGATTGTTACAGGAGAATATTGACTCTCTGATCTGAAGCCAGCCTTGTCCCAGGGATTGTCTGCTTTTCTAAGAGCTAATAATGAGAATTGATCAATGGTGCTGGTAGGGGGTGGGGAAGGAGTCGAGCTGGAAGGAGGAAGAACAGACCCTGATAACTGTTCAGAGAACACTAAATTCGGAAGCTGTTTGACAGTTTATCTTATTTTGCATTATTTTTTTTCTCATCAGAAATGAAGCAAATCTGTGACCAACATTGTGTAACTGAATTAAAGCAGAGTCAAGCAAGCAAAGCAAATCTACTTGCTGTCCTTTTCTTTCTGTTAATTTCCCTATCCTTCAGTTCTCATCCGCACCATATCCATATAGGTCAAGTCTGATTACACCTAACCCCATGGGGAATTACATCATTTTCAATGTAATGGAATTTCATTATTGCAATAGAAAGCCTGGGAAGATGGAGAATCGGTTTGGATTCACCCCCTTGGGAAAGAAAGATAAATACCTACCCTTCTGATGAATCATTATTCCTCATTCTCAAAACAAACAGCCAAAGGAAATCCATCTGCCTGAGAGGGGACTGAGTGGTGGAGAGGCAGGCCAATAATGATTTCTTTCTTAAGTTGAAACTTCCTTGGTTTTGATAAGTGATCTTCTTCCTGATAGTTTGGCCAGTTTTAATTTCTTTTAAAGCACTATTTCTCTACTCCCTTTCCAACTCCAGCTCCTTTGTTAAGGGTAACTGTCTCATCCTCTCTCTCCAAATTTTTATATGACTCATTAAAGTGGCATGCCCCCTGTTGGGAAGCATGTCACCCCCCCCCCCCCCCCCCCCCCGCCCAAAGCAAAATAATTTACTTGAGCTTTACTTTGTTTGCACTATGTGAACCATAGGTGGTTTTCTCCCAGATATAAACTTATAATATTGATGATTCAGTGCTTTTCAGATTTGGTGTGCTTCTCTCCTTTGGTAGCCCTCCCGGATACTTCTCAGAGGAAAATACTGACACGAAAGAACATTTTCTTTTGTTTCTCAGTATGTTTACGTATGGTTTATAGACAAAGTTCCTGTTTTTATATTCTTTGTTTCTTTTAAATTTGTTTAATCGAGAAGTAATTGATCTGTAACAATAAAAAAAATTTTAAAATATTTATTTTTGAGAGAGTGCGTGCGCGCGCGCCCAAGTGGGGGAGGGGCAGAGAGAGAGGGAGACGCAGAATCCAAAACAGGCTCCAGGCTCTGAGCTGTCCTATAACATTTGTTCCAGGTATAAAACAGAGTGGCTCAAGGGGAGCCTGGGTAGCTCAGCTGGTTAAGCGTCTGACTTTGGCTCAAGTCATGATCTCGCGGTTTGTGAGTTCAAGCCCCATGTCTGACTCTGTGCTGACAGGTCAGAACCTGGAGCCTGCTTTGGGTTCTGTGTCTCCCTCTCTCTGCCCCTAGCCTGCTCTCAATCTGTCTCTCTCTCTCTTTCTCTCAAAAATAAACATTAAAACAAATTTTAAACATAATGACTCAATGTTTGTATATATTATGATATGATCATCATAGTAAGTTAATATTCATAACCACACATAGTTACAAATTTTTTCCTTGTAAATCTTGAAGATTTACTCTCATGGTAACTTTCAGATATACAATTCAATGTTATTACCTATAGTCACCATGCTGTAGGTTACATCCCCATGACTTTAGTATTTTATAACTAGAAGTTTGTACTTTTTGACCTCCTTCACCCATTTTGCCCCCTCCTCTCATCCCTGCCTCTGGCAATCTCCAATCTGTTTTCTGTAACCATGAGTTCAGTTTTTTTGTTTGTTTGCTGCTTTTTTAGATTCTCATGTAAGTGAGATCATATGATATTTGTCTTTCTCTGACTTACTTTACTTAGCATAATGCCCTCCAGGTCCATCCATGTTGTCACAAATGGCAAGGCTTCTTTCTTTTATATGGCTGAGTAGTAGTTCTTTTTTTTTTTTTTTTTTTTTTTTTTTGTGATTTTAGAGAGAGAGAACCTGAGCAGGTGAGAGGGTCAGAGGGAGAGGGAGAATCTTAAGTAGGTCACATGCTCAGTGTGGAGCCCGACACGAGGCTCAATCCCATGACCCTGGGATCATGACTGAGCTGAAATTAAGTGACCGATGCTCAACTGACTGAACCACCCAGGCACCCAAGTATTTGATTTTATACACACATACGCATACCACATCTTCTTTATCCATTCATCCATTGATGGGCATTTAGGTTGCTTCCGTATCTTGGCTATTGTAAATAATGCTGCAGTAAGCATGGGGGTGCAGATATCTTTTTAGGTTAGTGTTTTTTGTACCCTTGGGATAAATATCTAGAAGTGGAATTGCTGGATCATATGTAGATCTATTTTTAATTTCTTGAGGAACCTGCATACTGGTTTTTGTAGTGGCTACACCAATTTACATTCCCAAAGACGGTGCACAAAGATTCCCTTTTCTCCATATCTTTGCCGATGCTTGTTATTTCTTGTCTTTTTGATAATAGCCATTCTAACATGTGTGAGGTGATATCTTCTTATGGTTTTGATTTGCATTTCCCTGGTGATTAGTGATGTCAAGCACCTTTTCATGTACCTGTGCCTGTTGGCCTTCTGTATGTCTTCTTTGGAAAAAGGTCTATTCTGTCCTTTGCCATTTTTTAAATTGGATTTTTTCTTTTCTTATTGAGTTGTGTGAGTTCTTTTTATATTTTGGATATTAACCCTTATCAGATATATAATTTGCAAATACAGTATTTCATTCCATTTGGTAGATTGAATTTTCATTTTGTTGATGGTTTCCTTTGTTGTGCAGAAGCTTTTTAGTTTGATAGAGTCCCATTTGTTTATTTTTGATTTTGTTATCTTTGCCTTTGATGTCAAATCCAAAAACTCATTGCCAAGACTGATGTCAAGAAACTTATTGCCTATGTTTTCTTCTAGGAGTTTTATGGTTTAAGGTTTTATGTCCAAGTCTTTAATCCACTTTAAAGTTTTTTTAGTGTATGGTGTAAGAAAGTGGTCCATTTTCATTCTTTTGCATGTAGCTTTCAAGTTTCCCCAACACCATTTATTGAGGAGACTGTCATTTTCCCATTGTATATTCTTGGATCCTTTAGGTACTTTGTATGTGCAGGCTGTAAATGATTCAATTCTCAGAGCCGTTCTATAAGGCAGGTACTATTATTGTCCCCATTTTAAGATGAAGAAGCAGAAGCACTCAGAGGTGAAGTCACTTACCGGAGGTCATACAATTAGTGTGTGAACCCACATGAACCAGATAGTCTGAGCCTAGAGTCTATGGTTTTGACCTCTCTGCTAGGTTGGGTGGTCCAAAGGGAAAAATACATTGTGCTGACATCAATAATATGGATCAAATCCAGTAGCACAAATAATATTAAAACAAAAATTTTCTTCTAACCATAGATTTCAAGCTTCATTTGTTGGCTAATACATTTTGATCAATTTTAATTACACACTCCTGGTATAAGAAATAGAGTAAAATACACATCTCTTGGAATTTCCCGTAATAGAATTTGGCTGTATGGATCATACTGTAATGATATTTACAAAAAAAAAAAAAAAGAGCTTATCTGTACTTTTAAAAAGATACGATCATAGTAAAATTACCTGTATTCTTTTTTTAAAAAAAGACCAAAATGTTCAGCATTATGATAGTCACTCTAAGGGGAATTTTAAAAACCAATTTTTTTAAAGCATACATACCTTCAAAATTTGAAAATGAACAATTTTGGATTTAAATTTTATAATCAAAATTTATAAATGATAACATCAGAATTTATTAAAATTTCTAACTCATAGTTGTAGAAATGATCAGAGAGCATATGGCTAAAGAGTAAAAGGTACACATTAAAGAGTCACTTTATAGAACTATAAGTACCCCTCTCACATCTGGTACCACCTGCCTGGTTCCCATCTTCTACCATAATCACTGTTGTTAGTTTCCTCTGAATCTTTCCAGAGTTTCTGTTTATAGAAGTAGTTATGAATATGCACTCTTCTTTTTTACACAAATGATAGCACTATTCCACACTTAAAACATCTTATGTGTCCTGAAGTTTTTTTTCCCATATAAACATATAGAGCTTTCTCATTGTTCTTATATATCTGCAAAATATTCCAGTATATAGATGTAGCATGATTTGGTTAGCTAATTTCCTGTTAATACACACTTAGATGGTTTTTCAATCTTTTGCTATTATAGTGTTTCATTGAATAACCTATGCAAGTATATGCGTAAGATAAATTCCCAGCAGTATATTTGCTAAGCTGAAGGATATACACATTTGTAATTTGGATAGATATTGCAAATTTCCCTCCATAGGAGTTTTATTAATTTACACTTCTACCAGCAATGTATGAGAGAGGCTGTTTCCTCACAGCTTTGCCAACAATATGTATTTTCAGACTTTTGGATTTTTGCCAATTTAATAGCTGAGAAATGTTATCTCAGTATGGTTTTAATTTGCATTTCTCTTATAATAAGTGAAGTTACGTATCTTTTCCTGTCTTCAAAAATGTTTTTATTTCCTTTTCTGTGAACTGTAGCTTTTTACTGTTAAATTGGGTTGATGACCTTTTCCCTATTTTTGTTTGTAGGAGCTCCTTCTAGATAAGTGAGATTACAAACATTTTCCTCCAATTTGTAATCTTTCTTTTGATATCACACATAGTGGCTTTTTTTTTTTTTTGCCATGCTGAACTTAACTATATTTTTATGTAGTTAAATCCTTCTATGTTTTCTTTAGTGATATCTGGCTTTGAAGTCATAGTTAGTTCTTTCCCTACACCAAGGTTACAAAGAGTTTCTCCTTTCTTTTCATACTTTATGGTGCACGCTCTCTCTCTCTTTCCATTTAGATCTGCAATCTATTTTACTTTACTGATTTAATGTAAATAGCCTGCTCAGGGTCTCTACATGGCAGAAGGCAGGGGTATTATGCAAGACTTTTTGGTGTTTGTTTCCAAAAGCTTAAGCTCTTCAGAAAATTTAGAGAGTTTGTGGAGAAGGAATAAGGGAGAAGGAGATTTTCAGGTAGAGGTAGATATCCTGGAGAAGTAGGGTAGAAAGTGGGGCTTCTCCAGAACTCTAGGCATAGGGGATTTAGTGAGTTTTGAGGAAGATTCCAAGCCCAATACATCCATGAAGTGGAAGAGAACCACCAATACTGGAGATGCCAGTTAGGCCAAACCATGGAAGACCCAGTGGTAACCTGTGTACAAAGGTGATTGATTGCTAGAACCAGTCACACTCCAGTTTGGCCCACCCCAAACGCTAGAGATCAGGATCTTGACACAACTCCAAAGAAGTGAGGGAAAGGCTTTAAATACAACTGATCTTAATTTTTCCACTAGTCCAGGAGATCAGGGGGCTGAGGTCAGAAATTAAGTGTTTATATAAAATAAAGTGATATTTCTTGCTACCTGATTTTTTTTTTTAATCAGGCCTACCACATATGCTTTAATTTAGATATGCACTATTTGTTCTCTCTTACAACTTAGACTTTATAACTCACTAAGCCTGCCAAAATTTAAAATAAAATATTAGAGAATTCCAATTAAAAAAATTTTTTTTAACGTTTGTTTATTTTTGAGAGAAAGAGAGACAGAATGCAAGGGGGGGGGGGGGGAGGAGGGGCAGAGAGAGAGGGAGACACAGAATCCTAAGCAAGGTCCAGGCTCTGAGCTGTCAGTGCAGAGCCTGACACACGGCTCAAACTCAGGAACTGCAAGATCATGACCTGAGCTGAAGTTGGACCCTTAACTGACTGAGCCACCCGGGCGCCGTGGAGTTTATGACTCTTTGAGAAGTCATGAATTTAGTTCCAGCCTTATGGAACTACATGTACCAAGGTCTTCAATCCTTGCATGCAACTGGGCTACAGGTTTTCTTTTTGTTTTGGTTTGGTCTTGGTAGGGGTTGGTGGCAGGGAGTCTCAGGTGCACAGAATAGAATTAATCAGACTCCCCAATTCTTGGCACACAATTATTATTCAATGCAAGGTCGCTTTCCTGTTCTATTTTGTTATTTCTCCCCTTCATTCCCTATCTCACCCCTTTTCTCTGCAAAGGCACCCAGTTTAGAGGCTTTTCCCATAGTCACCCATAGCAGTTTGGGATAGTTCAAGTATCTCCTTAAAAATCAATTCACTGTATCTCCAAAAAATCAATTCACTGTATTCCTATTGACTAATACAGTGAAACAGACACCAACAGTGTAACAAGCAGGTTGTAAAAGGAGCATAACTGGATTGGATAATATTCTAGTGGACTTTCTTCACTTGTAAAAATGAGGTTAATCGTAATATAAAAGTATACAATAAAAAATAAAACATGATCATGGAATGTTGATGATTTGGAAGAGAAAAGAGAGCTTTCAAATATTGAATAAGCTAAATAAAGCAGCAGCAGAAATCTTTGAGTACTAATGGGAAATCTCAGAAGTCTTTATTTATTGGTATGTCAACTACTCTAAGATTGTGAGGGTAACTCACTGACCTGAAAAAAAACACCTTTTAAGCCAGTGTGAGATGTGGCTAATTGACTAATCAGAGTAAGAAAGACCCAGATGACTTTTTAGAATAATTCAGATCATAGTGAATATTGACAGGGCAGATGGTGAATGGCACTGAAAGGCAGATTTAATTTATTTACTCTTTGTTTTCTAGTTTCTGTAATTTTAATTAAAGTGAATACAAACAAAATCTTGTCTAAGCATTTTTCTTCCCAATATGAAAGGTGTTGACACATCATATCATTGAGTTGGAAAGATAAAGACAAGGGCAAGGATTGGAATTTGGTGTGAATTAACATATCACAGGGCTCTTGTGTCTGTAAAAGGTGAGGAAACAAACACATGTGTTAATGTAATTCCAACTGTAAAGGAAGGTTGTCAAGGCATGTGTGTGTGCTTGGCCAAGTGCTGTTGATTCCAGAAGTGTAATTTCATTTGATGGATTGTATTGTAATTAACACAGGGAGTTGCACTAACTCAGAACTCTTAACTTTATTATCTTGGGAGGAGAAGTATGAAATGTGTGCACTTATAAAACAGGATTCATATTTTGCAGAGGGTTTATAATGCTAATAGGTCTTGGGAACCTTCTGGGATTATGTCTTCGAATTTGCAATTAGGGTTTCTGTTTTGCAGTCTGAAGTGTGATTTACCTTGAGCATTTCATCTTAAATGGTATTTAATAGAACTTGGGAACTCTTCAGGGTAGGGGCTTGGATTTTGTTGTTACCTATTGCAAAGCACTAAGTTCACTGCTAGGGAAAACTGGCAGTCACTTTTTATGTATCCACTTGATTATTTTTAAACATCTGGTAGAGGTCATCTCTAACAATTCACAAAAGCATAAAGTTTACATGAGGATGTTAAATTGTGTAGAGGGAGCACCATCGATTTTAATAATTAAACAAAAATCTTTGAGACCTGTGTGAAGATAAGGAAAACTAATTCATGGATTTCTTTATGTAATAGATAGGAATAGCTCATTTCATGAGTGTCTGGAATAAAATCTTAGTTTTGGAAAGGAACTACCTGAAAATATTAAAGCTCAAGCTTTCAGTTGGGATCTACCTTCAGACATGAATTCAGCTAACAACTTGGATACTGTCAAAGCAGTCTGCCCTTTCAAACCTCTCTTTGGGAAACTAATTAGCAGAATAATAAAAAGGCATGATCAGCTCTTGTCTTCCTTGTTGGGGATATAAAAAACAGTAGTTCTAATTAGCAATAATTAAAATTTAATTAAGAAGCTCTTTGCAATCCTCCTTCCCCCCTCCCTCAACTGGCCCTTGCCAGCTCTAGGTTGTGGAGCTGTTTTTATCCCTGTGGTGCTGAATCACAACTTAATCACAAAGCCTTAGATCACAGCTTACCCAGCCCTGAGAACTAATCACCACTGCCTTCCAAGAGTGACAAGTACATTTCTAGATTTTAATATCATGAGCAATTACTTTCTCCAATTTTAATTATAAATTGTGATTCTTCTTTCCTCTTTATCAACCGATTAAAGATACCATTGGATTTTTTAAACGTAACTTTATATTTGTTCCCCAAGTTTTACCCCTTCTTGAGACGAGAGAACAGGAGGAGACCTCCAAGAATATTAAATGTTCCAACCCAAATTTCAACTTCTATGCTTTAAAGTAAAGCAGAAAATTGGCTTAAGAATAAAAGGCACATTGGTAAGCTGTGTATTTAAAAAAAATAAAAGTATTTGACTCTTAAAAATTAAAACGGCACACTGCAGATGAGGATTGAGGAAAGCAAGCAGTACTGAATGCTCACCACAAGCTTTATAGAGTCTTCTGAGTATTAATTTGAATTTAGAATATTTCAAATTATAAAAGGGGACTCTGAATTGTATGCTTTAATATGGTTACAACAATGAATTTTATGTTATGTGAATTTTATCTCAATAGAAAATGGAACTCAAATTCTGACTTTGTCCTAGTTTTGGGAATGAGTATTAATCACATAGCTTACAGAGAGGGGGGAAAACCCAAGATTCGATAGATCGTTATGAGCAAAAGAAAAAGGAAATAATCAAGAACAGAGGGAAATTAGTTTTTAAAAAGCCATTGGACTAAGAAATATAACCCCGGTTCTTTAATTATTAAGGGAAGGGCTCTGAATCTGCGCCATTATCTTAATTATGTTTCTGGAGCAAACATTATTTCAATGTGATAAAAGATGACATGACACTAAAGGTAAAGCCAGAGCAGATGTTACATGAGTAACAAGCCAATAGGCCCACATTCTGGTAATTTCTTCCCCACTAGACATGTTCTCATTAATCTGTGATTAATAGGATTTGAGTATAGTAAATGATGATGATCTATTGTCTGTCTTTGTCGAGCACCATGGAGAGAGTAATTTGTCAGCTCAGCTTTTGTGTGACTATTTAATAGCAAAGAGGGAGAGAGAAAAGACGCTAATCTTCTAATTGGCATCTATAGAGAAGGTCTAGGAGATACTGCCTGTATGGAAATAGCCCAGAATAATTCCTATGCCTGAGCAAAGCAAATGTGGACTCTATGTATCTTTTATGTAATTGTGCCTTCTATAGGAAAAAAAAAAGTCAGGGGTAGGGATAAAGAGAAAACGGTAATGAAATAATCTTAAGAGATTAGAAGCTAACATTTACTAACCTATGTATGAGCCTTTGTCAACTGATAGTGCCTTGCTAAAAAGTGAGCAAAAATTTAAAAAATCACTTTTGATTAAAAAATAGTTGCCCAGAGGAACCAAAAAAACCCCAACATATAAAAAACTACTGTCATCTTTACCATCACCAACACAGAATGCCCTGAAGTTATGATTGTAAAAATATTAGTAAATCAATTAATCAAATATTTTGAACTAAAATGGTTTGATGATTAGTCCTATCAAATCTGGTGTGCAGACTTCTTCAAATGCCTATATCTTAGAGCAAGGTGTGAAATCACTCTTTCCCTCCTCTTCCTTTTTATCTTTAAAAACTTGGCACATTTTTCTATATTTTAGGTTTTTCCAGGTATTCTGATTGCTGGAAATGGATAAGACTAGGTCTCACTAGGAAAAGATATTTGACAATACATAATGGCAACAAATGATTAGTATATACAGACTATATAAAGAACTACTGGTCAACCTGTGAGAAATTGGCAAAGAAGAAAAACAGACAATTGACAGAAAAGAAATCCAGTATGGGCAATGAACATATGAATGGATGCTTACTATAAATAATGATCAAGGAAATTTAACTACAAACAATAATATCCCACTGATACCCATCAGACTGGCCAGAGTTAAAAAATGCATGAGTAGACCAAATGGGGACTCAGACTCTGGTGGGAGTAAAAATCAGACACTTTAGAGAACAATTTCTCAATATCTAGTAATTCATTTTCAATTTGTCAATATTTATAGCGATTCTACTCTAGAGCCATATCCCTGAAGAGACCCTTGCACATGTGCTGGAAGAGACATGTAGAATATTCATTGCAACATGTTTATAATAGTGGACACATTAAGAGTAGTGTAGTAGTTTGGGTATTGTGTGTGTGTGTGTGTGTGTTGCGGGGGGGGGTGCAAAAGTACAAAGACTAGATTCTAGTTTTTAAGAACAGTACTAAAGATATTAGGCTTCTTGTCTCTCTAACCTAATTGTTTTCATAGACTTGAGAAATTAGTTTCTTTGCCTGTAAAATAAAGGGGTTGGATAGAGAACCTTTTAGGTCCCTTCCCAGTTTTGAAGTTTAAAGATTCTACTTTTAGGGGCTCCTGGCTGGCTCAGTCAGTGGGGTTGTGAGTTTGAGCCCCGCTTTGGGTATAGAGATTGCTTAGAAATAAAATCTTTAAAAACTCTAAAAAAAATCTTAAAAAAATCTAAAAATCTAAAAAATCTTTAAGTAAAGATTCTATTTTGGGGGCACCTGGGTGGCTCAGTCGGTTAAGCATCTGACTTCAGCTCAGGTCATGATCTTGTGGTTCGTGAGTTTGAGCCCTGTGTCGGGCTCTGCGCTAACAGCTCAGAGCCTGGAGCCTGCTTCCGATTCTATATCTCCCTCTCTCTCTCTGCACCTGCCCCGCTCATGCTGTGTCTCTCTTTCTCTTTCTCTCTCAAGAATAAATAAACATTAACAAAAAAATTTTTAAAAAGATTCTATGTTTATTCTGAAACACTAATCCTGATTTATATGAACTCAAAATAGATGAGCAAGGTTTTCCAGGACTTTTCCCCAAGTTAGTAATAAAAGTGCATTTATTCATGATATATAGCTATATTAAGAGGCAAAGGAAAGCTTTCTATCATGAAATTGGAAGTAAACCATTATTTTTTCTTTAAGTTTATTTATTTTTGGGGGGTGGGGAGCAGAGAGGGAGAGTCAGAGAGTCCCAAGCAGTCTCCATGGTGCCATCACAGAGATTGACACAGGGCTTGAACACATGAAACCGTGAGATTATGACCTGAGCTGAAACCAAAAGTCAGATGCTTAACCTACGGAGCCACCCAAGTGCACCAGAAGTGAACCAATTTTTGAGAAGAGCTATGTATACATGTATATTTTATATGTATGTATAAATATATGTAAATTGTAATATATAATATATTCTTCAAGGAGTGCTTGGGAAAGAGAGTTGGAGAGAGATGAATCAGACTTTAGACGGTATGGTCTTTAGATATAAGGTTTTGTAATAGGGACTTTGGAGATAAGTAGAAACATTTTGTCTTATATATTAAATTTCTGAGCCTAATAGGATTCTGCTTCAAGGGTGATTATTTTCAGATCAGACAACGAGTTGAATTTCTTTGGTTCCACATGCTGAACTGCATGCAAATACACTAGTGATTTCCTATCACATAAGTTATTCTGCAAACTACTCTCCTGCTTTTCTATAATACTAACCCTGAGTACAACATGAAGGTACCAGAAAACAAAAATGTAGCTGTTTATCATTTTAATTATAAGGCTCTCTCTGCTCTGTGACAATAATCCATTTGGTAGTAAGTCCTTGATATCCTCCAATCCTGGCTTTGCAGGATGTTGAATCCTGGTTAAACAATTAATTCTCCTGAAGGACAATGAGTTAGAAAAAGGCAGAGAATCCTCCATTTATATTCTTTTATGATCAGTTTTGACAAATATGACATTAAGGTATAGCACCTCCAAAATCTCCTCAAACTGTGTTTGCTTTTGCTTGTTACAGCCTAGAGACTTCCCTCTTTCCTTTATTCTGAAATCCTTTTCCATTTTGATTGGTATAGATTATAATGTTAAGAAACTTTGTGGAATGTAATTAAGGGACAGACTATGGATTATTTGGGTTTAGTTGGAAGAAGATACTATTCATCATTCATTTTCTTCCTTTTTTTCCTTATGAGGAGTAACTGAAATAGGACATCCGTTTCAGTGTACAACATAATGAGTTGGTATTTGTATATACTACAAAATGATTATCACAATAAGTCTAGTTAACATCCTATACCATATATAGTCACAACATTTTTTTCTTGTGATGAGAACATTTAAGAACTACTCTCTTAGCAACTTTCAAATATACAATATAGTATTATCAACTATAGTCACCAGGCTGTACATTACACCCCACATGACTTGCTTATTTTATAGCTGGAAGTTTCTACTTTTTGACTCTCTTCAGCCATTTCATCACCCCCCACTTTCTGCCTCTGGCAACCACCAGACTGTTCTCTGTGTCTTATGAGCTTGGTGTTTGTTTTGTTTTGTTCTATAAGATTCTGCATATAAGTGGTATTTGTCTTTCTCTTGTCTGGCTCATTTAACTTAGCCCTTAAGGCCCATCCGTGTTGTCATAAATGACAAGTTTTCATTCTTTTTTATGACTTAATAATATTCCATTGTATATATATAGCATTTTCTTCTTTCTTTCCTTTGTTTTATTTTAGAGAGAGCACATAAGCAGGGGAGAGGGACAGAGAGAGAGAGAGAGAAAATAAAAAATCTGCACTGACAGTGTGGAGCCTGCTTGGCATTCTCTCTCTCCCCCTCTCTCTGCCCTCCCCAACTCATGCACTCTCTCTCTTTCTTTCTCAAAATAAATAAATAAACATTAAAAAAAAAACCCCAGAGATCCTGTATGCCTTTTGTCCAATTTTTCTCCAATAGTAACATCTTGTGTGATGAAATGTTGTATCCTCTTGTATAATGAAATTGAGATTTCACCAGTTTTATATGCAGTCATCTGTGTATGTGTGTGTATAGTTCTATACAATTTTAATACCTACATAGGTTCGTGTTATGACCACAATCAAGATACAGAACTAATCCATCATCACGAAGATCTTTTATGTCATCCCTTTTATAGTAATTTCTACTTCCTTCCCTTTCTAACCCTAGGTAACCTCTAATATGTTCCCCATCTCCATAAATTTATCATTTTGAAAACATAATATAAAGGGAATAATAGAAATAGGTAACCTTTTGAGATTGGCCTTGGTCACCCAGCATAATTCTCTGAGATCCATCTAGGTCACTGCATGTATCACTAGTTCATTCCTTTTTGTTGCTGAGTAATAGTCCATGGTATGAATGTATCATAAGTTGTTCAGCCATTCAGCACTTGAAGGACATTTGGGTTGTTTCCAGTTCTGGCCTATTATGAATAGAGCTGCTGTGAGCATTCATGTACACATTTTTGTGTGGTAGTCTTTTAAAATCTTGACTTCTGCTTTCACCATTCTATTCTTAAAAACAAAAAAGACCCTCATTTGGATGCTTATATTGTTTCCCTTTAGCTCTGATACCATGTGACCTGTATCTGCAGTTCTCCAAGACTTAGACTTTGGTCTGCAAAGGGCAGCTAATATCTAGGAAAAGTTCATGCACTCTCAGCTTCAAATGCCATTTTTCAGGTGTGCGTGTTATGAGTTCTACATCTGTGGACAACTAGATGTCTGTATTGAATCTCTGCTTGTATGTTATACCAGCACCAAAATGTTTGTTGGTCCAAAACTGAATTTTATTTTTATTGTTTACATGCTGAGAGCCTTCCTAGTCTCACCATTCTTCTGGATGCCTAGTATTATAGTCCTAAAATTGTTGGTGATTCATCCTTTTCCTCAGCCTCTCATGTTCAATCATGTATCAAATTCTGGTGATTCTTTCTCTATGTGTCACATTTTATTCTCTTTCTTCTTCCTTATTCAATTCTCAAGCTATCATTCTCATCCTTAGTCTGTCTTATATCTGTATTATTACCTTAGACTCGGTGGCTAGTCCTTTGCTTTTTATTTCTCTCTACTCTAACCCCTCGAATACAATCATTATCATTAAGGTCTATATTTCCCATAGCATCATTATGATACTCCTTTTTTTTTTTTTTAAGTAAGCTCTGTGTCCAACATGGGACTTGAACTCACAACCCCAAGATCAAGAGTTGTGTGCTCTACTGACCAATCTAGCCACGTGCCCCATCATGATAATACTCATTGTTAAATAACCTACGTTAGTTCATTAGGTTCTAGTACGTACACTTTGCAGTTACATTGTTCTACTTAAGTAATGCTGATCTTCTACCTTCCTTACATAGATCATTTTCTTTGTTGTCTCCATATTCATACTGTATTTCCAGTGGAATTTCCCTTACATGTTTTCTGTACACATTTTAGAACAGTTTTTTTCATTATAAATGTAATACATGTTCTACATTTATTATAAATAATTTGCAGAATACTTAAAAGCAGAAAGAAGAAAATTACCATTATAACAATTCCTAGATTAATAGTATACTATATGTAGAATATAATATTAATAATCTTGTGGGTTTTTTCCAAGTCCTTATTATTTTTAAGGACTTAAGAAGCATTCTTTCACATTTCCTAAGTGCTTTAAGTGTAGTTTTCTGGGTGTGTGTTTGTGTGTGTGCATGTATGTGTATGTGTGTTTATTATCCAATTTTATATGTGGAGTTTTGCCTCCCAAGGAAGATCATAAGTGCATTAGTAATACTAAGAAGATTCATGGGGCCTCTTGCCAGTTGAATTTTAGTAGCCAGTTCCTGTATCCTAAGTTACTTATTGCATGTTTAGCCCTTCTCTCTTACATAGTCCTTTAAAAATTGTTTTTAGATTCAAGTTAGTTAAAATACAGCATAGTATTGGTTTCAGGAGTAGAATTTAGTGATTCATCACTTACATATCACACCCAGTGCTCATCCCAACAAGTGTCCTTCTTAATGCCCATCACCCATTGAGCCCATCCCCCTACTCACTTCCCTTCCATCAACCCTCAGTTCTCTATATTTAAGAGTATCTTATGGTTTGCCTCCCTCTCTGTTTTTATCTTATTTTTCCTTCCCCTCCCCAATGTTTATCTGTTTTGTTTCTTAAGTTCCACATGTGAGTGAAATCATATGGTATTTGTCTTTCTCTGACTTATTTTGCTTAGCATAATACCCTTTAGTTCCATCCACATTGTTGCAAACAGCAAGATTTCTTCCTTTTTGATCACTGAGTAATATTCCATTGTGTGTGTGTGTGTGTGTGTGTGTGTGTGTGTGTGTGTGTATGTGTATACATGCACACATACATATAAATGTGTACAGAAATGTGTACATATATATACATGTATATACCGCATCTTCTTTATCCATTCAGCAGTTGATGAACGCTTGGGTTCTTTCCATAATTTGGCTATTGTTGATAGCATTGCCATAAACATTGGGGGGGCATGTGCCCCTTTGAATCAGCACTTTTGTATCTTTTGGATAAATGCCTAGTAGTGCAATTGCTGGGTTATAGGGTAGTTCTATTTTTAACTTTTTGAGCTACGGTATATGAAGCAAAGTAGGGGTATAAGATTAGAATAACATCATTAAAGGGGCATCTGGGTGGCTCAGGTGGTTAAGCGTCTGACTTTGGCTCAGGTCATGATCTCACAGTACATGGGTTCAAGGCCCACACCAGGCTCTGTGCTGACAGCTTACAGCTTAGAGCCTGTTTTGGATTCTGTGTCTCCTCTTTTTGTTTCTTCCCCACTCATGCTCTGTCTCTCTCAAAAATAAACATTAAAAAAAATTAAAAGTAAACATCATTAAAGTATCCCTAACAAAGGCAGAAATGTCAGACCAGAATAAAATTATATTAAGTTCAGATAGGCATAAAATTATATTAAGATGGGGCGCCTGGGTGGCGCAGTCGGTTAAGCGTCCGACTTCAGCCAGGTCACGATCTCGCGGTCTGTGAGTTCGAGCCCCGCGTCAGGCTCTGGGCTGATGGCTCGGAGCCTGGAGCCTGTTTCCGATTCTGTGTCTCCCTCTCTCTCTGTCCCTCCCCCGTTCATGCTCTGTCTCTCTCTGTCCCAAAAATAAATAAAAAACGTTGAAAAAAAAATTAAAAAAAAAATTATATTGAGATGGATTTCTAGCTATAGAGAAGTAAAGAGGTTGACAAATCCTCTCCCCTAAAACCAACTATAAAATTATATAAAATTTTCAAAATCAATCGTTTTAGGGCTCAGGGAATCTACAGGGCTCAAGCAAACAACAAATTGAAAGGCATATGTTCATTAAAAACTGCTGAAGAATGGAAGAGTGGGAGGCTTCACTAGAAGAATGAATGTTCTTGCTAGGGGCTGTGTTTATCTGCTACCCTAGTTCGTGGGGGCTGTTGTTCTATTAGGGTGGTACTGGCTCTGTAAACCAGAAGCTGGAAGAGGCTAATTTGATTTGGAGTAGAGCGTAGAAAACCCACATTCAGCAAACAGGAACAGCTGCAGGTCTCTTAGCCTTAGGTCTTGGTTTAAGCAAAAGGCAGAAAGGAGGTCTATACAGAAATATAACAGAGAGATCTTAGCAGTAAGATAAATCTTTTCAAATCCAGTTTTAATGAGATATAATTGATATCCATCACTGTGCAAGTTTATATATATAGTTATATATATAATCACAACTTATTTATCTTCATCTACTAATGGGCACTAGGTGGCAATAAGATAAATATTGATAAGAATGTCGAACATCTCTGGCTGTCTGGGAGCCTGAAGTCATGTGCCATTAAGACCAGGAGGGCCCTGCAGCAGAAAGTGAAAGTGTGGGCATACTTGAAAGTTGTCCAAACGTTTAAGTGCATCACTAAAGCAAGTGCAGATCTACCAGTAAAGAATGGAAGTTTTAAAAGTCTGAGGTGTTTGAATATCTCTGACTAATCATTGCCTCGCCATTAAGCTATACAACCACAAGGATAATTGCTAGGAAGTCAGGCTAAAATATAAAAATTAAAATTAAAGAACCCTGAGCAGTGATATCAGTGGCCACATACATTGGAGGTAAATGATTCTTCTGTTTAACTCCCAGCAAGTTACTTAAAACAACAACAATACAAATCCAGCGACAACAAAAATCCTCAGAGGGGAAATGAAAGAAAATTAGAATCCAGAATTGCTACAACATATTACCTAAAATGTCCATATTTTCTAAAAAAAAAAAAAATCACAAGACATGCAAAAAAAAATACAAGGAAGTATGATACATACTCGGAAGTGGGGTGGGGAGTCAGTAGAAACTGTCTCTGAGAGTCCCAGATGTTGGATTTAGCAAAGTTTCCAAAGCAGTTGTAAATATGTTAAAAGAATTATTATATATTATGTGTTCAAAGAAGGAAATCATATTTACAGAATTAAAGAAAAAGTATAATTTCTCAACAAATAGAGACTATTAATAAATAAATGGGATCTATTTAAAAGAACCAAATGAGGGGTATCTGGGTGGCTCAGTTGGTTAAGTGTCCGACTTTGGCTCAGGTCATGATCTTGTGGTTCATGGGTTTGAACCCCGTGTCTGGCTCTCTGCTGACAGCTCAGAGCCTGGAGCCTGCTTCAGATTCTGTGTCTCCCTCTCTCTCTGCCCCTCCTCCACTTGTGTGTGCATGCATACTCTCTCTCTCTCTCTCAAAAATAAACATTAGAAATAATAATAAATAAGAGAACCAAATGAATATTCTAGAATTGAGAAGTTCAATAACTAAAATAAAAAGCCTATTGTGTGGAGTCAATATTTATCTGAAGAATAGAGAGCAAAAAGACCGAAGAAAGCCAAACAAAGCCTCTTAGACCTGTGAGGTTATATTAAGTGTATCAACACACACCTAATGAGAGCCCCAGAGAGAAAGAGAAAGGGGAAAAAAAGAAAGAAAAAAGAAATAATGGCTGAAAACTTCAAATTTGATATAAAGTATTAATTTATAAATTCAAGAATCTCAGTGAGTGTCCACCTGGATTGAGATACATCACAAACTATTTAAAGACCAAGACAAATAGCAAATCTTTAAACAGAAAAAAAAATCAACAAGTACAGGGGAAGAACAATGCAATTAATGGCCCATTCCACATCAAAAATAATAAAAGTCAGGGGTTCCTGGGTGTCTTGGTTAAGTGTCCTGACTCTTGATTTTGGCTCAGGTCATGATCTCATGGTTCATGAGTTTGACCCCTGCATCTGTGCTGATAGTGCAGGACCTGTTTGGGATCCTCTCTCTCTGCCCCTCTCCCCTGTGCACTCTCTCTCTCTCAAATAAATAAACAAACAAAACAAAAACAAAACAAAACAAAAACAAAAAAATAAGACTGTGGAATGACATACTGAAAGTACATGAAAGGGAAAAAAAAATCAAGAATTCTATATCCAGCAAAACTATCTTTAAAAAAAAAATAAAGGCTCCCATCCTATATACTTATAAGCATATACCCAAGAGAATTGAAAGTTCTACTTCATTTACTGTAGGCAACTTATTGGTCTATGTTTTAGCCAATCAACCAAATAAACTGTTAGAGGCCCTTCTAACCCTTTGAGTTAAAACATTGAATCTAGAATCTCTGTTTAGTGGGCTTATATCAATACATTTGACCTTATGCAATTTTACATTCCTTTTACCATTATCCACATTCTTAATATCTATTCCTACATATATACTGCATAATCCTCCCTGCATAAATTAGACAAGTTATCCAAGTCTTTTGTATAGTATACCCTCTTATGAGTTATGCTTTGTATCTCATTCTTTGGACCCTGCTGGGATTTTAATCTAGATCTAGAAGCAAAGAGAGGAGACAGGAGTGTGTCCTGAGGAGACTTAGAGGTGTCTTTTTTCTTTTTAATGTTTCTTTTTTTTAAAATTTTTTTTTTTAACGTTTATTTATTTTTGGGAGAGAGAGAGACAGAGCACGAACGGGGGAGGGGCAGAAAGAGAGGGAGACACAGAATCGGAAACAGGCTCCAGGCTCTGAGCCATCAGCCCAGAGCCCGATGCGGGGCTCGAACTCACGGACCGCAAGATTGTGACCTGAGCTGAAGTCGGACGCTTAATCGACTGAGCCACCCAGGCGGCCCTAATGTTTCTTATTTTTGAGAGAAAGAATGTGATCAGGGGAGGGGCAGAGAGAGAGAGGGAGACCCAGAATCTGAAGCAGGCTCCAGGCTCTGAGCTGTCAACACAGAGCCTGATGAGGGGCCCAAACTCATGAACAGTGAGATCATGACCTGAGCTGGAGTCGGACGCTTAACCAAGTGAGCTGTCCAGGCACCCCTTAGAAGTGTCCTTTAAGGCAACTATTTAGGGGAGTCCATTACAGATTCTTTAGGCAAAGCAGGGTTAGTCTCATCCGACAGGAATGGAAGGTCTGTTTATACTGACAAAGAAACTAAGAATTTAGAGGTTCAGTGTCTCCAACTTCATCAGCATCTTCTCATATGTCCCTATTCTAGTTTTCAGAAGTTACTTTTTACCTACCAAAACATTCTTCAAATTTTATTTTAGAATTTTTGTATTTATTGATCACATTTTATTTATCTACTTAAATTTTATTTTTAAGTAATCTCTACACCCAACATGGGGCTTGAACTCACAACCCCAAGATCAAGAGTTGCATACTCCTCTAAGCCAGCCAGGCATCCCTATTGATTGCACTTTAATTAGACAATATTATAAAACTTTGAAATTGATTAGAATTTAATATATAACCAAATGTGAAAACATTCATAGTTTAACAATTGATAAAAGTCTGCTTTAGTATATTAAAATTTAGACAACATGGGAATATGAAGGTCATTGAGGCTCATGGTCTATGTAGGCATAGCAATCCATGATTAAGCCATTCATTTAATGTCAATGTCAATGGGCATTTTAATGAACACTTCCTAAATGCTTGGCCCTGTGCTTGGTAGTGGGGATATAAATATAACTAAAACATAATTTATACATTCAAGAAGTATGCAGTCTAATGATATAAAATGTCTGAGTCAATGCCTAGTCTTACCAGCCTCCCTGTTGTATGGTAAAAGCCATCAATCAATAGCAATCAGAACATTACCTGATAATCATCTATGCCCTAAAACTTGTCTAGCTTGCCCACTTGAACTCTCTTGAGTGTAAAGTAGGGACAGTAATACCTGTCTGAAATGGTGGTTGGGAAGCTTGGTAAGATGCAAAGTAACACAGAGTTAGGCACTCTACAAATAATAGCTCTTATGAGTTGATATGAGATATATCCTGACTCAAAATCACAGAGCAAGTGGTATTTGCACCATTGAATAGTCATAAGGATTTGGGTATATGAAACTCAATTTCTCTATATTCTCTTGGTAGAAAAGGTTGTAGACTTAAACTGGGCTTAATGGAATTCTTCTTTAGTTATTGCATAAAAGAGTACCTCTTCTTTTTCTATATTCCTCTGTTACATATTCTCGTAGAATCAAGTTGCTTTTCTTCCTAGCAGTTATCTCAATTTGTAATTAGATATTGATGAGCATGATGATTTGATAGTGTCTGTCTTTCCCACCAGACTAAGGGATTTGTGACTACAGGGACTGTGTCTGGTTTTGCTTATCATCAGATCTTTAGAGTTTAGCACAATGACTTGCACATGGTAGACAGTTAATACATAGAATAAATGAATCAATCAAGGATCAATTAAGGGTACAACACTAAAAGGCTTTCTCTTAATGTTATAAAAAATATTTACTATTGGTTAATACGGTTCTATGAGTTGGAGGTGATACAATTAAGAGAACAAAATAGGAAAAGTATTGGAAAGGAGAAGATATAATTATTTACAGATGGTTCTTTTTAAAAAAATATATAATTTATTATCAAGCTGGCTTACCTACAACACCCAGTGCTCATCCCAACAAGTGCCCTCCTCAATGCCTATCACCCATTTTCCCCTCTCCCCCACCTGCCCGTCCACTCTCAGTTTGTTCTCTGTATTTAAGAATCTCTTGTATGGGGCACCTGGGTGGCTCAGTTGGTTAAGCGGCCGACTTCGGCTCAGGTCATGATCTCGCGGTCCGTGAGTTCGAGCCCCGCGTCGGGCTCTGTGCTGACAGCTCAGAGCCTGGAGCCTGTTTCAGATTCTGTGTCTCCCTCTCTCTGACCCTCCCCGTTCATGCTCTGTCTCTGTCTCAAAAATAAATAAATGTTAAAAAAAAAAAAAAAAGAATCTCTTGTAGTTTGCCTCCCTCCCTCTCCATTTGTAA
Source organism: Neofelis nebulosa (assembly GCF_028018385.1). Taxonomy (NCBI): domain Eukaryota; kingdom Metazoa; phylum Chordata; class Mammalia; order Carnivora; family Felidae; genus Neofelis; species Neofelis nebulosa. Next base: position 85,712,617 of record NC_080788.1, read on the forward strand.
CTATTTTCCCTCCTTCCCTTCCCCCATGGACTTCTGTTAAGTTTCTCAAGATCCACATATGAGTGAAAACATATGATATCTGTCCTTCTTTGACTGACTTATTTCACTCAGCGTAATACTTTCCGGTTCCTACAGATGGTTGTTCTATATATAATGGTATCAGGGCGCCTTGCTGGCTCAGTTGGTAGAGCACGTTACTCTTGATCTCAGGGTTGTGAGTTCAAGCCCCATGTTGGGTGTGGAGCCTATTCAAAACAAAACAAAACAAAACAAAACAAAACAAAACAAAACAAAACAGACTCTCTACATAATTGCATCAGGCACATCATCTAAAAATGTATAAATGATAAGTTTTAGTAATCAGAGTAGATTAAAAAATTATTAGAATCAATAGCTTTCTTATATACCAACAAAAACCAGTCAGAAAATATAACGGGAAAAAATAGTTCATTCACAAGAGCAACCAAAGAAAGTAAGATACTCAAGGAAAGTCTAAGAATGTTTTTAGTACTTGTATAAAGAAAACTGTAAAAATCTGGGGGACATAAAAAAAAGTCTTAGAATAAACAAAAAGGCAGTTTTCTTTAATATAGGAATATTTTATACAAGTAACATGAATGTCCTGGTGCAACAGATTCAAATAATACAGAACAACACAGAAAAAGATAAAATCCCCCCTTTATCAACCCTCAATCTCAATTTTTTCCCTAGATGTAACCTGTACATCCTCTTCCCTCTCTTCTTCATATTAATTTCTATTGTTCTGTCTTCTAGTTCACTGATTCTTTCTTCTGTCTCTTCTGTTGCTGAGCCCACCCACTGTGCTTTTTATTTAGTTACTGCATTTTCAGTTCTAATATTTCCATTTGGCTCTTAGATTTTCTATTTCTTAGGCTTACTGATTTTTCATATGTTTCAAGTGAGTTTATAATTGCTCATTGAAGCATTTTTATCATAGTAGCTTTAAAATCCTTGTGAATAATTCTAATATCCATATCAGTATTGGCATCTATTGATTGTCTTTTTGTAATCCATTTTGAGATCTTTTGGTTCTTGATGTGATGAGTGTTATTTAACTAGAACCTGAATATTTTTTGCCTATATTATAAGACTCTAGATCTTATTTAAATCTTCAGTTGAAGCTGGCTTTCTCTATTACTCTAGCAATGGCAGGTAGGGTGGGGACACTGCCTCATTACTGCCAGGAGAATGTACAAGTCCCAAGTTCTCAACTTGGCTCCCACTGACACCTGAAGGGTTGCTCCTTGTACTGGTAGGTAGGAGTGGAAGTTCTGGTTCCTTGCAGTCTCCACTGATGCTGTGGTGGAGATGGCCTCTTTACTGCTGGGCAATGGTGAAAGTCCTGACCCTCCATGAGGCTTCCTCTGATACCACCCTGAAGAAGGTATTGGGTCACCTCATTGAAGCTTACTGAGAGTGGAAGTCTAGTCTTCCAACTACGACTTTTTTTTGGCATCAGTGGATGTAAGGATCACAGATTTTCCTGTAGTGTTCCTGCACAGTAGTGCAGTATTGTCTGAAAGTTTTCTGTCTAACTAAACTGCTGTATTCTGGTACCCCAGCTAGAGAGAAGTCTTTTGTTGGGGCTTTTTTTGTTTGCACCTGTTGAAATTTCTGGGTTGCCAGCTTCTTCAAATTCATCTCTGGGATATAAAGTAAAAGAATATCCAGGAACTCATACTATGTCAAGGTCCTGAGTCAGTTTGCCTCTCTGCCTTTAAGTCTTCTTATGTTTGTTTTATGTTATGTTTTATGTTTGTCCAGGGTTTTCAGCTGTACTTAGAGGAATGAATAGAGAGGAGTATGACTATTCCATCTTACCAAAGCAGAATTCCTGAGGCCTGCTTTTAAAAAAAAATTTTTTTTAAACATTTATTTATTTTTGAGAGACAGAGGCAGAGCATGAGCAGGGGGGAGAGAGAGAGAGAGAGAGAGAGAGAGGGAGGGGGAGGGGGAGAGGGAGAGGGAGGGAAGGAGGGGGATACAGAATCTGAAGCAGGCTCCAGGCTCTGAGCTGTTAGCACAGAACCCGATGCAGGGCACAAATTCATGAACTGCAAGACCATGACATGAGCTGAAGTCAGACGCTCATCTGACTGAGCCACCCAGGCACCCCTCCTGAGACCTGTTTTAAAAAAACTAAATCAGGGGCACCTGCGTGGCTCAGTCGGTTGAGTGTCCGGCTTCATCTCAGGTCATGATCTCACAGCTTGTGAGTTCGAGCCCCGCATCAGGCTTGGTGCTGACAGCTTGGAGCCTGCTTCAGGTTCTGTGTCTCCCTCTCTCTCTACCCCTCCCCCACTTGCACTCTGTGTCTCTGTCTCTCTCTCTCAAAAATAAATAAAAACATTTAAAAAATTATTAAAAAAACCCTAAATCATGTCTTATTGATTCTTCCATGCAACTTTATGGTTGTATATGGTATCCTATAAGTATAGGTGAATGCAATTGCTATAACCACTCCTTACTGATAAATATTTAAGTGTTTTCTAGGGTCAGTATTATAGAAACATTCTCCCTAACAGTTCAGAATTTCAGTGAAATCTGTGTGAGTTGACAAGGTGAATTTAAGAATGGAAATTTATGTAAAAGAAAAGTGACAAGGGAGTACTTGGCTGCCAAATAGTAAATATATTATAAAACCACTATAAAAATTAAAGTACTGTGATATTTATATAGGTACTGGTAGATCAGTAATTCAGAAGAGAAAATCCAGAAATAGATACAGGCATATATGAAAATGTAGTATTGTGATAAAAGTGACCTATTTAATAAATGGCCTTACAGAAACATTTTCCAAGTTAGCAACTCTGCAAAAAGAAAAAAATGTGACTTCTGATTGTTAAAAAAAAAAATAATAAACCAAATTTCAGATTCTTAAAGGAGCAAATCTTAAGAAGGGACCATAAAGGTCCTACAGAAAAAAACTTGAATGAATGTTTTCACAACCTAGGGGTGGGGAAGGCCTTTCTAAGCATGACAGAAAAGTACAGAAGAAAAGACTTTTTTACATAAAAGCAAAAAATCTGTGCAGTAAGAAACCATCTGGAACAAGGTTAAAGACAAAGAAGATGAAATATCTGCAACACATAGAAAATGTTAATTTTGGGGCGCCTGGGTGGCGCAGTCGGTTAAGCGTCCGACTTCAGCCAGGTCACGATCTCGCGGTCCGTGAGTTCGAGCCCCGCGTCAGGCTCTGAGCTGATGGCTCAGAGCCTGGAGCCTGTTTCCGATTCTGTGTCTCCCTCTCTCTCTGCCCCTCCCCCGTTCATGCTCTGTCTCTCTCTGTCCCAAAAATAAATAAAAAACGTTGAAAAAAAATTAAAAAAAAAAAAAAAAAAAGAAAATGTTAATTTTCCTACTGTAACACATTTCTATAAGTTAATAAAAATATGTCTGTGAAAAAATAGACAAAGAACATGTAGAGGGAAATAAAAAATCAAGAAATTGGCCAAAAACATAGAAAATATGTTTACTATCATTAGCTATCAAAATTATGCAAATAAACAATAGGCTATTTTTCCATTTTTCAGAATGGAAGAGGTAAAAATTATTTGGCAAAACCCGACATTGAGAGTGTGGGGAAATGTGCCCTTTATTACTGTCAACATGAGTACAGATTGGAGTATTTCAGGAGGGCCCTTTGGCCATCTCTGTCTGTCTGTCTGTCTGTCTATATCAGAATATCCTCTGATTCAGTATCACTTTCAGGAATGTATCCTAAATTTTCATCACTGTGTAGTTTATAATAGAAAAATAAAAAATGGATATAGCTTAAAAGTTCATCAGTAGAGGCTTAGCTGAAAAGAGAGGGTACATCCATACATCGTATACTCTCAACAGTTAAAATAAAAATCTCATGTATTGACAAGAAAAAATATTTAAGATGTCATTGAATAAAAAATGCCAGGTAGCTTTCTTTATAATACTGTTTATATAAAAGCACGTGTTTTGAGAGATTCTAAAAGGAGCAGAGTTTCATTCTAGGTGCTAGAATTTCAGGTATATACTTCGTTCTTAATTTTTTTTTGTATTAGAATGGGAAATGTATCATTTTTTTGAATTAGATAAAAGCTATTTTCATTAAATCATAATTATAGCCATCACACTAAAGAAAATCTCAAAATTGTTCATAGCATATACTACTAAATACACAAATTGTACAAATGCATATACAAGATAACAATTGATGCCATCTTTTGGTCACCTACATAACACATAAGTGGGGCACCTGGGTGGCTCAGTTGGTTAAATGTCCGACTCTTGATTTCAGTTCAGGTCATGATCTCATGGTTTGTGGGACTGAGCCCCACCCACGTCAGGCTCTGTGCTGACAGTGAGGAGCCTGTTTGGGATCCTCTCTCTCCCTCTCTCTCTGCCCACCCCCCAAATAAATAAATGAATTAAAAAAAGAACACACATGCATTTTTGTGCATGCTCAGGCACTTTGTGTGTTACTATAATTTCATGAGATAACCAGGTGTTGCCCCGCAGTACTCTGTTGGAGTTTTATTACCATGAAAACATGATATAGTAGTGTCAGTTCTAGGTCTATCTGGCTGGGAAATCTTCAAGTTTCTCAGTCTCTCTGAATCTCAGCTTCCTCTGTAAAAATATTATCTGCACTTCCTAATTCACAGAATCTTAAGGATCAAGAGATGATGTGTATGAAAACATTTTCTCAACTCTAAAGTGCCTGTGTAGTTACTGTTCATATCATCATGTTTCTTAAAATAAAGAGAACCGCCATTGACAATGGGGAAGATAGATATTATCAAAATTAAAATGATGAATGATGTCAAGCAGTGAGTTTTGGGAAGAATAAGCCTTCCATCTAGAGTTAGAATCAAACTTTAAACTCTGGCATCTTTCTGCTGAAAATTATAGGGTAACATTTTGATACTTCGAGGCAAATGAAACACAGGTGCAATCGCTACATGGTGATAGGTAAAGGAAAGAACATGTAATTCAATCCACTGGGAAGATTTTTATCCAAAATGAAACCGTTTTCTTCCCCTGCTAGTCAGGCAGAAGTCTAATTACTGGTGTTTGATCTACTATGGAGAGGCAAACCTGAGAAAATTATAGATTATAGACAATTTTATTGAATTTAATCTTAGCAATCAAAAAATGAAGCTTTTGTACTTTGTACGTAGTTACTTAGCTGATGTTAGGAATAGCATCCAGTCAAGAATAATAATTCTTGTTTTACTGTGATTCGTTCTAGTTTCAGTTATGGAGTTGGCTATTTCATCCTCCTGTTCTTTATGTGAGTGCTTTGAACACAATCTCGATCTTGTCGAGGGTTTAGTGTAGAACTATTTTTCATATCATATAATGTTTCAGGCACAAAACCAGAATAAAGGAAACTTAAAGACAAGCCGTGGGAAGGCTGGAAGCATAAAGAAAGATGAACTGAAATGAACCTCTTTGCCTTTAAGTTGTGTCCATCCTCAGGAAACCTGGATGACTCAGTTAAAAGTCCAACTCTTGAGGTTAGCTCAGGTCATGATCATTGTGAGTTCCAGCCCTGCATTGGGCTCCACGCTGATAGTGCGGAGCCTGCTTGGGATTCTGTCTGTCCCTCTTTCTGCCCCTCCCCTGCTCATGCTCGCTCTCTCTCTCAAATAAATAAATATAACTTAAAAAAATATATATTTACATATATATTTAAATCTGTGTCCATCCTCACTACTGTTTGTCTAGTTCAGACCAATGAGGCATGGGAATGAGAGCAAGCGTGAGTACATGACAGGTGAAAAGTAGGATTCTCTCCCTTCCTTGCTGCTTTCCTTTGCATGGCAGGGCAGTCAGGAGACCTAGGTTCTGGACCCAGAACTGGTCTGTAGGAGCTGAGTGACCGGATGTTGAAGGCTGTTACAGCAAAGCTCTGGGAACTAGCATCAGTGATCCTTCCCTCAGGCATGGTGCTCAGCACTTTATATACACTTTCTTTTCGTCCTCACAACATCTCTGTAAAGTAAGTGGTATTACCCCTGCTTGACAGTTAAGAGAACTGAACTTCGGAGAGTTAAGCAACTTGGCCCAGATTACACAGGAGAGCGAGATGATGAAGATCAGATGAAATACTATTTAAGAAAATGTTTTGAAAATTGTAAAATGTACAACTTTTAACTATTGTTACTATTATTATATTTGTCCTCAGCAAGGAAGTAAAAGTCTGTTCTTTCCTAGTGCTCTTTCCAGACAGACTTCCACCTCTTCTGCATTAATATAGCAACTGCTTCCAGTTCCCCAAAGAGCAAGATTAGTATTCCTGTGGCCTTGTGAGTTCCTGTGGTCCTGCTGGCACAACTTGCAGGGACAGTTGTTTTGCAAAGATGATGACAGGTCTGAGAGGAAAACAAAAGGAAATCTACTTTCTTCACTCCTCTGTTAGGATTGAATAAGATCCCACCATGAATTTTATTGTATGTGTGGGAGTGATGGGACTGATAATGGCCTTGCATTATAATAGATCTCTTAGGAAGGGTCACTCTTTGCTCTTATGACATCACTGTCTTGTCTTTTTTTGCTCTCCAGAGCAGCGCACACACAGCCTATTTGTCAGCTTTCCAAGCACTCAGCTGTAACGGCAATAACAGCCCGCCCCCACCCCACCCCATGATCTTGATAGCTCCTGTGTCCTGAGAGATAAGACTGCTGCCTCCCCAGCTGCCTCACTCCTGAATGACTGGCAACTCTTTCTCTCATACAAAGGTTATCAAAACGCCCACCATTCAACTCTGTTTTCCCTTGTGGTTGCAACTACTATTAAAACAATTAACCTACTTATGGGAATATAATTACCAAACTGTAGGGAGAAGGAGGCAAAACTTTATTCCCACGTTCTGACTAGGACTATGTGGCTTATTACATCGTTTCTCCATCCAATTTTACTAGTGATATTTCCAGCCTGTTTTGCTTCCCTGGAGTCAAATCATCAAATACAGGATTTTGTTAGTTCTTCTGATCCTGGTGCATTTTTATCCTCATTTATTTAGTTGAGAAGACTGAGGGAATTCTCAGGAGGCCAATTTAGGAAGCCCCAGGAAAAACCCTGCACTGAGAAACTTGATTACATGACACTCTACCTTACTTTTTTTTTCTTTTTAATGTTTGTTTATTTACTTTGAAAGTGAGAGAGATCAGGGTAGGGGCAGAGAGAGAGGGAGAGAAAGAACCCCAAGCAGGCTCCACATTGTCAGCATAGAGCCTGACACAGGGCTCAATCCCATGAACCATGAGATCATGAGCTGGGCTGGAACCAAGAGTTTAACCCTTAACCAACTGAGCCACCTAGGTTCCCCCCTCTCTACCATACTTTGCATGTCACACCAAGGGACCTCTTAGAGCCACAGGTTTCTTCCTCCGTGACAAAAGAATTTACCTTTTAGGGATTTAAAGAAAATGAACGAAATATATCTAAGATTGTGTCTGTGATCCATACTGACTCAAAATTGTCCTGCTATTGCCATACCAACAGATTTTCTCGTCTTAAAATTCTCCTTTCTAACTCTGGGTGTTTGGAAGCAGTGTGGGCATTGACAACTACTTTTGGGGCTGGCTGGTCCCATTTCTGGGCCCTGGATCTTGCTTATTCCGAACCTAAAAAAACTTGAGAGCAGTGCCTGATGAATTCTCAAAGTCCTAGGGCAATCTTATTCACTGAAGCCAGAACTGAGGGCCAAAATTCCTCACAATTTGGAGGAAATCCAGATGAGTTTACAGACATCGTTAGTTAACTTTGTCCTATCCATTATAGATTGAAGAATTAATCCTGGCCAGACATTTCTTCCTTTTTGTTAATTTTTTTTTTAACGTTTATTAGTTTTTGAGAGAGAGAGAGAGAGAGAGAGACAGAAACAGAGCATGAGCAGGGGAGGGGCAGAAAGAGAGGGAGACACAGAATCTGAAGCAGGTTCCAGGCTCTGAGCTGTTAGCACAGAGCCCGACGTGGGGCTCAAAATCACAAACCATGAGATCATGACCTGAGCTGAAGTCAGCCACTCAACTGACTGAGCCACCCAGGTGCCCCTGGCCAGCCATTTCTTAAATGCGCACTGGTCACATTTGGTCACATGTGTGTTGAATGATTTGTTCAAATGATGTGTCATATAAGGAGAGTGTATGAGTTGAAAAATGAGTGGAAAGACTTATTATTTCTTTAGTCAGATTTATGTTTTTACCTTTTTGGAGAAACCACTTACTGAGTGTAAGACTGGTGGCTTTACATATTTAATCCTCATAATAGCTCAGTGAGATATGTACTATTATCCTTCTTTTACATATAAGCCAACCAAGAGAGGACAAGGATTTGTCCAAGGTCAAATAACTTCTAAGTAGCAGGACTGGAAATCAGGGGTAAGGCTGTGGACTCCAAAGTGCAGGCCTTTAACTGTTATCCTATATTTTATTCTATGATACAGGCTTATTATTCAAAGTTGTAAGGAAATCATATTTCTATATACCATATAATAACTTAAATTCACCAAAAGATCTTGTTTTATGTAAGAATTATATTGTAAAATCTTTTACAGAGTATCACCCAGATTTATCTGAATCCAGATTTTCTTAGACATTAAATTTTCTTACAGTGATAGCCATGAATTTTTAAAAATTCAGCAAATATTGAGTACCACTCATGTGCCAGATATTGGGAATAGAATAGTGGGTAAATTGCACATAGTTTTTAACCTCTTGGAACTTTTACAGTGTTGTATGCTGTGTCTAGGCTTCTCTGGGAATCCATACCATATCTGATCATTTCTTTGGGCTTAAGCACACATCTGTGTGCTTCTGTAACACCCTGCTTTTATTATAGTATGCAAAATATAATAAAAAGTATGAAAATATACTAAAAATATCCAGGTACCCATCAGTTTGATGAATAGAACATTAATAATGAACTGGGGGCTCCTGGCTGGCTTAGTTGGTGGAATGTGTGACTCTTGATCTCGGGGTTGTGGGCTCGAGCCCCACGTTGACTACACGTTGGGTTTAGAGATTACTTAAAGTAAAATCTTTAAAGCAAACAATTCACCAGAACAAACCTCTGCCAATTGTATCCTAGACCCTTTTCTATAGAGAGGAAAGCACTGTCCTGAATCATAGCCGTTAGTTTTTTTCTTTCTCTTCTTTTTTTATTGTAGTAAAATATATATAATATAAAATTCACTATTTTAACCATTTTTAAATGCAAAATTCGGTGGCATTAATCACATTCACAGTGTTGTGCAACTATCACCGTATCTATTCCCAAAACTTTATCACCACAGAAACTCTGTAACCATTAAGAAATAACTCCCCATTTCCCCTTCTACCCGGTTCCTAGTAATCTCTAATCTACTTTCTGTTTCTATGAATTTGCCTATTTTAGACTACCCCCCACCCCTTCCCACACACTGGGTAAAAATGAATTTTTAATAATAGGTCTGGGTCAAGGTAACATTTGGAAAGGATCTTTTTTCAGTCTTATTGAGAAATAATTGGCATATTACATTATATTAGTTAAAGGTGTACAGAATAATTTGACATAATAGTGAAATTGTACATATATAACATGTTTTCTTTCTTTTTTCTCTGGTTTTATTGAGAAATAATTAACAGACATCACTGTATTAGTTGAAGGTGTACAATGTGATAGTTTATGTGTTGTGAAATGAATACAGTAGGTTGAGCTGACATCTGTCATCTCTTATAGATAAAATAAAATGAAAGAAGAAAAGGAAAAAGGAAAAAAATTCTCCTTGTGATAAGAATTCTTAGGATTTGCTCTTCACGACTTTCCTGTATATCCTACAGCAGCATTAGCTATGGTCATTGTGGTGTACATTACATCCGTCATACTTGTTTATCTTATAACTGGAAGTTTATATCTTGGGACCAACTTCCTCCAGTGCCCACTTCCCCCACCCTCCACCTCTGGTAACCACAAGCCTGATCCCTTTTTCTATGGGTTTATTGTTTTTTAGATTCCACATATAAGTCAGATCACACAGTATTTTTTTCTTATTGACTTAGCATAATGTCCTTGAAGTCCATCCAGTTGTCACAAATGGTAGGATTTTCTCATTTTTTTATGGCTGAATAATATTCTATTGTATATGTATACCACAACTTTTTCATCCATTCATCTATTTATGATCACTTAAGTTGTTTACATGTCTTGGCTATTGTATATAATGCTGCAGTGACCATTGTGGTGCAGATATCTCTTTGAGATAGTGATTTTATTTTCTTTGGATCTATATGCAAAAGTGGGATTCCTGGTTCATATGGTAGTTCTATTTTTAATTTTTTGGGGAACCTCCATATTGTTTTCCATAGCGGCCATACCAGTTTACATTTCCACAGACAGGACACGAGGGTTCCCTTTCTCCACATCCTCACCAACACTTGTTGTCTCTTGTCTTTTTGATGACAGCCATTCTGACGTGTGAAGTGATAGTTCATTGTGGTTTGATTTGGATTTTTCTGATGGTTAGTGATGTTGAGTACCTTTTCATATACTGTTGGCCATTTAAATATTTTACAGAAGTGGAAGAATATTTTGTCCTTTTGTGTTTGGCTTATTTCACTTAACATAATGTTTTCAAGGTTCATCTATGTAGTAGTAGGTTTCAAAATTTCATTCCTTTTTAAGGGTAAAAAAATATTCCAGTGTATGTATATAACACATTTGTTTATCCATTCATCTGGTGATGGAACTTCGGTTGTTGCCATTTTTGGCTATTGCAAATAACACTGCAATCAACATTGTGTATAAGTATCTGTTTTAATTTTTTGGGGTATATGCCTAGAAAGAATGCAGTTGTTGGCTGGGTCATTTTGTAATTGTATTGTAGCTTTCTGAGGAACTATCGAAATGTTTTCTATAATGGCTGCACCATTTTACATTCCTGCCAGTGAGGCACAAGGGTTCTGAATTTTTCACATCCTTGATAACACTTATTTTCCATTAAGAAAATTATAGCCATCATAATAGGTGTGAAATGGCATTTTATTGTGGCTTTGATTTGCATTTCTCTAATAACTAATGATGTTGAGGATCTTTTAATGTGCTTGTTGGCCATTTGTATATCTTCTTTGGAGAAATATCTATTCAAGTCCTGTGCCCATTTTTGAATTGTGTTTTCTTTTTGTTGTTGAGTTGTAGAAGTTCTTTATATATTGTGGATAATAAATCCTTATCAGATATATGATTTGCAAATATTTCTACCATGCTGTAGGTTGTCTTTTCACTTCTTTGATAATGTCTTTTTATGCACAAAAGTTTAACATTTTGATGAAGTCCTATATATTTTAAAAATTTTGTTGTTCAGGCTTTTGAAGTCATTGCCAAATCCAAGATCATGAATATTTACTCCTATGCCTTCTTGTAAGAATTTTGTGGTTTTAGCTCTTATACTTATTTTAGATCATTGATCCACTTTGAGTTAATTTTTATATATAAGAGAAAGGTCTGACTTCATTCTTTTGCATGTAGAAATCCAGTTGTCTCAACACCACTTGTTGAAAAGACTATTCTTCCCCCCCATTTAATGGACTTGGCACCCTTGTAAAAAATCATTTGGCCATAAGTGTATGGGTTAATTTCTGGAGACTCAATTTTATTCCATTGGTCTATGTATCTGTCCTTATGCCAGTATCACATTGTTTTGATTACTGTAGCTTTGTAGTGAGTTTTGAAATTGAGATGTGTGAGTCTTCCAGTTTTGTTCTTCTTTTTCGAGATTGTTTTGGCTATTCAGATTTCCTTGCAATTAAACGTAAATTTGAAAAAAAATGTTTCCACACCAATAATGAAGCAACAGAAAGAGAAGTCAAGGAATTGATCCCCTTTACAAATGCACCCCAAATCATAAAATACCTAGGAATAAACCTAACCAAAGAGGTGAAAAATCTATACACTCAAAAACTATAGAAAGCTTATGAAATAAGTTAAAGAAGACACAAAAAGATGGAAAAATATTCCATGCTCATGGATTGGTAGAACAAATATTGTTAAAAGGTCAATACTACCCAAAGCAATCTGCATATTCAATTGAATCCCTATCAAAATAACACCAGCATTCTTCACAGAGCTAGAACAAACAATCCTATTGTATGGAACCAGAAAAGACCGGGAATAGCCAAAGCAATCTTGAAAAAGAAAACCAAAGCTGGAGGTATCACAATCCTGGACTTCAAGATGTATTACAAAGCTGTAATCATCAAGACAGTATGGTACTGGCACAAAGCTCAGATCAATGGAACAGAATAGAAAACCCAGAAATGGACCCACAAACGTATGGCCAACTAATCTTTGACAAAGCAGGGGAGAATATCCAATGGAATAAAGACAGTCTCTTCAGCAAATGGTGCTGGGAAAGCTGGACAGAGACATGCAGAAAAATGAACCTAGAACACTTTCTTACACCATACACAAACTAAGCTCAAAATGGATGAAAGACCTAAACATAAGATAGGAAGCCATCAAAATCCTCAAGGAGAAAGCAGGCAAAAACCTCTTTGATTTTGGCCATAGCAACTTCTTACTCAACACATCTCCAGAGGCAAGGGAAACAAAAACAAAAATGAACTATTGGGACCTCATCAAAATAAAAAGCTCTTGCACAGTGAAGGAAACAATCAGCAAAACTAAAAGGCAACTGACAGAATGGGAGAAGATATTTGCAAATGACATATCAGATGTGTCAGTAAGCCCTAGAAAAGGAGGAGAATCTGATTTCCAGAATTACCATATTGTAATATTTAAATGCCCGTTTTTTTGTTGTTTAAAATTTTTTTTTTTAATGTTTGTTTATTTGAGAGGACAAGTGGGGAAGGGGAAGAGAGAGAGGGAGAGAGAATATCCCAAGTAGACTCCACACTGTCAGCGTGGAGCCTGGCACAGGGCTCAAACTCACAAACTGTGTGTTCATGACCTGAGCCTAAATCAAGAGTCAGATGCTTAACTGTGCCACCCAGGTGCCCCTCAAGTGCCCAGTTTTTAACAAATATCACAAGGCATACAGTTTTTATTTTTTGATTGATGAAGGCTGTAGTAGTCTGTTGTTTAGTGCCTTTTCCAGACTATTTTTGCAGAGACTGTATACCTTATCATCTGTGGTCCTTGAAGTCTCTATCCCTTCAGAGGTTTCCTTGAAGGCCAGAAGATGAAGTGAAATGAAATGAAATAAATTAATTTTAAAGTGATAAAAAAAAATAAAGTGACATTGCCACCCCCTCCCAATTAAAAAAAAAAATAGAAAAAAACCCACACCCACCAAACACCTCTTCCAGTCTTTGCAGACTGACTCTGTGCTGGGACACTCCAGCACTTAAACAGGTCACACTGAGCCCAGGGATCAGCCTGAGATGAAAACTTAGGGTCCTCTCAACTCTTTTCTGAGCATATGTCTTGCCCCCGGACCAAAAACCCTCGTGTGGCTTTCTAAATTCCCCTGAACGTTCCTTATTCCATGTATGTATGGGTGCTTTTGAATGTTCTAATTTCCCAAGACTCCTTTCTCCCTCAGTTTTTCCTTCCTGGGCCTTAGGTAGTTTATGTATGAACCTAAATTCCTTGTTCCAGGCATCTGTGGGTTGAGTTCTGTGGGTTGAGTTGCCTTGTTCAGGCACCTGGCCTGAGTTCTGAGTTGGTCCAAACAGAGACAAGCACTGGGGTCAGTCCTTCAGGTAGTCCCACACAGGTTAGAATAGACAGACACAATAATTTGCAGATAAGGTCTGCTCTGCTTGCCCTGGAACCAGGACCCACACTAGGAACATGGCGGCTGCTACTTCACCACTGTCACCATGCGTGGGTGGACATGAGGCGAGAGCAAGTACAAATGCCACAAGGCTTTTCTACTGTTTTCAAGTTGTCTTTTTCTTGACGGTTTACTTGGTTGCTGTAAACGTGTGTTTTCCAGAGTTCTAACAAAGTTGGTTCTGATAATTTCTGCTTGTTTTTCAATGTTTCTGTTGAGGAATAAGAGCTCAGAACTGCCTACTCCACCATTTTATTGACATCATCACCGTTAGCATTAAATACATCAAACTGTTGGTTTACAAAGCACCTCTAATTTCTGTACTGACCCAGTATTTCTGGAATACTTTGAGGCCTACTTACGTGTCCAGTTTATTTCTACTTTTAATGAAAGATGTTGTTCCCAATTATGACCGTAATTTCTACATTCAGGCTCCTTTAAATTCACAGTTTTCTATCCTGGCTGCACATTACATTTGCCTGTGGAATTTTTAAAAAACGTGTTCAGAATCTTCCTCAGACTTAGAGAAGCAGAAACTCTGAGGGTGAGTAGTAAAGTAGTGAGTAATAAATGTAACTAGAGTTCTCTTTAGAGTTCTATTGTGAAGGATAATAATATATATTTTAACATGTAGTAAAGTGTAAGTATAACTCTTCAGTAATGAAATTAAAATTTACTTATGGAAATTCTAACTTTTAAAAAAACTATTGATTTTTGAGAGAGAGAGAGAGAGCGAAAGACAGAGCATGAGCAGGGGAAGGGCAGAGAGGGAGGGAGACACAGAATCTGAAACAAGTTCCAGGCTCAGAGCCCGATGAGGGGCTCGAACTTGTGAATCGCAGGATCATGACCTGAGCCAAAGTCTGACACTTAACTGACTGAGCCTGTGGGTTAGTGACTTTTCCAGACTATTTTTGCAGAGACTGTATACCTTATCATCTATGGTCCTTGAAGTCTCTAGCCCTTCAGAGGCTTCCTTGAAGGCCAGAAGATGAAGTGAAATGAAGGCACCCAGGTGCCTCTAACATTTTTAATCCTAAGTATTTTGCTTCAATAAAGACAGACCATGCTGTTTAAGTTAACAAATGGTTAAGTTTGGCAACAATAATGTACACACCTGATTTAGTTTTTGTAATTGTGTACTTATATGTATGCACGCATATTTTTCTATACTGTGTATAATCAGGTAGTTAATCTGAAAAAGTAGAATTTTTATTATTTTTTTATGTTTATTTTTGAGAGAGAGAGCATGTGTATGTGTGCTCATGTGCCTGTCAGAGATGAGGGGCAGAGAGAGAGAGAGAGAGAGAGAGAGAGAGAGAGAGAGAAAATCCCAGTCTCCTTGCTATAAGCATGGAGCCTGATGAGGGGCTCAAACTCCTGAATAGTGAGATCATGAGCTGAAATCAAGAGTCAGATGCTCCACCAACTGAGCCACCCAGGTGTCCCTGAAAAATAGGATTTTTAAAGTGTTTAATGTTTAACTTTTCATTATTATACCTTGTTAAGAAAAAAGGAACAATATGGGATGCCTGTGTGGCTCAGTTGGTTAAGCGTCTGACTCTGGCTCAGGTCATGATCTCATGGCTTGTGAGTTTGAGCCCCACATCAGGCTCTGTGCTGTCAGCTCAGAGCCTGGAGCCTGCTTCAGATTCTGTGTCTGCCTCTCTCTCTACCCCTCCCCAACTAGTGCTCTGTCTCTGTCTCTCAAAAATGAATAAATGACCCAGCAATTGCACTACTAGGCATTTATCCACGGGATACAGGTGTGCTGTTTCGAAGGGACACATGCACCCCCATGTTTATAGTAGCACAGTCAACAATAGCCAAAGTGTGGAAAGAGCCCAAATGTCCATCGATGGATGAATGGATAAAGAATATGTTACACACACACACACACACACACACACACACACACACACACACACAGTGGAGTATTACTCGGCAATCAAAAAGAAGGAAATCTTGCCATTTGCAACTACGTGGATGGAACTGAAGGGTATTATGCTAAGTGAAATTAGTCAGAGAAAGACAAAATCATATGACTTCACTCATATGAGGACTTTAAGAGACAAAACAGATGGCCATAAGGGAAGGGAAACAAAAATAATATAAAAACAGGGAGGGGAAAAACAGAAGAGACTCATAAATATGGAGAACAAGCTGAGGGTTGCTGGAGGGGTTGTGAGAGGGGGGATGGGCTAAATGGTAAATGGGTAAGGGGCATTAAGGAATCTACTCTTGAAATCATTCTTTCACTGTATGCTAACTAATTTGGATGTAAATTTTTAAAAATAAAAAATAAAATTAAAAAAATTTAAAAAGAAAAAAGGAACAATAAAATATATCTTTAAACATATAGTTCCGTGACTAGTAGTCTTGTGCCAATATTGCTTATTTATTTATTTATTTAAATTTATTTATTTTTTATTTTTTAATATATGAAATTTACTGTCAAATTGGTTTCCATACAACACCCAGTGCTCATCCCAAAAGGTGCCCTCCTCAATACCCATCACCCACCCTGCCTTCCCTCCCACCCCCCATCAACCCTCAGTTTGTTCTCAGTTTTTAACAGTCTCTTATGCTTTGGCTCTCTCCCACGCTAACCTCTTTTTTTTTTTTTTTTCCTTCCCCTCCCCCATGGGTTTCTGTTACGTTTCTCAGGATCCACATAAGAGTGAAACCATATGGTATCTGTCTTTCTCTGTATGGCTTATTTCACTTAGCATCACACTCTCCAGTTCCATCCACGTTGCTACAAAAGGCCATATTTCATTTTTTCTTATTGCCACGTAGTATTCCATTGTGTATATAAACCACAATTTCTTTATCCATTCATCAGTTGATGGACATTTAGGCTCTTTCCATAATTTGGCTATTGTTGAGAGTGCTGCTATAAACATTGGGGTACAAGTGCCCCTATGCATCAATACTCCTGTATCCCTTGGATAAATTCCTAGCAGTGCTATTGCTGGGTCATAGGGTAGGTCTATTTTTAATTTTCTGAGGAACCTCCACACTGCTCTCCAGAGCAGTTGCACCAATTTGCATTCCCACCAACAGTGCAAGAGGGTTCCCGTTTCTCCAGCATCCTCTCCAGCATCTATAGTCTCCTGATTTCTTCATTTTGGCCACTCTGACTGGCATGAGGTGGTATCTGAGTGTGGTTTTGATTTGTATTTCCCAGATAAGGAGCGACGTTGAACATCTTTTCATGTGCCTGTTGGCCATCCGGATGTCTTCTTTAGAGAAGTGTCTATTCATGTTTTCTGCCCATTTCTTCACTGGGTTATTTATTTTTCGGGTGTGGAGTTTGATGAGCTCTTTATAGATTTTGGATACTAGCCCTTTGTCCGATGTGTCATTTGCAAATATCTTTTCCCATTCTGTTGGTTGCCTTTTAGTTTTGTTGGTTGTTTCCTTTGCTGTGCAGAAGCTTTTTATCTTCATAAGGTCCCAGTAATTCACTTTTGCTTTTAATTCCCTTGCCTTTGGGGATGTGCCAAGTAAGAGATTGCTACGGCTGAGGTCAGAGAGGTCTTTTCCTGCTTTCTCCTCTAGGGTTTTGATGGTTTCCTGTCTCACATTCAGGTCCTTTATCCATTTTGAGTTTATTTTTGTGAATGGTGTGAGAAAGTGGTCTAGTTTCAACCTTCTGCATGTTGCTGTCCAGTTCTCCCAGCACCATTTGTTAAAGAGACTGTCTTTTTTCCATTGGATGTTCTTTCCTGCTTTGTCAAAGATGAGTTGGCCATACGTTTGTGGGTCTAGTTCTGGGGTTTCTATTCTATTCCATTGGTCTGTGTGTCTGTTTTTGTGCCAATACCATGCTGTCTTGATGATGACAGCTTTGTAGTAGAGGCTAAAGTCTGGGATTGTGATGCCTCCTGCTTTGGTCTTCTTCAAAATTACTTTGGCTGTTCGGGGCCTTTTGTGGTTCCATATGAATTTTAGGATTGCTTGTTCTAGTTTCGAGAAGAATGCTGGTGCAATTTTGATTGGGATTGCACTGAATGTGTAGATAGCTTTGGGTAGTATTGACATTTTGACAATATTTATTCTTCCAATCCATGAGCACGGAATGTCTTTCCATCTCTTTATATCTTCTTCAATTACCTGCATAAGCTTTCTATAGTTTTCAGCATACAGATCTTTTACATCTTTGGTTAGATTTATTCCTAGTATTTTATGCCTCTTGGTGCAATTGTGAATGGGATCAGTTTCTTTATTTGTCTTTCTGTTGCTTCATTGTTAGTGTATAAGAATGCGACTGATTTCTGTACATTGATTTTGTATCCTGCAACTTTGCTGAATTCATGTATCAGTTCTAGCAGACTTTTGGTGGAGTCTATCGGATTTTCCATGTATAATATCATGTCATCTGCAAAAAGCGAAAGCTTGACTTCATCTTTGCCAATTTTGATGCCTTTGATTTCCTTTTGTTGTCTGATTGCTGATGCTAGAACTTCCAGCACTATATTAAACAACAGCGGTGAGAGTGGGCATCCCTGTCGTGTTCCTGATCTCAGGGAAAAAGCTCTCAGTTTTTCCCCATTGAGGATGATGTTAGCTGTGGGCTTTTCATAAATGGCTTTTATGATTTTTAAGTATGTTCCTTCTATCCCGACTTTCTCCAGGGTTTTTATTAAGAAAGCGTGCTGGATTTTGTCAAAGGCCTTTTCTGCATCGATTGACAGGATCATATGGTTCTTCTCTGTTTTTTTTGTTAATGTGATGTATCACATTGATCGATTTGCGAATGTTGAACCAGCCCTGCATCCCAGGAATGAATCCCACTTGATCATGGTGAATAATTCTTTTTATATGCTGTTGAATTCGATTTGCTAGTATCTTATTGAGAATTTTTGCATCCATATTCATCAGAGATATTGGCCTGTAGTTCTCTTTTTTTACTGGGTCTCTGTCTGGTTTAGGAATCAAAGTAATACTGGCTTCATAGAATGAGTCTGGAAGTTTTCCTTCCCTTTCTATTTCTTGGAATAGCTTGAGAAGGATAGGTATTATCTCTGCTTTAAACGTCTGGTAGAACTCCCCTGGGAAGCCATCTGGTCCTGGACTCTGATTTGTTGGGAGATTTTTGATAACCGATTCAATTTCTTCGCTGGTTATGGGTCTGTTCAAGCTTTCTATTTCCTCCTGATTGAGTTTTGGAAGAGTGTGGCTGTTTAGGAATTTGTCCATTTCTTCCAGGTTGTCCAATTTGTTGGCATATAATTTTTCATAGTATTCTCTGATAATTGTTTGTATCTCTGAGGGATTGGTTGTAATAATTCCATTTTCATTCATGATTTTATCTATTTGGGTCATCTCCCTTTTCTTTTGGAGAAGCCTGGCTAGAGGTTTGTCAATTTTGTTTATTTTTTCAAAAAACCAACTCTTGGTTTCGTTGATCTGCTCTACCGTTTTTTTAGATTCTATATTGTTTATTTCTGCTCTGATCTTTATTATTTCTCTTCGTCTGCTGGGTTTAGGCTGCCTTTGCTGTTCTGCTTCTATTTCCTTTAGGTGTGCTGTTAGATTTTGTATTTGGGATTTTTCTTGTTTCTTGAGATAGGCCTGGATTGCAATGTATTTTCCTCTCAGGACTGCCTTCGCTGCGTCCCAAAGCGTTTGGATTGTTGTATTTTCATTTTCGTTTGTTTCCATATATTTTTTAATTTCTTCTCTAATTGCCTGGTTGACCCACTCATTCGTTAGTAGGGTGTTCTTTAACCTCCATGCTTTTGGAGGTTTTCCAGACTTTTTCCTGTGGTTGATTTCAAGCTTCATAGCATTGTGGTCTGAAAGTATGCATGGTATAATTTCAATTCTTGTAAACTTATGAAGGGCTGTTTTGTGACCCAGTATATGATCTATCTTGGAGAATGTTCCATGTGCACTCGAGAAGCAAGTATATTCTGTTGCTTTGGGATGCAGAGTTCTAAATATATCTGTCAAGTCCATCTGATCCAATGTATCATTCAGGGCCCTTGTTTCTTTATTGACTGTGTGTCTAGATGATCTATCCATTTCTGTAAGTGGGGTGTTAAAGTCCCCTGCAATGACCACATTCTTATCAATAAGGTTGCTTATGTTTATGAGTAATTGTTTTATATATCTGGGGGCTCCGGTATTTGGCGCATAGACATTTATAATTGTTAGCTCTTCCTGATGGATAGACCCTGTAATTATTATATAATGCCCTTCTTCATCTCTTGTTACAGCCTTTAATTTAAAGTCTAGTTTGTCTGATATAAGTATGGCTACTCCAGCTTTCTTTTGGCTTCCAGTAGCATGATAAATAGTTCTCCATCCCCTCACTCTCTATCTAAAGGTGTCCTCAGATCTAAAATGAGTCTCTTGTAGACAGCAAATAGATGGGTCTTGTTTTTTTAATCCATTCTGATACCCTATGTCTTTTGGTTGGCGCATTTAATCCATTTACATTCAGTGTTATTATAGAAAGATACGGGTTTAGAGTCATTGTGATGTCTGTATGTTTTATGCTTGTAGTGATGTCTCTGGTACTTTGTCTCACAGGATCCCCCTTAGGATCTCTTGTAGGGCTGGTTTCGTGGTGACAAATTCCTTCAGTTTTTGTTTGTTTGGGAAGACCTTTATCTCTCCTTCTATTCTAAATGACAGACTTGCTGGATAAAGGATTCTCGGCTGCATATTTTTTCTGTTTAGCACACTGAAGATATCGTGCCAAGCCTTTCTGGCCTGCCAAGTTTCAAAGGAGAGATCAGTCACGAGTCTTATAGGTCTCCCTTTATATGTGAGGGCACGTTTATCCCTTGCTGCTTTCAGAATTTTCTCTTTATCCTTGTATTTTGCCAGTTTCACTATGATATGTCGTGCAGAAGATCGATTCAAGTTACGTCTGAAGGGAGTTCTCTGTGCCTCTTGGATTTCAATGCCTTTTTCCTTCCCCAGTTCAGGGAAGTTCTCAGCTATAATTTCTTCAAGTACCCCTTCAGCACCTTTCCCTCTCTCTTCCTCCTCTGGGATACCAATTATGCGTATATTATTTCTTTTTAGTGTATCACTTAGTTCTCTAATTTTCCCCTCATACTCCTGGATTTTTTTATCTCTCTTTCTTTCAGCTTCCTCTTTCTCCATAACTTTATCTTCTAGTTCACCTATTCTCTCCTCTGCCTCTTCAATCCGAGCCGTCGTGGTTTCCATTTTGTTTTGCATTTCGTTTAAAGCGTTTTTCAGCTCCTCGTGACTGTTCCTTAGTCCCTTGATCTCTGTGGCAAGAGATTGTCTGCTGTCCTGTATACTGTTTTCAAGCCCAGCGATTAATTCTATGACTATTATTCTAAATTCACTTTCTGTTATATTATTTAAATCCTTTTTGATCAGTTCATTAGCTGTTGTTATTTCCTGGAGATTCTTCTGAGGGGAATTCTTCCGTTTGGTCATTTTGGATAGTCCCTGGAGTGGTGAGGACCTGCAGGGCACTTTCCTGTGCTGTGGTGTATACCTGGAGTTGGTGGGCAGGGCCGCAGTCCGACCTGATGTCTGCCCCCAGCCCACCGTTGGGGCCACAGTCAGACTGGTGTGTGCCTTCTCTTCCCCTCTCCTAGGGGTGGGATTCACTGTGGGGTGGTGTGGCCCGTCTGGGCTACTTGCACACTGCCAGGCTTGTGGTGCTGGGGATCTGGCGTATTAGCTGGGGTGGGTAGGCAAGGTGCACGGGGGCGGGAGGGGCAGGCTTAGCTCGCTTCTCCTTAGGTGATCCACTTCAGGAGGGGCCCTGTGGCAGCGGGAGGGAGTCAGATCCGCTGCCGGAGGTTTGGCTCCGCAGAAGCACAGAGTTGGGTGTTTTTGTGGAGCGAGCAAGTTCCCTGGCAGGAACTGGTTCCCTTTGGGATTTTGGCTGGGGGATGGGCGGGGGAGATGGCACTGGCGAGCGCCTTTGTTCCCCGCCAAGCTGAGCTCTGCCGTCCGGGGGCTCAGCAGCTCTCCCTCCCTTTGTCCTCCAGCCTTCCCGCTTTCCGAGCAGAGCTGTTAACTTCTGACCTCCCAGACGCTAAGTCGCGCTTGCTGTCGGAACACAGTCCGTCCGGCCCCTCCGCTTTTGCCAGCCCGACTCGGGGGCTCTGCTTGGCCGGCGAGCCGCCCCTCCGCCCCGGCTCCCTCCCGCCAGTCCGTGGAGCATGCACCGCCTCGCCGCCCTTCCTACCCTCTTCCGTGGGCCTCTCGTCTGCGCTTGGCTCCGGAGACTCCATTCTGCTAATCCTCTGGCGGTTTTCTGGGTTCTTTAGGCAGGTGTAGGTGGAATCTAAGTGATCAGCAGGACGCGCGGTGAGCCCAGCGTCCTCCTACGCCGCCATCTTCCGGAACTCCCTCCAATATTGCTTGTTTATGTAGAGTTAATCTAGTTAGGACTCTTAACTTCCAGAAAATATCAGTCTAAAGGAAATCATTCATTCCAGAATGATAAAGATTCTTCATGGAAAAGAGACACTAGGCCCTGCTAAGTCACAAGCTTTCAATTTGTCCCTCAAAACCTTTCTAATACTGCTCTCTGCACTAGTTTTTATTCTTTGTTGTCTCCCTTTCTTTTTTTTTTTTTTAATTTTTTTAATGTTTTATTTATTTTTGAGACCGAGAGAGACAGAGCATGAGCAGGGGAGGGGCAGAGCGAGAGGGAGACAGAGAATCCGAAGCAGGCTTCAGGCTCTGAGCTGTCAGCACAGAGCCCGGCGCGGGGCTCAAACTCACAAACTTTGAGATCATGACCTGAGCCAAAGTCAGACACTTAACCGACTGAGCCACCCGGACGCCCCAATTGTCTTCCTTTCTAAAGTCAGTTGCTCTCCAGACCCTCTGTCTTTAGTTTAGTCTCCAAGGGCAAGGTGTTGGCTCATTTATTTATTACTATTTAGCTTCTCTCTCTCCCACCAAAACCAGTTTATTTATCTTTTTTTTTTAATGGCTTGAGAAAAAAAAAAGAAAACTTTACACTTGTTTTTCAGCAGAGCCACATTGCTATATACTCCCTTAGCAGGAGTTTCAAGGAAAAATTCTCCAGAACATTTTAAACCAATGTCATAAATGCTTCCTTTTAATAAAAGAACACCCCTGAAATAATGCTGTCCTCCATAGGGTCATCTAATGGTTTTGTTGCTCTCCTCTTATTTCTACTATGTTTGTATGTCACTATGGTGGAAATTATTGGAGAGATAGGTGCTGTACATGGCATCTTCCCAATGGGGTCAGGTTTCCTCCACCCTCAAGCCCACAGGCAGTTAGTTTAAGAGCCTGTACTCATGGTATTATCTCCGTGCATTTGTGTTTTAACTTCCTATATTCGATTTATTGTTCTTTTTATTGGATGCAGCTCTGATTGGCTTACTGTGTGACAAATATTCACCATATTTTTAGAATTTCAAGTTGCTCTCACTGTTTTTCAACGTTGGTTAGAGGGGCAGGGATCAAAGCCCAGAACTGGGACAGTCACTGCTTATGTTTGTGCTTTATCTCATTAAGTGCTGATCACCAGGAAAGCAAACAGCCTGTCATGAAATTTGCCTTGCAAACAATATAACAAAGAAATGTTACGAAAAGAGGCTGAACAGAAGGTGTGTTTAATCTGTTGTAGCGTAGCTCTAGTTTCAGACTAAGAGTGATGATACTTGGAAAAAAATTGGGAGTCTGCCTGCGGGCAACATTTACCCCTGATGTTGAGATTGCTACAGAAAGCTAACCGTTGGAAGTTTTCAACATACAAATCAGGATTTATTAAAGGAATTAATATCTTTGAAGGCTCACAAGGCAATCCTGTTTTCCTGCAAGATGGATGAAAGGCAGAGATTTCAAAACATTTGCTAGAAAACATCAATAGCCAATCCTGCTGATTTAATTTTTTCAATCCCTCAGGCATCAAAAGAAGTTGTGACTTGTCCACATTTGCCTCAGAAGCAAAGCAATATTGTAAATTAAAAATGGCTGGAGCTTAGCTGGCTGCATTTCATTTTTAATTAGTTGGAGCTTCATAATATTTATCAACATTTCTTACGCTCCGAAGCTAAGGAACTTCCTCCTTATATTTGTTGTGAAGAGGTTACAGAGAGTGTTGGGTGACATTCACTTACACACCAAGGAAAAAGTTCTCAGAGTTAGCCATCCATCACAAATGCTAACAGAATACAAATACAAAAAGAAATATCATTTGGTCAGCTCCATGTCTCTTCTATTTCTGAGCAAGCAGAGATTTCCTATTCCTTTTAACCAGTTGGGAACTCACAGAGCATCAACTCTTCAGAGATTGGTGCTAAAACTCAAAACAAGTTCTGACAACATATAACGTGCCTCTCACAAAATTGTAACAAAAGCAACTGATATTGCTTTAGGCATTTTGTTGAGGTGTGTGGCTAATCCACAGGGGCAACAGTAATATACATTAGATTTTGGAATTAGGGTTTCTCTCTGAGGATAAAACTGAAAAAATGGTCATGTAATACATGAGACCAGTCATTGATTCATTCGAAATAGGTTTATTGACTACTCTTTTATGTCCAGTGCCATTTTAAGCACCTGGGATAAAGTGAGCAGAAAGGCAAGATCTCTGACATTGTAAAGCTGGCATTCATTTATAGAACTAGTCAGCAGCCCTCAATACTACTCTGTAAACAGGTAGGTGAATTCTGGGAGCATTCAAATCTATTCAAGGTGGTAACAGGATGTTTTCAAGGAAATACGATTCTATTAGTATATCTAAATCTGTAACTTTATCAATTATATTTATTGTTACCTAAAGAAGCCTGGAAAAAGCTGCGCTGAGAGCTCAGAGCCTGGAGCCTACTTCATATTCTGTGTCTCCCTCTCTCTCTGCCCCTCCCCTGCTTGAGCTTTGTCTCTCTCTCTCTCTCTCTGTCCCTCTCAAATAAATAAACATTAAAAAAAAAAAAAGAAGCCTAGAAAAAGGAGAATTCAAGAGTAGGGATTTGCCCATATGTTTGCATTACAGTACTGGGCAAGGGTCTCTGTCCAGCAGCTTCCAGTACTGGAAGAGATGAGTACATCAGACTAGCCTGATGCCATTAGTAAAGGTCCTCCAGCTAAGTCCACTACTTGATTACAAGGTAATCAAGCAACTTTCTGTTATAATGTGGTTTCCCATATGGGTTTTCCTACAGGGAGAGAATGTGCATTCTACGGTTCTAAGAACTCCAGTCCTTTTAAAGTTATAGTTCTTACTATAAATAAATCAGTATTCTGGTTTATGTTTAAATATTTTGGGAATTGGGTTATCATGAATCTGAACATCTTCTGGTATTCTCACAAAATTGAATTTCTTGAATCATAAAGTAGAAACTCAGACTCTCAAATAGCATTCCTCCAAGGGTGGTTTTTAAAAATCCAGCATGAACATCACCTAGGGGGCTTGTTAACCATACAGATTCCTGGATTCACACTGTACTCATACTGAATCAGAATCTTTGAGGGTAGGGCTTGAGATTTGCATTTTACTAAGGTCTCCAAATGATCCTAATGCATAGTAAAGCTTTAGAGTCAGAGCCTGAGAAGCCGGGACCACAGCCAATAACGCTCTATTAGGGCATTTAGCCAGTTTTCCTAGATAACATCTTCATCTTCATAATTGCTACAAAGTTTTTTAGCGAATTCTTGTTGAGGCTTGGTGGCTTTTGCAACATGGCCTCCTTTCTTTCCCAGTCTCATTGTTCACCTCTCTGAATCATCCAACAATCAACACTCCTAGTGTGACTCTCATGGCTCTAGGCTTGTACATGTCTTGAGCGTCGGGGTTTTTGGCGGGAGGACAATAAATAGCATCCCAATTCCCTGAGTCCCAAGACAACTGATAAAGATAAAGGAGGCAGTTTAAGAGCAAAATATCACATTCATTACTAATGATGGCTAGATAGAAGAATGTGACTTAGGTGTGGAAAATAAGGGGCTTTTTAATTTTGAACTCTAGATGCACTGACCCATCTTGTCCCTGGAAGAATGAGATAATTACTGGCCTCTTCTCTCAGGGGCCAATCTTCTAAGCTTACTTGAGGCCAAGAGCAGACCAGGTGGATCAGAAAGAGGAGGGAGGAAGAAGGCATCTGAGCTTAAGCATATCAAGTTCTTGGTCCTTCAGTAATCACTTTTCAGCAATGAAGTCCTTCCTTTCCCCCTGATGAGGAATGAGTGAGGGAGAGGAAGGAAAGAATCCAGGAATGTTACTCTAACCGATGTCCCTTGACATGAAGGGAAACATTGGGACTGGGGGTTGGGGCAGATGCTCCCCCCTATCCCAGTATGCACCATTCTTGGTACCTGAGACACCTTATGTTCCCTACTTCCTCTCCTTATTTTGAATGTCTACTCCTACTTATCTTTTAAGATGCAGCTCAGAAGTCCTCTGAGAAGCTTGAGGGAATCAAGAGGAACATTCCCACTTTTACGTTGTTGTAGGACTTTTTTTTGAGAGAGACCATGTGTGCGCGAGAGAGAACCTGCCTGCGCACAAGTCGGGGAGGGGCAAAGGGGAGAGAGAGCGAGCGAGAGAGAGAGAGAGAGAGAGAGAGAATATCTTAAGTAGGCTCCACGCCCAGTGCAGACCTCAACATGTGGTTTGATTGATCTCATGACTGTCAGATCATGACCTGAGCTGAAATCAAGAATCGGTCACTCAACTGATTGAGCCACCCAGGCGCCCCTGTTGTAGGACTTTGAACAACTTTTATTATGGTTCTTGCCTTGTACTTACATGTTTTCTTTTCCTTGTGAGTTCAGGGACTGTGGTTTATATGGCTTTGTATTTCTGTAGTAGGTGTTCAATGAATTTTTGCTGAACGACTGTGAAAAAGATGGTAAACTCAAATATTTCTCAGTGAGTATTTTTAAATTTGTATTTTTAAGTCTGCATATTAGCACCAATTATTTTCCTTTATAGGATTTTTCTGTCCCTCCAAAATTTTATAACAAACTTCTGATCAAGGAAGATAATGTCTGTTCAAGTCCCATCTTTGAAATTCTGTTGCCATCATCTTATTATCATGGCTTATATGACTGATCCTAAAAGATGTCTTCTTCCAGTTAATATAATACCACCAGCTCACACTTAAAATAAACCACTAGGTAATAAAGAATCATTTTTTAATTAAAAGAATTTTTTTAATGTTTATTTATTTTTGAGAGACTGAGAGAGACAGAGAATGAGCCAGGGAGGGGCAGAGAGAGAGGGAGACACAGAATATGAAGCAGGCTCCAGGCTCTAAGCTGTCAGCACAGATTCCGATGCAGGATTCAAACTCACAAACCATGAGATCATGACTGAGCTGAAGTTGTATGCTCAACTGACTGAGCCACCCAGGTGCCCCAAGAATCACTTTTTAAATAAAAGCCCCCATAAAGTAGAAACTACTAATAGAGAAGTTATTTCAGGTAAAACTTAACATTTCAAAGGTCAATTGTTTTAGAGTATTTATGTTACAGTTAATGATTTGCATGTATATTATGAGAAAATTACTTTTCTCCTCTCTATATTACATATTTTGTCTAATTTTGCAAAGAAAGGATAAAAGGCATTTTAGTCTTACTATACATGCTGCTGAAGGCAGCACAGGGCAATTTAGTCTTAAAGTTCAAACACTACATGTCTTTATAGTCTGGATGATATGTAGTTACAATATAATAATTTCCTAAAATTCTAGACCTAAGAAAAGATTTCCACCTTCAATATGTAAAAATCAACTTGTAGGTCCTTGTAAAAGAGACACAAAAAGTCATTACCATCTTAATTTTACGATGAATATTTGCTGTTAGAAAATATGTCATTGTCCCTAATTCTGGTTTCATCTGAAACTTACTTTTTGTTTCCAT
The DNA here is from genome assembly GCF_028018385.1 of Neofelis nebulosa. NCBI lineage: Eukaryota > Metazoa > Chordata > Mammalia > Carnivora > Felidae > Neofelis > Neofelis nebulosa. The sequence continues at coordinate 85,740,246 of NC_080788.1, forward strand.
TATTGTGGTAAGCCTCCCAAATGATTGGTCAAGAGCACTTAAGTGGTAAAATGTGCTGGGCTAGGCCTGCACGAGGCTAAATCTCTCCCTGCTTTTTAAGAACTAACAATACAAAACTAAAAACAAACAAAAGCTTCTTAAAGCAGCTGCACGCGTCATCCCAGCAAGAACCACATTTGTCATTTTCTTTAAAGAATATGGGAGCATGTAGGACAATAAAGCCATTTCAAAATAAGTCTCTAATGTCATTCTGTTGCTGTAATCCCAGACAATCTTTAATTCTGTTTCAAACAGGTGTCTGTTCGTTTATTTTCTTCTGTTTAGGACCTTCTGTAAACTTTCAGAATTGAGCCGTTTTGTCAATCAGCATCCGCTAAACCCTAGGCCTACATATCAGTAAATGTGCTTCTATTTAACTCTCTATTTACAGTCATAAGAGAAATAAACATATAAAATAAATGCATCTCAATGCATAGCTGTGCAGGAGTACAGATGTTTTATTAATGAAAATGAATCCAGCTTTTTGTAAGTCATGGCAGCAATATAACATTTCATTGTTTGCTTCTGTGCTAGACAGTCCCTGCTGTTTCTACATAGAAATTCCTGTAATGCTTAATGGACATCTGGAAGAATTCAGCCAATTAATCGAATTCATGTAGGAGCTAGGCTAATGGCTGTCTGAAAGGCAGATTACATTAAATCAAACTTGCAATATGAATGAAAGCACTTAATCATACATGCAACATTCATTAGATGCGACACAGCAAGTGTTTTGATTACTTTAATAAAAGATCAGGTAAAGTGCATCAGCTGAACAGATTGAAAAGACAGCATGCTTACAAATGTTTGATTATGCTGAATATCAACAGAAACAGTGCCAGTAATTTATAGCAAAACATATTTGTAGGCGTCTAGAGCTGGTGAACTCAGTGAAATTGGGGGCCTTTGCTCAAAACAATAATTAATATATAACACCTTAATCAGATGTCAGAGAAAGAGACAGATTGCTAAAAGTTTAGTAATTTATAGTCATTGGGCATCTTCATATTTTGAATGTACTTGAAGTCTCCTTGAACCCCAATTTCATTTATTTTGAGGTATACAGTTTTTCCCTGGCTTTATTGAGATATAATTGACATCTAACACTGTGTGAGTTTGAGGTACACAACGTGATTGATAGATGTATAAATTGTGAAATGAATACCACAGTAAGGTTAGTCAACACATCCATCACCTCACCGAGTTACCTTCTGTGTGTGTGTGTGTGTGTGTGTGTGTGTGTGTGTGTGGTGAGAACATTAAAGGTCCACTGGAAGGTACACAGTTCTTTTTTTTTTGTAATTTTGTTTTCATTTATTAATTTTTGAGAGACAGAGCACAAGTGGGGAGGGTCAGAGAGAGGAGACAGAATCCAAAGCCGGCTCCAGGCTCTGAGCTGTCAGCACAGAGCCTGATGTGGGGCTTGAACTCACAAACTATGAGATCATGACCTGAGCTGAAGTCGGACGTTTGACCGACTGAGCCACCCAGGTGCCCCAAAGGCACACAGTTCTTGAGTGAAGAGGTGTTGCTAAACTAAAAACATTGTATTAAAAGGTTAACTTCATATGTTCACCTTTAAAATCTCATGCTGGGGATTAAAATGCTATTCTTAATAGTCATTCATGCCTTCTAGATTCATTAATATTTCCCCCCTTCTCTTCACTAATTATCCCATTGATTTTTCCCTGATATGCTGCAAAATGAAGCCTTATAAGGTACATTTCCTAAAAAATATGTAGCAAGTGCCATTTGCAGCTTTTTGGATAAAATAAAGGATTTTTGCATATATTTCTATATATGTATACATACATAAATGATTTCCTTTTGGTAAGGACTTTTAATATTAGACAGGACTGCCTTTAGAGGTGGTAGAAACCACTGTTTCCTGGCATTTAACAAAAGGACTCATTGTATCTCTCTAGACTGATGTGTGATCCTGAAGACAGAAATAGACATAGGACCTTTAAAGTCCTTTATAAACATTTTATTCAAGTCAAGCCACTGAAAACATGGTAAATACTCCACTGTTTTAGATGCTGTGGGTCACATCAAGATGTGAAAGATATGGGTCATCGCAGCCAGAAAGAGAGTATAATAATCTATCCATGAAAATACATACACACAAAAAGCAATAGCAATAACAAATGAGAACAACACAATCCAGAACATGCCATTTACACAAGGTAAGGTACAAATTTATAAATTTTGTAGAAAATCAGAGAAAAGCTGAAATAATGTGGAAGTTTGCATTAGAATTGCATAATCCTCTTGATAAGCGATATAATTTAAGAGAATTAAAATTTCATCCCAGAATTAAGCACTACAGAAAAATCTGTGAGTGCTATTTTGCTTTTTTACAGAGACTTAAGAAATCGAGGCTGTCTCCAAATATTTTTCAATATTGTCAAACTGCACAACACATTTTTAGGCTAAATGAGTTGTTTTTATAGCAGGTTAGAAATTCTTTCTCTTCTTTTCTCCTGTTGTGTACACATTCACAAAAAGGGAAAGAAAAATCAGCGGACCCAGAATATAATCAGTGTTAATACTCTACCAACCAAATTATTTTTCTACCTGTGACCTCTTGAATTTTAGCAACATCCTAAGAATAGAAGTAGAAGGAAAGCCTCATTCAATACTACTGACTTAAGACTTCCCAAAATATTTAGTTCCTGTCAATTACTTCAAATGTCCTCATTGTCAGCTATTTAACCTATATGTAATAAAAAATGGCACTGTGTTCTGAACTGTGTGCTTTGCAACATTCATTTGTCCAATCTCTTACTATAAGGGGTCATGTACTCTTAGAATTCCAAGTCGTCAGTGCTTCTGTTTGGAAAATGTAATAATTATTTGTATTAGCTCAGGTAGGCTGAGACAAACTGAGAGACTTTGTTTCTCCCCACGGGCAAATCTTCACCTATTTATTTGACTGATCAGGAACTGTCACTTCAAATATGTTTTTAATCTCTTTTGAAGCATTAAGTTTGACATCCTTCACCCTAGAGAACCCTCCTATGATGGGATTTCACTAATAATTCTTATCTGTCGGTCTATTACTACCAGCTATCTGTCTGTATCTTTAATTTTTCTAAAATGTCTTCTGTGACTTTGTTCTTCAGGCAGTTTTGAGGAAAAGAGCAGTTACGTGATCTACTCCTATTGTGATTTGTGGTCACATTTTCCTGATATTTGTGATCATAAATTTCTGAGATGCCTGAAAAATTGTTGGATCTAAAATGTATTCTTTGATAATCCTCCACTTAATTTTTTTAAAAAGAACCTGGGGATAGAGGAGGTAGAGTAACTCTGCCTCTTTTGGCTTTTCCCCAGCATTCTGGAAGAAAATATTACTCTAATTTAGAATCCAGTACTTAGTCCTAATTCCTACATGGAGCCTGTAGGAGCAAGACATGGGAATTCTATAATTAGATCAATTGCTGACCTCATTGCGTTCCTTCTTTCCTGTTTTATGGAAACTGGCTACATGATCAGAGGACTTTTGGTATTTTGAGTTCTTCCATCTCAGGGAGCAACCTTATGAGAAAATCAGAAAGAATTTTATTCAGACTCAGTGGTTTTATATTCTTGATTTGTAATTCTTTGATCAAAGTTTTCATCCTCTGAACCCAACCAAGGGTGTGAAGGGACAGAGAGAAAGTTGTGGTTTCCTGCCCAATCACTGATTAAAAAAACAAAACAAAACAAAAACAAACCTCTGTTGTTCAGTCTCCCAGGTTTTCCCTAGGGCAATTTGCAGGAGTAAGTGTTTCATTGTTACTTTGGTTAAGGTGACTCTCTAGTTCATTTTCATAATTTTGCACACTGTATTTTCTAAAACTAAGGAGAATGACATTTACTGAGCTTCTACATGGGGTCAGACACGTGTCGGTATTATTTATAGTAAAACTATCTTCACAACACTCCAAGTAAAATATTATTTTAAGGAAGAGGATTCAGGTTCAGAGAGGTTAAGTAAATCATTCAGTGTCGCACAGCTAGCAAATTGCACAGCTGGGACAGGAAACGGAGTCTCTCCAACTTCAAGGCCCTCTGGCTAACTAATTTACTCAACGTCATCCTTTCATTGTGTACTTTAGGTACTCCTCGATTCAGTTTTTATGGTGTTCTTTTATCATGTACTTTGATGCATTCCAATAGTACTTTTCTGAAGAGATGGTTGTATAGTAGATAGAAAAGGGGGTCATATCTTTAAATCCTACAATGGAGTCTTTATTCAGTTTCAGCGAGAAGAGTTGAGTCAGGATTTGGCTTGCACATACATAAAAAACAATCCAGATTAACTCCTAGAGCCTTATCAAGCAGTTCCCAACACGTGGATTACTTTAGATTGAAAATGGACAGCCCCGTGTCTAGGCTGCGTCCAATTTGGCACTAAAGGCTTCTGCTGGGCAGCTAGCTTAAGAAACCTAAAATCCAGTTTTGTTTAATCATTTTAAATCATTTATTGAATACCCGCTATGACTAAAACACCGTGCTGGCTACTTCGTAGAGCGACCCAGTCACTCCCCTCAAGGGTGTTCACAATGCAATGAGAGAGATGATACATTCCATTAGTATAGATACTGGACTTGTGGATACAGGGCATGAATAGAAGGTCATGTAGTGGCATGTAGTGATGATAGTGTCCAGTGATGCCATCATGAAGACTTAAGTTATGAATTAGTATCTGAAAGGGCCCTCGGTTGTTGAGATTAGACCATATACAGCTGCTCCAGCTACAAAGCAGAACGTATCTGAGTCAGTTCTGGGTGTGTGCTTGGAAGCCATCTATGATTCTTTAGTAGTGAAACCAGAAGAGGTCACAAAGAAATAGAAGTGGAAGGAAGTTGGAGGTAATCTAAGCTCCAGCATTCACTAGCAAAACAATATTTCTTCTTAACATCCAAACGAAGAGAAAAAAAATAGACAAAAAAGAAAATGGCCAGCTTGAGAGGAGCTGGGAGAATAGATGGCAATACAGTTTTTATTTCCATTAGCTCTCATATCTAAGGTTTTTAAAGTGCTTTACAAAATATTATGCCTCACAATACTTTTATGAGAGAGGCGAGTGTTGTTATCTCCATAGAAAGGTGGGGGAAAGAGGCGCAGGGGTTTGCTTCTTTTATGCCAAGTGAAGCCAAATATTTTGTGGAGTGTTTGAAATGAGACTTGAAAACCGAGAAGCAAAGAGAGAGAAGGCTGGAAGAATTTGTAATTGAGGAGCATAATTTCCTAGCACATAAGTGTCTAGAGAACGTTAATATAGTGAATCTTCATTTCCAGTGAAGTGGAACGAAAGCCTTGAATTGCTTCAATGCACCACATCGTGCAAATAGCAATTTCAGTTTCAGAGAATCCTCCACCCCTAGTAGAGTTGTTCAGTGAAAATGGTCATGATCAGGGTTTCACACATAATTGTCCAAAACATGTTCGTAGTTGTATGCCATATACATCTCTACAGAGTGTATCTGTACAAACCTTCTCAGTTGAAATATTATGTATTTATGGGCATGGGCTCTTAAAAAATATACTAATGGATATCCAGTATGTTTCAGCTCTATGCCGTTATTTATACAAATATTGTTTTTCCTTTCCCTCCTTGCCTGCTTTCTGTATCATTTTGAAACTTTCTTTAAAGCGTTCTGCCCAAGGAAGATAGATGCAATAGCTCAATAAGAATAAATACTGAAGTCCTAGTTTCTTATTTATAAATAATGTATAAAAGATAAATACATACTGATTTCCTTTATGTAAAGACATGAAGGCTCAACATTCCCATGAGAAAAGGGGTGCTTATAGTTATTTGTTTTTACATTTTTTAACAGAGTGTTGGAAGTCCAAACATTTAGAAAGTTAGGTTGTCAATAAGTTTCTGACCAAACGAGGAATAAAACCTATTGATCTTAACACCAAGTTAGGACTTTTCAAGCAGTTAGTGCTAATGAATATACTGTGTGGCTCTTTTTAAAATTAACTAGCACCCTATTTTCTTGTTTCATAAAAGATTTGAGGTAACAATGCTACTTTCATTGTTAAACTAGCTTCAACAGCTTAATCACAATGAACCTTTTTGGGGAGCAAATCAATCTCTTTATTCGTAATAGATTTACAATTATTAAAATTGCTTACATCTTAGTTTCAGCTTTATTTTGAAGTTGAATGTAAGATTTAAGGAATTATATTTAAAGATAGCTGTAAGTCTTTCTTAACTGGTTTAGGGGAGAATTAAACCCTTATGCCCTAAGGCATCCATTGTATGTAACAAATTAACTTTTCTCCTGTGCATCTAGAGTGGCATTAGTTATGTACTATACTTTGGAGAATTGGGAGGATAGTCAAATAATTTACCGTGTACTATAGTTCAGATGAGAAACCTTAGTTGAAAATGTTAAAATTCTCTTGGTTTAGTCTTTACATTTCTACCATCTTTAAACCATAACACTTCTTTAAAAATTTTTTTTTTAATGTTTATTTATTTTTGAGAGAGACAGAGACAGAATGCAAGTGAGTTAGGGGCAGAGAAAGAGGGAGACACAGAATCCAAAGCAGGCTCCAGGTTCTGAGCTGTCAGCACAGAGCCCGATGCAGGGCTTGAACTCACAAGCTGTGAGATCATGGCCTGAGCTGAAGTCAGATGCTCAACCAACTGAGCCACCCAGGCACCCCTAAACCATAGCACTTCTCACATATAAGCACTGTAGTTACAATGTACCGAGGCAGGTAAAGTTTTTATTAACAGGCAACTCTGTTAGACAATAGCAGTCAAGCCAATATTCTAATTATTTCTATGTAAGTTCCCTAGAGGAATGTGAAGGAAGTAAAGGAAATGTAGCCAACCCTGAGACATTCTATCCTACTCTTTCACAATAATACTGTCTTTTTTTAATAACCCATTCCAACACACACACACACACACACACACACACACACACACACACACACACAGTATTTCATTTCTTCCACTAAACAAGCATGGTTGATATTTAGGCAATAGAAAATAAGAAACCAAGAAAGATGTTATAATTGATTTCATGAGCTATCATGTTGTTAAGTTAAAAAAAACTTACCAATAAGAGCAACGAAGATTAGAGAATATAATGATTTTATGTTATAAATATTGACTCTGGTCTTTACTTGTGTTTCTCCTGGGTTTTGATCAATTCATTATTGGATAAAGAAACTTTAACTCTATCTGTAAAGGGGGTACTTTCAGTGAGTAAATAATGACAATTTTCTATTTATTCTTTTTATGCTGCCTTGTAGTGTCTTCTTCCAAATTCCTCTTTCTTGAGCTAGGTGGATTTGGTGCTATAAATGCTGAGCAAAATGGCTTCCAAGGGAAAAATTATACCTACACTCTTCTAGTGGGTGGAATCTGGGTTTGTTTGTTTGTTTTAAAGCACTGGGGGCATGTGGGTGGCTCAGTTAAGCGTCTGACTCTTGTTGATCTTGACTCATGTCATGACGTCACAGTTCGTGAGTTTGAGCCCCGCCATCAGGCTCTGTGCTGACAGTGTGGAGTCAGCTTGGGATTCTCTCTCCCCCCACCCCATCTCTGCTCCGCCCCCCCCCCCCCCCGCCACTTGCTCTCTCTCCTTCTTCCTCTCTCTCTCCCTCTTCCTCCCCCCTCAGTAAATAAATAAATTTAACAAGAACAACAAAGGACTGTACATGTCCGTTCAAGCTGAGGTTGGTTGAAATTAAGATATAAGAACACCAAAAGGAAGTGGAAGGTTGTTCGTCTCTCCTTCTGGAAAACTACTTTGCAAGCCCATTAAGGGTGTTAGCTAGCCTAGTGCTTCTTTTGATTGCCCACAAGTTAACATACAGTTTTAGGCAAATGTCACTTAATGGAGATGAGCCACAGATTCCAAAGGACATCATATAAATGTAAGCGAGAGGAATAACATGAACCAATTTCTATGTTTTATGTACTGGCATAGTAAATAATGAATAGTTCGTTCCTTTACCTTGAAATATAGAATTTTTCTTGAAGAAAGCACAGTGATCATTTTGCCTTAGTATAACATATAACAAATTTTCCAGTGAAATCATCTCCTATCCATTGTTTCTCATTATTAACCTCTGATAGAAAACTCAATTTCAACTAAATCTAATTAGGTAGCAGGGAATCTAGTGTATGTACCATTAAGTACACGCGAAAGGAAGACCTTCTTTGTTTTGCCACATTTCCTATTGATGTAACACAAAATATTACTTATGACATCTAGTACAATGATTTAGGTAATAATGTCACCAGTTAAAGCTATGACATGGATATAATACATAGTTTCAGTTAGCCTATCAGACACAAATCTTCAGGAAACTAGGCTTTATTGGTTCAGATACTTGCCTGCTTGCTTTACAGAACACTTTGTTAAGTGAAAGGAAGAATAATGTCTCCAATTGAAAAACAGAGGGAGTTTGGGGCTGGCAGAATGCAATTGCCCAAGTTAGAGTGAACCAAATTGATCTGAAATCATTTAGATAACAATGTGATGGGCAGCGGACAGCATTTGTTTATGAAGACAGATTATGCCAGGCAAATCTGATTTATTTGGTCTTATAAAATTACTCAACAAGTTTGTGGATAAAGAAAACTCCATGGACAAACAATATATCTAAATGTTTGTAAAAGCTTTTGATGTGGGTCTGCATGAGATTAAGATAATTGAAATGCTGGGAAGATGTTGCCTGGATAACAATGCAATGGTGTGGTTATCAGATTTAAAACACAGTAATCATAAAAAATAGATCATAATATCTAGTTGATATATTTGGCAGAAGACCATAAAAGAGCTGGTATCTTTATAGATCAATATTGTAGGCAAGTATGAAACAATTTAGTCCACAAAAATTAGTTTACTCCTTCTTCAGTAGGTAATATATCATAAATAAAAATTAGCCCAGAATACTTTCCTACTTGTCCAAAATGAATTATTAATTTATTTGGGCTTCTGTCATTTACAAAATTGGAATTTGTGATATCTGCCAAAGGCATTCAAATGGATAACCATATGTTTGATGGATTTCCAGAACACAATAAAATTCAATGAACATCTTCTAAATTCCTCTATAGATTTTTAAGCGCTGAAAGATAATTTAAAGCAAAATAGCTATAGTAATGGTAATAATTTCAAGAGAAACAGCAACTAATTTTAAATAAAAGTTATGGAAAAGATATGGAAGGAAAAATAACACAGTATGGTGTGTTTTAAACTCTTATTGTCAAATGGGAAAAATACTTTCAATATATATGCACATGGGTTACATGAAAATACTTAACAGTATTTGTGAAATGACTACTAACCAGTCAGAACTGACTTTGGCCATAGGACTAGAGCAGGACCCTGAAGACCTCTGGTATGTTAGATATTGACTCTTTACTTGATAGATAATGGGGAGACAGGTAGTGATTGGGAGAGGTGGGAGGGACTAGGGGAGTCAAGTGGAGATCATTTGAAAAGGAATGGCTATTTGCTAATTGATATGGAAATATTTCAATATTTTAACAACTGATACAGCTTTTCTAGATGGGTACCAGATTTACAATAGCCAAAGGATCCAAGAAAAATAACAAAATTTGAATAGGTTAAATTATAAAGGTGAAATACAATTTAAATAAACAGATTACAAAATGTTAAACTTCATTAGTAATTAAGTACATATTTATTTTAATAAAACAATATTTTTCATTTACCTTACTGACAAATACACCTTCTTACAAGTGAAGAACATAGTCAAAGGAGAATGGAAAGTGGCATTCTTAAACCTATTGACAGAAGTATAAATTGGCACAAACTCTCTGAAGGACAGTTTCTCAACATTTGTCAAAAATGTTTAAAATGTTAGTCTGACTTAATAGTTCTGGTAGTGTTAGGCTAAATTAGATTGATTCTCCAAATCTAATCTTCAATTAGATTGAAGTAAAATATCTGGGTCTTAAAAATATTCTTAAAACATACAAGGCTATGAAAAGATAGTATGGAATTACCAGACGAGAGGTAAAGGAAAATGGGAATCCAAATGTGGAAGCTGTTCTGCCCTAAAGGAATTGTCAATTGGTAAAAATCAGAATCTTCATCTTGATAGACATGCAATGTAAGGGGGCTAGATAGCAAAACTGTGTACACAATTAGAAGTCTAATGGGAAATCCTGCCCCACAAGATACTGGGACCCCAAAGCCCTTGAATATTTACTGTTTGTATTCAGCCTGGCTCAGTGAATCTCAAACCTTGACTTAGGTTGCAGTAATTCTGGATTAGTGGTGCCTCCAGGTGCTTGGCAGAAGTAAAGAATACAAGTCCTCTCTTTTTTTTCTAATTTTTTTTTTTTACATTTATTTATTTTTGAGAGACAGAGACAGAGCACAAGTTGGGGAGAGGCAGAGAGAGGAGGAGACACAGAATCCGAAGGAGGCTCCAGGCTCCGAGCTGTCAGCACAGAACCTGACTCAGGGCTTGAACTCACAAACTGTACGGTCATGACCTGAGCTGAAGTCGGACGCTTAACCGACTGAGCCACCCAGGTGCCCCCAAGTCCTCTCTTAAATAAGATATCTTCATCATAGGCTAAATCATTTCTATAAAAATTTTTTTAAATGCAATGTTCATATTTTCAAAGACAATCAGGTACACAAGGAAACTAAATAAGCAAGAATTAGCAGAGACAACAGACAACAAAAAACAGACTGACAAAGACTTTAAATATTGGAATTATGAGGCATGGGCTAAAAAACAAAACTAAAAAATAATTATGATGGTGATGTTAAAAAGTGAAAAAGGTGAAAAAGTAACATCACAAGTTTGAATTTCAAAAAAGAACCAAATATAATTTTATTGTGATTCAAAATATTTTAAATATTGTGGCTTCATTTTAAATAAAATTTATAAATAAAATTTTATAGATTTATTTTTGTAAATTTATAAGTGAAATTTATAAAAATTTAAAACCCAATATGATTTTAAGTGTAGACTAAACTATACCTGAAGCCTTAGTGAACCTCAACATATCGGGAGAATGTTCCAGAATGCAGCATGGAGAGGCAAAAGAAAAAAAAGAGGGGGGATTTATATGAGAGGGTAAAAGACACAGGAGATATAGTAAAGATTTCTAGCATAGTATTAGAATTCTAGAAGGAAAAGAAAGAATGAGATGAAGCAATTATTTAAAGAGTTAAATGCTGAGGAATTTCCAAACTGACAAAAGACTACAGGGCACTAATTTTAAGAAGTCTTATGAACTGAAAGCATGATAAATGAATAGAAAACAATGCCTAAAGACATTAAAATAAAACAATATACCGCCACCTAACTTTTCACTTGTAAAAATGGGAAGCAGAAGACAGTGGAATATTGTTTTGAATGTGCTGTAAGAAAATAACCTAGAGTTCTCTAGTAGGTAAAATAAGGACATTCCAGACACACTGGAGCTAGTTTATCTGCTCCTAGAAAATCTACAGTGAAGGAAATTTCAAAACATGTATTCTAGGTAGGAGGAATATGAGCTCACATGGAAAGTCTGAAATACAAAAAGAATTAAGAGCACAGAAAGTGGAAAATGTGTAAATCTAATGAATATCAACTGTATAAAACAATGATAATTTCCTGTGGATTTTTAAAAATAGAAAGTTAAAATACACAATAACAGCATATATCAAAAAAGTATAAATGCTTTTAAAGTGCTCTAGCTTCCTTATATTATCAAAAATACACTTTGATGGGGTGCGTGGCTCAGTCCACTGGGCGTCTCACTCTTGATTTCAGCTCAGGGTTGAGGCATCAAGCCCCTTGTTAGGTTCTGCACCAAGTGTGAAGCCTGCTTAGGATTCTCTCTGTCTGGGGGTACCTGGGTGGCTCAGCCAGCTGAGCGTCCGACGCCGGCTCAGGTCATGATCTCACAGCTCATGAGTTCGAGCCCCGTGTCGGGCTCTGTGCTGACAGCTCAGAGCCTGGAGCTGCTTTGGATTCTGTGTCTCCCTCTCTCTCTGCCCCTCCTCACTCATGTGTCTCTCTGTGTCTCAAAAATAAATATATATTAAAAAAAAAAAGAGATTGTCTCTCTCTGTCTGCCCCCCTCCCCCACTCACACATTCTCTCTCAAATAAAAAATTTTTTTAAATTAAAAAAAAACTGATAAAAGTATTTCTGATGTAATTTTAAATTAATAAAAGAACACAAAAAGGTATAATTTTAAACTGGTAAAGAGGGGGAATGATACATAAAAATCAGAAGTCTAAAAGAGAAAAAAATGTCAGATTGGATAAATGGAAAACACTTTTTTTTTTTTTTTTAAAGTAAACTCTGTGCCTCATGTCAGGCTCAAACTCAGGACCCTGAGATCAAGAGTCTCATGCTCTGCTGACTGAGTCAGCCAGGCATCCCAGAAAATATTTTTGAAGGTGGTTAGATTTAATTCCAAATATAGTAGCAATTACACAAATGTGAGAGGACTAAATGCTCCAGTTAAAAGTTAAAGATTGGTTAAAAAACAAAAGTGTTGTTAAACAAGAGACACATTTAAAACATAATGATGAATGCTGAAATTAAAAGGAAAATGCTTAACTTACAAGCACCAACGAAAAAATAGCTGACATGTGTAGAGGAAATCATTAGACAAAAGATTTCAGTCAGAAAGCATTACTATGGATAAGAGAGATACTTTATTTAAAACAATTTTTTTTAACGTTTATTCATTTTTGAGAGACAGAGAGACAGAGTGTGAGTGGGGGAGGGACAGAGAGAGAGGGAGACAAAGAATCTAAAGCAGGCTCCAGGCTCTGAGCTGTCAGCACAGAGCCCAACTTGGGGCTTGAACTCACAAACTGCAGGATCATGACCTGAGCTGATGTCAGATGCTTAACTGACTGAGCTACCCAGGTGCCAACCCCCACCCTTAAAAAAAAAATTTTAATGCTTATAAGAGAGATACTTTATATTGATGAAACATTCAATTAATCAGATACTGCTTTAAAAATTTTTCAAAAATGTTTATTTACTTGTGTGTGTCAGAAAGACAGAGGGAGAAAAAGAGAGTGAGCAGGTGAGGGGCACAGAGCACCTGAGGCAGGCTTCAGGCTCTGAGCTGTCAGCACAGAGCCTGACGTGGGCCTTGAACTCACAAACTGCGAGATCATGACCTGAGCTGAAGTCGGATCCATAACCAACTGAGCCACCCAGGCACTCCTAACAGATGTTGCTTTTAATTCATATGTACCTATGACCAAGTCTCAAAATGTATAGAGCAAAAATTCAGAGACTACAAAAAGAAATAATATAATTACCATATATATATTGGGGGGCATGTTTATATATTTATGTAAATATATACATATTTAACACTTGTTACGTACAACTTCAAGATACACATTCTTTTTAAGCATTTGAATGGAATTTATTAAATCTAAATATATAAAGATTAATAAGACTTTCCCCCCAGCTAGGTGGATGATCTTCATAATTATTCCAGAACATTCATTTAGAACAGGCATTCACATTATTCTGTATAGTGAAAAGCTGAGTAGATAGTCTCTACCCTTATGAGTTTATAAGCAGCACCAAGTAGATATACTGATATTGAATACTAGCGTGAGGCAGTTGTGGAGAGGATATTAGTTTATCTCATTCAATTTAATTCTCATTCTATGATGTAGGTATTGGTAAGTCTACTTGAGAGATGAAGAACTGGGGTGCCTGGGTGGCTCAGTTGGTTAAGTGTCTGGCTCTTGGTTTCAGCTCAGGTCATGATCTCATGGCTCTTGAGTTTGAGCCCTGCAATTGGGCTCTGCACTGACAATGCAAAGCCTGCTTGGGCTTCTCTCTGTCTCCTTCTCTCTCTGTCCCTCCCCTGCTTATGCTTGCGCACTCTCTCTCTCTCTTTCTTTCTCTCTCTCACACACTCTCTCTGTAAGAAATAAACTTTAAAAAAGGTAAAAAAAAAAAAGAATGCTTAAAAAAAAAAAGAGATGAAGAACTGAGACTCCTAGGGATTAAGTAAATTTCCTAAGGTCTCCTCCTCAGTAAATGACAGTGCTCAAATTTATGAGCAATGAACTAGCTCCAGAAAAGTCAAGCTTGAGACTGGAAGTAAGGAGGAAAATATTCTTACAGAATCTCTAAAAATTAGGAAGAAGGTGTCTTTGTGTGGCATTGACAAAACTTAAGTGTCTACAGTAGAAGAGAGTTATATATTGAGCCAAAGCATTGGCTAATATAGTTTGATGAGAGAGAGTTATCTTAGAAGATGGCTAGTGCTGGTGGTTAGGAATGTGGGGATGTCCAAGGGAGAAGAACTATCATATATGCAGCATAACAGAAATTAAAATGCCTCTCCATTATGGCTTCTTATGCCATTGAAAATCCTTTTCCTGTAGCTCAAGTTCACTCTGCCAATTGCTTGCAGTGTCTGAAGTGAATCCCAATTTCAAAAGGAAGGCTTTACAACCAGGTGAAAGTCAAGTTGTGTTGTTCCTCCCACTTTCGAGTTTTCAGAATGTGTATCTGTTTCACTGCTTACCATAGGGAGAAAAACACTCACAGAGATAGTGTAATATGGATCTTCAACATCATTTTTTTCATCAACTATTTTAATACTCTGGCTGATTGTGTGTCAATTATACTAAAAAAAAATCCGGCTGAACCCCTTACATCCATCTCAGCCCAGCTGTCCTTAACCTTCTTTCTCACATCTTTACTGCAACCCCAGAGCTTTCCTGCAACACAGCCATTAGTGTGATTTTTCCAAAACAATTACTTGATTATACAATTTAAATGCTTTAGGAAAAACCACTGGCTTTCTCTGAATCATACCCACAGTCAATGTAGTGTGGTATATAATGTTTGGAATCTGGCCCCAATTTATCTTTCCAGCCTCAGCTCTTCCCCTTCCTACCATAGCCCCTTACCACAAGAAACAACAGACAGATGCCCCACTTATGGAGAATATTATGTTGTGATGTCTCTGTGGCAAGAAACTGGGGCCACAGAGGGTAAGTAACCTATCCTAGGCAGATAGCAAGTAAGTGGCAGAGTCAGGATTCAAACTCAGGCCTGACTCCAAATCATGGGCGTAATCCTCTAAACTGCATGGTCTTCTGTGTTTTATATGTTTTTGTGAATTTTTTTTAACCATATGAAACAAAATTAGTTTTGAGTGTACTAAATGCTATGCATAATCCATGCTGTCTTGTATCATAATTGAGTATAAAATGTAAGCCAGTCATAGAGATTATTCTATCATTTCCATAGAATTGAGAGTTGCCATTAGTATCACTAGTTTTCCTTCACCTCAGACACTTAGATAATAGTAATAATGCCTTCTGTTCATTTAGAGCTCACTCCGTGCCATGCATGGTGCTAAGCATTTTATATACCTAACAATATGTAATAAAGCACTCTAAGATAACTGTTACTCTTCCCATTTTGTGATGAGGAGACTAAGGCTAAGGCCAAGTAAGTTGTTTAAGCTTGAACAACCAGTAGTAGAGCTGGAATTGAACTCAAGACCCTCTCACTTGACAGCCTGTGCCCTTGACTATTACACTATGTCCTCTCCCTTTAAAGCTCCTAGATTGAACTCCTTAATAACCTGGATCCCACCCTCCATGCACCATGCCAGACACATGTACCCTTATCTTGCAAGTCTTGTCTTCCCATCTAGCTGACAAGCTTCTTTCTGTTTTCATTCTTCTAGTTTCCTGGGCACTGAATGGCTTAAGATAGTAGAAACTCTGGTTATGAACAAGGGATTATTTTCCCTGTAGGAGCAGGGCTTCAGAGGAAGGGAACAGGAGTCATCTAAACCCTAGGTCAGGTGACTGAGGTGGGGAAGAAAAGACCTTCCAAGGGGTTAAGATGCAAAGAAGACCTTTTAATTTCTCTCATTTTTTCTGCATCAAGATTCCCAAATGCCTAGAATCAAGCTGCTTATGACTTTATCTTCCCTCCTCCGTGTTCAGGAAAAGTAGGTTCTTGGTCTGTAGGTTGTAGTAATAAAAAACAGTGATGCCTTTTTGAATCCAGTGGCTCATTACTTTAGTCATCAATTAATTTACATATATGCCAGGCATTGTTCTAGATACTAGATATACAGCTGTTAACAAAACAAAGAACCTGTCCTCCTGGGCCTTGTAGCTTTCTGGGGGATAGCAGATTATTAACAAATAAACAAATAAATATGTAATATTGTGACAGTGTGAGAAGTGCTATGAAGAGAAAGAAAGCTAAGTAAAGGGGTGGAAAATGATGAAGGGTAATGGCGGATATAGGCTGCTATCTTTTAGGGTAGTCAGCGAAGATCTTTCTGGTATTTTTTAAGTAAAAACCTGAATGAAGTGAGTAACAAATCATGAGCCTATCTAAAGAAAGAACATTCTGGCAGAATAAACAGCCTTGAAGTGATAGTGTGCTTGTCATATTTGAGGTTAATAAGGAGACCAATGTGTATGGAACAGAATGGATGAGGAAGAGGGTGGTGGGAGATGTGGTTTAAGAACAGCCAGGGCCCCCTGTGCTGACAGCTCAGAGCCCGGAGCCTGTTTCAGATTCTGTGTCTCCCTCTCTCTGACCCTCCCCCATTCATGCTCTGTCTCTCTCTGTCTCAAAAATGAAATAAACATTAAAAAAAAAATTAAAAAAAAAAAAAAAGAACAGCCAGGGCCCAATCAGAGCTCTGGATTTTATTCTAAATATGGCGGGGTTTTGAGCAAAAGAGTGAAGATTTTAAGCAAAAAGTGAGATGATCAGATTTACATTCTAATAGAATCCATCTTCCTGCTGAATGAAGAAAACATTATGGTGGAATAAGGGTGGATGCAGAGAGACCAAAGAGAGGGCAGTGGTAGAGAATCCAAGAAGTGTTCAGATTCAGGAAATGTTTTGAAGGTAGAGCAGATAAGGATTGCCAATGGATTCAATATGGGATGTTTAGTTTGAACCAAAAGTTTCTGGGTTTTCATTTAGGCAGCTAATTGAATGGAGGTGCCATTTACCAAGATGAGGATAATGTTTAGGAGAGGAAATCAAGACTCTTGTTTGAACCTTGTGAGAGACCGTTTGACTTCCAAGTTCTTGGGGGAGAATAGGCCTCTAGTAGATGCCAGAATGTTAACATTTTATAGGAGCATGTCTGCATGAAGGTAAGGAAGCAGAGAAATAGAAGGAATAAAGTTCCTTCTGAGTAATCCTTCTGATATTCAAGTGACGAAAAAGTAGTCATTTGAGTTTGTCTTATACACACTACGATTTCAGGGAAAGCAGTCTCTCTCTTCCAAAAAAAATATCCCAATTAATATTGTCTCAAAATTTCTGAATTTAAATCCAAGTAATTTATTCCACAATTAGAAATAGCTTAAAATGCAAATAGCTTGAGAGACAATTCATTGTTTATGGGTTTTTATCAAATTATAACAGAGCAGATAAAGGTCCTAAGTGTTAAAAAGGGAGAGAAGATATCATTGTCAAGAGAGAAAGATGTAGGGGCTCCTGGGTGGCTCAGTCGGTTAAGCATTCGACTTCAGCTCAGGTCATGATCTCATGGTTCGTGGGTTTGGGCCCTGCTTTGGGCTCTGTGCTGACAGCTCAGAGCCTGGAGCCAGCTTCAGGTTCTGTGTCTCCCTCTTTCTCTGCCCCTCCCCCACTTGCGCTATCACTCTCAAAAATAAACATTAAAAAAAAAGATATAAATCAAAGATTTCACAATCTTGCTAAGGACTGTCCTCTTCATCATAATTTCTAAGTGAAAAATGGAGAAAGTGTTCAGATCTTGAAGGATTTACTTAAATTTAATTTTTAAAAAAATGTTCAGTTTTTGAGAGAGACAGAGCATGAGCAGGGGAGGGGCAAGGAGAGACGGAGACACAGCATCTGAAGCAGGCTCCAGGCCCTGAGTAATTAGCTCAGAGCCTGATGTGGGGCTCAAGCCCATGAATGCGAGATTGTGACCTGAGCCGAAGTCGGACGCTCAACCTATTGAGCCACCCAGGCGCCCCTTTTACTTAAGTTTATACTTAAGTGGAGAGTATTCATTTAAATTCTTTCTCTTCCCTAACTTTTAGCCATTTTTCTACCTTTTAACCCTTTATCTCTTCCCCAAAATGTTTTTCAACTGAAAGGCTTGTGGCATGATAAACACTTGTCACCTCTTTTCTAGGGCCAGCGCTCAAACAGGTGGCTCTGGAGAGGCTACTTTATTGCGCAATTACTCTTCCATGTTGCACAGTCATTTCTACCAACAGTGTCCTAGGGGCGGGGTACCACATCTAACACCAGAAAGGAGTTAAGGCAGCTTTCACATTATTTTTTTTTTTGCTGATTATCAGAGTGACACATGGTTACTGACAAAATTTTTAACAAAGTTTTAAAAAAAATAACGGAAGTTTAAAATCCCTATTAGCTAGAGGCAACTCCAACAACATCTTGGCATATTGCCTTCTTTTATTCATTTTGTTTTCCCATAATTGAGCTCTTTATTGTACCTGCAACTTTGCATCATGGTGTATTTACTTAACATTATGGCATATGTATTTGTCTACGTCATTGCATTTTTAGGGCTACATACTCATCTATAGTATAGCTGCATCAGGATTTACTCAAGGCAGTTTCTGATTATAATTACAAATAACGGGTAATAAACAGTCTGTGCATAAAGCTTTGTCCTTCTTTTGAATGATTTACTAAAAAAGCAATTGGTGAATTAAAGGGTATATATATTTTTAAAAGCTTCTGATATACATCGCTACACTGATTTCCAGAAAGGTTGTAATCAAATTATTTTTGGGTGAAGGGGGTGTGTGTGGAGAGGGAGAACTACTGAAACTATTGGATTTGTTAGAAAATACTTGACAGGGGCGCCTGGGTGGCGCAGTCGGTTAAGCGTCCGACTTCAGCCAGGTCACGATCTCGCGGTCCGTGAGTTCGAGCCCCGCGTCAGGCTCTGGGCCGATGGCTCGGAGCCTGGAGCCTGTTTCCGATTCTGTGTCTCCCTCTCTCTCTGCCCCTCCCCCGTTCATGCTCTGTCTCTCTCTGTCCCAAAAATAAATAAAAAACGTTGAAAAAAGATTAAAAAAAAAAAAAAAAAAAGAAAATACTTGACAGTAATTCTTTTGTGAAAACAAATAATAATGCCTTTTATTTTGAATACACAGAAGAGAAATGGCTGTGTATTATTGTATACTATTACTTGCTCTGTTTCATAGTGATAACATAGTACTAACTTAATATGAGATAAGTGTTCCGAGTTTGAAGAGTAGCAGATATGTTTGTGCAGTGAAAATCAGGAAAGTCTAATGGAGGTTGGATGACCTCTGGATACTGAGACAACGGGGTGATAGAGAGGAGGGGTCAGAGAAGGCATTTCCAGGAAGGGGGTAGAGTAGGAAGGAAGTCAGAATGCTTCTGGAGCAGGAGGAGCTGTAGGAGGACAGCACAGCAGCATGCAGTCTGCCCTTCCTTACACAGGAATGAAGCAGAGCTGGTAGGAGGCAGCATAGAAGGGAACTCTTTGGCAACTGGGGTGATGTTGATGACCTTCGGGTCAACTAGAGATTTCAGGGTAAATTTCTATAACATGGTGGTTAGGAATAATAACAGCTCCAGGTGGCCCTGGCCGTCTCCTAGACAAGTTCGTTTTCCTGAAAATAACAGAGTAGATACTCCTTGGACGCTGTGTTTCTGAACTATCACAGAAAGAATATACCACAATTAATTGATGAGTGATTGAATAGATGTACAGATGGAAGACAGGATGGCTGGAGGGATGGTTGGATGACACATTTGCTATCCATCTAATAACTCACAATATTTATTCAAATGGTCATGTATTGAATATCAGCTCTATGCCAATCACTCTATGAAGTATTCTTCTATTATAACTGCTCTTTAGACTTTTTAAGTTTCCTTCATTTTAGTTTTTCTAGAAAAAAGACCCACATTCTCAGTTAGTCGGAAGGGGAAGGACTGAGAGAAGGAGACTCTTATATCTGTTTCCCTTTCTCTCTCCAGCAGAAAGTTTACCCAAAGATATTTTTCCTCCTGCGTTTTCAAAAGCAAATGTCACTTCCTCACTTTAAAACTTTAAATGCCTCTCTGTGCCTGTCCTATGACATAAAGTCCAGATTACATGACCTGGTCCTTTACATTGTTTTCACAGTCTGATATGCCATGATTTTGCCTTCCACTTGTTCTGTGTGTGTCTGAACAGTTTTTATTGCAAAATATATATAACAAAAATGCTCATTTTTAAAATGTATAACAAAAAATTTTAAGCATGCAATTCAGTGGCATTGACAGCATTCACAATGCTATCACCACTATATATTTTTACCACTATTGATTAATAAAACTTTTTCATCACTCCGAATGAAATTCTATAACCATTATACTGTAAGTTCTCATTTCCCCAACCCCTGATAGCCAATAATCTACAGTCTAGCTCTATGAATTTGCTTATTCTAGATATTTCAGGTTAAGTTAAATCTTATATTTGTCTTCTGTGTCTGGCTCATTTCACTTAGCATAATGTTTTCAAGATTTATCCATGTTGTAGTATGGATCAGCACTCATTCTTTTTTATGGCTGAATAATATACTGTCATTTGTGTATACCCCATGTTGTTGATATATCTATCTATTGTGGGACACTGGGTTGTTTCCATCTCTGGGCTTTTCTGAACAATGCTACAGTGGACACCAGTGTACAAGGATGTGTTTCAGTGCCTGTTTTCCATTTTTTTGTGTATTGCCTAGGTGCACAAATGCTGGGTCATATGGTTGCAATTTTCCTTTCCTTTCCTTTCCTTTCCTTTCCTTTCCTTTCCTTTCCTCTCCTCTCCTCTCCTCTCCTCTCCTCTCCTCTCCTCTCCTCTCCTCTCCTCTCCTCTCCTCTCCTCTCCTTTTGTGTTTATTTATTTTTGAGAGAGAGACAGAGACAGAATGTGAGCCAGGGAGGGTCAGAGAGAGAGGGAGACACAGAATCCAAAGCAGGCTCCAGGCTCTGAGCTGTCAGCACAAAGCCTGATGCGGGGCTAGAACTCACGAACTGGGAGATCATGACCTGAGCCGAAGCTGGACTTCCAACTGACTGAGCCACCCAGGTGCCCCATATGGTTGACAATTCTTACAGCAGTTCTTACAAAGTACTACATACATCTGAGGAAAAGCCCCTCTTGGAAAGGGGCTGTCTTAAAGTATTAAAATCTTACATAAAATTGTCAACACCACACAATATGTCTGGGCCGTGAGGAGAAAGGAAAGGAGAAGATAGAAGTCATAAACTGATGTGTCAGAAATGATCAATTTGGGAAACTGAATTTATCAACACTATTAAAGGGCTCAATTATTTTGTTGGGATGAGCACTGGGTGTTGTATGTAAGTGATGAATCATGGGAATCTATTCCCAAATCAAGAGCACACTGTATTCACTATATGTAAGCTAACTTGACAATACGTTAGATTTTAAAAAAAGGGCCCAAATATTTTACATAGTGATTCCAAATATTAATTTTGACTATAAAGTATCAAGTTTATTTCATTTTGTATGGTTTCATGATTTTTAATGGAAGGTGTTTTTTGTATTGTGGGTCCATTAGTAAGTCATGAAATCAATTTGTTTGCTATGATCAGCATTTTAAAAAAGAAAATATAATTGCATAGAAAATACAAGAATGCATTATACCTAGGTAAACTAAATATTATTTTGTGAAATTTTTGTTTCAGTTACATGTGTGTACCATAATATATATTTCTTATTGTGGGATGTGACCAGAAAAAAAAAAATAGTTTGAAGTCACTAGTATGGTGGAAAAGTCTTCGGAATTAGCCAGGCCTCAGTTCGAATCTGAGCTCTGGGTGACTTTTGCAAGTTATTTACCTAACTTCTGTGGATCAATCCCCTCATCAAAAAAGGGAGAGTAAATAATATCTCCTTCTGTTTGGTGTGTATGTGTGAAAAGATTAGAGATTCCTTAAGTAGAATGCCTAAAATATTGTTAATGATACAAATATATAATTGCTTCCAAGCGTCCCCAAAATAATGCACTCCATGTAAAAACACTTCATTCACCTTAGGAGGAGGAAGAGGATCTGAGGATGTGTGTTATTGATGACTACATCTGTTTGTTATATCTGTAGTCTAAAATTACATTGCTCAGTCTTTTTCTCCAATTTGATTTAGTAAGGAGACTTGAGTTCTTTCCCCTTCCTATTCTCACGTTGTACTTACCTATATTATGGACTTTTGGCACTTAATTATACATTTGTCATATTTTCTAATCATTTCATAGTTCAGCTAGTGTTAGAAACTTTCACATCTCTTCTAGTGCTTAAAACAGTGCTGGGCACATTACAGAGTGAAGGATGAGAATCTATTAAATGTGGCCCATAGCACACCTTTTGCAAAGTATCACTTGTATAAGGGGAAGCAGATGAAATCCTGATTCTGCCAGTATTTCTCACTCAATCTACTCCATGCTAAACAGGTCAGTTAGGCACTAAGTCATGTCTCTGGGTAGTACAAGTGGAAGGTGTGAACAGAGAAACCACTTTATCTGAGGACAGTCGAAAATTAGATCCTACTTTCCCCTCCTCACTCCTTTTCCCATCGGGGAGGGGACATTTATAAGCCCTGAGGACCAGGGTCCAGAAACCGGCTGGCGTCCTGAGCTCCAGAGGCTTGCCAGCACGCACGATCTCCCGCACTGAGAGCCCTTCTTCCCAGATGAATTCTCATAGTATCACAGACGCGCGCAGTGTCGATCGATACTGGATGGCAGACGTGCTCCCGCCGTCAAGTGTAGGCACAGGGCGGTGGATTTAGCCGGCCTGCCGCTCGGTCGCAGCTTCTCATCAGCTCAATAAGGGCAGAGGACGTTAACCCGTTCCCCGGCGGACACCCACTCGGTTGCCTCCCGACACCCGCTGTCCGCAGCCCCTTCCCCTCGACTTCCCCCCACTCGGCCTCCCTCAGACTCCCACGCGTGTCGGGGGTGGGGTGCAGCAGGGGCCCGGCCCGAAAGGAGGGCGCCCATCGGTTGCCTCTCCGCCCGGCTCCCTGGACGGTCCTTGGAGGCAGCTGAGGCAGGGAGTACCGAGCTTCTTCACACTCCGGACCTTACCTTTTTATATCTTCTTCCGCTGGTGGGCGGCAGGGGGAGGCGGCAGCCCCGAAGCCAGCTGCTGGGGCCGCGCTGGAGGCCGCTGCGTGGTGGGGTGGGGGCACGCGCCGCAGCCAGCCTCTTGGACCCCTGAGAGCCCAGCCAGGCGAAAACCCCGCCCCTGGCGCCCGCTCCCACTCCTGATTGGCCGGCCCAGCCTGAAGGCTACCGGTGGTCCCCCGGCCCGAATCTCAGCTATAAAGGCAGCCCACGCATGACGGCTGTGGCGAAGCTCGGGTAGCTGCGGTGCTCGTCCGCTTTCAGCCCCCGCGGCGCCCCCTTTACTCCTTGCCCCCAGAGCGCTCCCGACTCCACCATGCCGAGGGGCTTCCTGGTAAAGCGAACTAAACGGACAGGGGGCTCCTACCGAGTGCGCCTAGCTGAGCGGATCTTCCCACTGCTGGGGCCCCAGGGGGCGCCGCCCTTCCCCGAGGAGGCTTCCAGTGCTCCCCAGCCAGGTGCGGAGCAGGTGGCACCCCCCACCCTGGAGGAGGAGGCGGCAGCCCGCGAGCTGTCGGGGTCGTCCTGTCAGGCGGCTAGGGTGAGCCCAGGGGAGGGCGGGCAGGAAGGTGCTGCGGAGTGGAGGGCGGATGGCAGGGAGGGCCCCGGGCCCAGCCCCAGTCCCACCAAGCCGGCGGGCGTGGAGCTGCGCCGGGCATTCCTGGAGCGCTGCCTCAGCTCACCCGTCTCTGCAGAGTCCTTCCCCGGGGGTGCCGCCACGGTGGCTGCTTTCTCCAGCTCGGCGGCGCCAGCAGCTGCACCGACCTCCGGGGAGCAGTTCCTGCTGCCGCTCCGGGCACCATTCCCAGAGCCAGAGTTCCATCCAGACCCTCCTCCCCTCTCGGTCACCCTGCAAGGCCTAAAGCGGGCCGCTGGCAACGAGCGCCGTGCCAAGGCACCTCCGGGCTGCGCGTCTGGACCCGCGGCCGCCGGAGTCAAGAAGCCAAAGGCCATGAGGAAGTTGAGCTTCGCAGATGAAGTGACCACGTCCCCTGTTCTGGGCCTGAAGATCAAGGAGGAGGAGCCCGGAGCACCGTCCAGGGGCCTGGGGGGCAGCCGCACGCCACTGGGGGAGTTTATCTGCCAGCTATGCAAGGAGCAGTACGCGGACCCCTTCGCTCTGGCTCAGCACCGCTGCTCCCGCATCGTACGCGTCGAATACCGCTGCCCTGAGTGCGACAAGGTCTTCAGCTGCCCTGCGAACCTCGCCTCCCATCGCCGTTGGCACAAGCCCCGTCCCGCAGCGGCAAATGCTGCCACAGTCTCTTCAGCCGACGGGAAGCCACCTCCTTCCTCAGCCTCCCCAGACTCTGGGGCTGTTGCATCTTTCTTGGCGGAGGGGAAGGAGAACAGCCGGGCAGAGCAAACGGCGGATCAGCACCTGCAGGCGAGGGACAGCTCCAGGGCAGAGCAGCACCAGGACAGCGCCCCACACCCGAGCCTCCAGGTGTCCCACCCCGAGCCACCGCTGCCTCAGGTCCCCTATACGGAGGGGATGTTGGGGCGCCGGGTGCCTGGGCCAGGCAGTGCCAGTGGTGTCGGGGGAACCGAGATCTTCATGTGCCCATATTGCCACAAAAAGTTCCGTCGCCAAGCCTATCTGCGCAAGCACCTAGGCACTCACGAGGCAGGCTCTGCTCGTGCACTTGCCCCGGGCTTTGGCTCTGAACACGGTGCCCCGCTCGCCTTCGCTTGCCCGCTGTGCGGGGCCCACTTCCCTTCCGCAGACATCAGGGACAAGCACCGGTTGTGGCACGCGGTCCGCGAGGAGCTGCTCCTGCCTGCTCTGGCTGGGGCCCCCCCTGAAGCTCCAAGCCCAGGCGGGGCATCCGACGGGAGTGCTCAGCAAATTTTCTCGTGCAAACACTGCCCTTCCACTTTTTTTAGCTCCCCGGGGCTGACCCGGCACATAAATAAGTGCCACCCCTCAGAAAGTCGGCAGGTACTGCTGCTGCAGATGCCGTTGCGGCCTGGCTGTTGAGGACAGAGATGAGGAAGATTATGCGGTTGGCTTTGGAGGAAACAGAGCAAGGGAATTTCTGTGGGGATTTCTTGAATTTGCAAGTTTACCCTCTTTGCTGCCTATATTTTCTCTCCTAAAACTCCCAGTAGTCAATGTTCCGCCAGAGAAGCGGACAGCGAAATGTAATATCCCTCTCTAGAGCAGGTATGTATATGATATAAACATTCGCGGTCAAGGACTGTCACTTTAAAAGTCTTCTCTCTTACCCCACGAAAATAGGATTTCCCCCCTCATTCTGGAGACCCTAACGAATCCTATATGACTTGTAATTCCTATGGAAAGTCGTAGTGAATACGTGCATGTCTCAATATCTGCAAATGATTCTAACTACCAAAAATGGTAGTCTTTTTTTTTTTTTTTCTTGCCATTGCAGGCGCCTATGTAGTTTCTGTCTCAATAGGGTCAGATTTCTTGCATTGTATATTCTGTGAATTAAAAGTTATGTGATTGGTGCCAAACGTACAGGGGGTTGGGGAAAGACTCAAGACCTCTGCCTGTGGGCAGGAAATGTAAGGGGATGTTTGCGCTTTGGGGGATATGGTGATCTCCCTGTAAACGTTCTCTTTCTCAAGTATTAGTAGTCCATTCTTAAGTTAGTGTTTGGAGGTGGAGAGGGTGCTACTTTACTTGGAGGGGGTTGAGATACCCCCAAATTCTCACCTTTAGCTTTTTTGTGTGTTTTCAGGAAGAGATACTTTAACAGATTTTTTTTTTTTTTTTTGGAAATATAAAACTCATTTCTGGAAGTTTGACTGTTTTAGTAGGGTTTCATCCAAATTGTTTAATCCTTCTGTTGTAAATCTTATACAGTGTTATATATGAAACTATGTTCAGCTTAAGGAAGATGTTAATACCTATCTATCTATAATCCACTATGGAACTGAATGACTTTTCATTCAATATTCATTTTTCAGCAGCAATCTGTTTCTGAAATTTCTTTTTGTAAACCATATTCAGTGCACACTCTGTACCCATGCTCTCATAGCCAGAGTTTGGGACACTGGCTAAGTATTGCTCGACAGATAGCCCATATTTGTAAGATGCTTACCACCAAATAAATGTACATAGCTGGTGCTTTCTTGTGTTCTGTGTTTGTCCTGAGAATCTCATTGAACACAGCCTATTTTTCAAAGCCACATTTCTTATCTCCCCAAAGCTAGTATCCTACTTTAGATTCTTAGTGACCCATTTAGACAGAATACAGACAGGAGAAATTATATTTTATAAATGCATATAATGGTGCAGAAATGCAATGGAAAAATTTCCTTTGAAGTATGGCTTGCACAGACTAAGCTCCAAAAGGCTTTAAATCTAAAGATACTTTACCACCTAAAAATGTCAACAGAAAATAT
This sequence comes from Neofelis nebulosa, assembly GCF_028018385.1. Classification (NCBI taxonomy): domain Eukaryota; kingdom Metazoa; phylum Chordata; class Mammalia; order Carnivora; family Felidae; genus Neofelis; species Neofelis nebulosa. The sequence goes on from NC_080788.1 coordinate 85,766,813, forward strand.
ATTTTAAGTATTTTTTCTTTAAAAAAGCTGGTAGTTTTATCCAAAGATGAAAAAAATGTTAACCATGCTAATTAACTTCACTGTTTCCAAGTCGGCATTTTCACTCCATTTTGTTATATTTCATCCATTAGCTGTTCATTATTAAAAAATGAAAGCACCATAGAAATGTGTAAGCAGTTACCTCGACTTTCCTTTCTGTAATTCTTTGCCTTGGTTGTGGGAAACTATCTATACTGTTTAACCTTGTTCCCAGGGACTCGTTTATCTTCTACATAAGCTTTCATAGGAATTTTGTCTTCCACAGTTTCCTAGGAATCCATTTTTATTTACAAGAAAACAAAAACTTAAGTGCATAGGAACTCTGAAAGGTTATTTAGAAACTGTCTGCAGAAAGCTTTTTTTCTCCCCTGAATGTGTATTACCAAACAAAATGAAATTTAAAAATCAAAGAAGCAGAAGGCTAAGCTTAATTGATGCTTTAACCAAGTGTATTGGGTTAAATTTCTGGCCAGCCCTTACAAAGGTATAAAATTGCCTGCATTTTTAACGACTATGGTAGAATCTCTGAGAAATAACTTGGGGTGTATCCTAACTAGAGAACTTGGAATTCATTTTTCATGATTTGCTAAGATAACCTAGGTTTATGCTTTACATCTCTCCATTAATCACATAGTTCTACTTATTAAGTCTGAAAATATATTAAAGACAAATAGATGAGAAATATAAAAGACAAATCAATGCTCATAGACATTGTGATAAGAATATTTTTATTGTATTATTAAATACCGTATCTTTTTCTTTCACTGTTACAAATTTGTAGATACTACATGAATGATGATACATAATTTATATTTTATAGTTTGCCGGTATGATGTATTTACACATGCAGTTAGTACTGATGTCATGCTACATTTCCTTAGGAGATGCCCGTTCAAAACAAAATATGAACAAAATGTGAGCAGCTTATTTATTGTAGGAAAGTATTTCTGGGGGGGGGGGGGGGTGGAATGTATACCAGCTTGCACCAGCAAGTTCAGTATTAATATAATATTTAACTTAGACTCCTGGGTCATGTTCCCTTTTTAAATACACATAATTTAAGCAACACATTTATATCAGAAAAGTTTTTTCTTTTCTTTTTTTCTCCCCATCCCCCCATTACCCTCTTTCTGGTACTTAGGAAAGAACATCGATACACCAGGATCCATCAGCCAATAATACAGGGCCACAATCTCAAAATAAAAATGGCATTTAACAGTGATACCATTTAAAAAGCAAAACATTAGAAAAATGTTTGGAAGCTAAACATAAATCAAAGTTCAGCACAGTGATTTTTCTTGTTATTAGATATATCATGGCATCACCTGCACAGCCAAGAAATGAGGCATTGCTTTGGGAAGAAAAAGTTAATGCTAAAATTATGTTAGTGGGAATTTGGAATACTAAACAACCATTTATTTTAAGTATTTTCATAACATAAATAATCCATACACATCCTGTGTATTAAGATTTGCAACTTTTGCTATAACTTTACAAATGCTTAAATTTAAAAATTTACATTTGTAAAAAACAATCATATATTTACTGAGCCATAAAGTTGCAATGGGGCACGATAAATAAAATAATGAGACTATCTGTCCAATTATATTTTGGCTCAGAGTTAATCATGAAATTAAAAGTGAAACTGCTTAGACATAATTATCTAGGAAGGTAAAGGGTGTAGAATAAAACTCCACCCCCCAAAAATATGGCAGCTTAGAGTATTGGGGGGTGAAAACCAACTGAATAAACAACCCAAACCTATTAAGTTACAAATTACTTAAATCCAGTGTTTTTTTAAAAATAAATGTTCAGGAAGATACATGCAAGTTATGGCAAACACGAAGGCCTGAAAGGGTTAACACTATGTTCATGCTAAGGTGGCTACTGCTGATCACACTGCTGGGCTGCTTGTCTCCTTAGGATTTATTGGCTGAGCCAGAGGATCGACGCAGCTTCATGGACATGCGGCTTTTGCTAGTTCGAGGAGACATTGGAGAGGCCAGGTCAGCCCCGTCTACCTGCGTTGCTGTGGGAGTTTCACTGGATAGAATCTCTGGGTAGGAGCCTGTGGGAAATATTAAGAGCATTAGCACATGTCGTCTGGCCTCTCACCCCATAAGATATAATCTGCTACTCATCTGTAGCATGGATCCCAACCCTTAATGAGGTCTTTTGGGGGAAAAAGCAAGGCCAAAACTTGCCTTTTAGAACAGCCTACTAAGATTTTATTTAAAACCCAGTCATCTGGTGGCTCACGTAATTATATTAGCAAGAAAGCACCAATCACTGTTTCCAGAGCCAGGACTAACCAGAGAGCTCCTCAGGAAAAGCAATGGGAAGCAAAATCTTTGGGCCAGACAGGACAGGGATCCAAAGCATCATTAGCATGCAGGGAAGGGCTTAAGAAGCAGGTGAGAGAAGGACCAATTCCTATCTCTAAAGTACAGGGTATAACCAAGAAAAGGGTCTCCATTGCTCAAACTTGAAAACAACAGCACCGAATGGTTCTAAAAAGAAATTCAACACAATGAGACCATTATAGACACTGGGTATTTAAATATGCTTTTAGAAAGGGGCAAGATAAATTCCTAGGGGAAGGAGGAAGACAAGAACTCTTATCTGAAATTTAATAAAAGACAAGTTGACCCCTCAAAATGTCTTCCATTTAGAAGAGATAAGCAATGCTTTTGTTTTCCTTAACTTAAATTTTTGCAGTTACTCCATCCAGTCACAGCAAGTAAATAACCAGTAGGATGAACAAACATTAAAAGAAGGAAAAACAAATTCAAATTGGAAATTTTTTTGTGTTATTTATGAAGTAGTATCTTTACCTCTGCACCATATTTCTATGAATTATGATTCTCTAATATACAGCAATGCTATAGAACTTTGCACACTATAGGCCCTCAGATATTTTCTGAGTAAGAAATTACATTAAAAATAAAAGCCCTCCAAAAAAAAAAAAACAATCTGAAAATAGAACAAAAATTTAAAAATTCTGTATATTTTAAGACACTTTAATCCAGATTTTCTGGGCCTTATGTATGTGAACATTTTCTTTATGTATGTCACAAATACCTCACACAGGCTGCAGGCTTATTATACATTTCTTCACTCTGCAGGAAAACTTTTGGCATATTTGTTAGCCAAAGGAGCACCTCAGAGAAATTTCAAGCGTGGAAATAATCATACTAACGCTTCCATATAATGAAACATTTGTGCCTAAATTGAAGTTATGAATATTGAACAAAACTGTTCAATAAAGGGTACTGATCTCACAGAGATGTATTATTAAGAATCTATCTTGGTAGAATACTTCAGAGTGTTTTTAAGGTGAAACGTTACAATTATACTTCAGAACAAACATATTATCAGGGAAGAAATATTTTCTCACTACTTGGAATCTAGGTCCAATTGCCCTTCTTTTCAAAGTAATTTCTCCAACAATTCTTTGTTTTCTAACTGAAATGAGGTTGGCCTTCAAAACACAAGAAGGAAATATATTTCTGTTCACCTTTACTCTTCCTGAAGATCTGAATTGGTTCATACTGGACCCATACTGGAAAACCTAGAGGAGAATATGAATCCATGGCCCTTTTTAGGGAAGCACTGCAGATGGATGGCAGAAGGAAGGTGAAGAGCGGTAGCTCATGCTTTTCTGGTAATGCATATTATTCCCGGCCAATCATGAGAGGCCTTCCCATGGCTGTTTACCTTGAGATGGCCAATGTTTTCTAGCGGAGGTTTTGGGAGGAAGAGAACTATCACTGCATTTCTTTCTTTGTTGTGAATGAAGAAATGGAGTAGCGAGCAGAAGTGAGAAAACAAAAGAGAAGACAGATAACAGATATGAGAGACACTGCAGAATTTTACAGGTGTTAATTGAGGAGCAGAGAAGAGAGTAATCAAGTTTTATTATGAAATTGGGCATGCAATGCATTAGAGTGATGATGTTTAACAATGGACAATGCTTTGTAAATTCAAATGTTATACTTACCAACTAACAAGTTCAAATAGGAAAAAAAGAAAAGAAAAAAAGTCTATGAGAGATTCTGTAAACATCTACCTTTTAAAGTGCTCATTGTACTGGTGGCAGGTTGTCATAATCACTAAGTCATAAAATCTCTAGAGCTGTACTGTCCAAAGAGGTAGGCATAGACACACTAAAACTAAAAATTAACATTAAGTGAAAATAAACATGTGGGTCCTTGGTGTACTGGCCACATTTCAAGTGTTGAGCAACCATATCTGGTTAGTGGCAACCATAATGAACAGTGCAGATATAGGACATTTCTATCATTATAGAAAGTTTTACTGGAGAATACTGCTTTACAGTATGCCAAAACCAAAGGGTATTTTCCTCAAAAACAGCAATTTCTCCATGTCTCCCTTACTGCCTGCAGTGTGAAATCCCCCTTCAATAAACTGAGAGTCAAATCAGGCTTTTTAGCATGTGTGGTATATAGCTTATCAGTACCTCTTCAGTTTTGGCAAATGCTATTTGTGGTATATACTGGGCATACTCAAACTCTATAAATAATTTACAGTAGATCTCAATTTTAGATGTAAAGAATACAGTAATACGTACCCTTCATTTCACACCCTAGTCTGCCTAAGTATTGATTTCTATCACCTGAGTCATAAAGAATGTTGCTTTAATCATTTCTATTAATATATCCTTAAGTAAAAAGTATTTATGGGGTCCTATGTACTGTATCTCTAATATTCTTATAGTACTCACATACTCTGTCTTTATCTAGATGGTATAATTGATTTATACTTTGTACACTGATTATAATGAACACGGCTTTGGGGTCTATACGGATTACAAAAGGGAACTCAGTGGATTGTTATTTATCATGGCTTTGTACTGCTTGCTGACAGGTATGACCATTTAAAACCACTGAAGTTATAAAAAAAAATACTTTGAATTTGAAAGTAGATCCAATGAATACTGAACTAAGGGGCACTGTGATGTTTTAGGAAGAATATGGGGATGGGTTAGACAGGTTAAATGCCAAGTCTGGCAAGTTACTAGCTTTTGGGTCTTGGGTAAACTGATCTAGTTTTCTTTTTTTGTAAAATGGAGACAATACTAGTTATTTTGCAAAGTTGTGAGGGATGAATGACTGCATATGCAAAGATCTGGCACACAGCAGGTATACAGTAAGTGTAGCTATATAAATAATAAAGCTACTAAACAGATAAGAGTAAAATTTAACAGACTTTGAATCAGAACAGATGAGGACTGGAAGAGACAGAGATTAGAAATATTTTTGATGAAAATTACCACTTACAAAATATAACCATTGAAATGTGGAGGACACAACATACTGTTTAGTTTTGAAAAAATTAAAGAATTTACCCACTCTTATGTTGGTAGTCCCACAAAATATAACCTTACTTATTAAAGTTTTCAGATTACCCTAATAATCTTACTGCTTTAATATTGTTAAAGGAGTTGATTAGTGATTAAGATTAGCACGTATGCACTACCACTGGATGTCATAAAGGAAACAACACATTATTTATTTTTTTAAAGTAATCTCTATGCCCAACACGGGGCTTGAACTCACAACCCTGGTATCAGGAGTCATATGCCTTACCGAATGAGCCAGCCAGGCACCCCTAAAATTAAACAGTAGAGAAATACAGGCAAATAAAGTGGCTTAATTTTGAATGAAGATATAAAAAACTGCCATTACTGAAGATTTAGAACATGTCAGTCTAAAGTGTGTCATATTTTATCTCCTTACAGATGGAGAAACTGGGTTTAAGAGATTAATTTACTTGAGTCTATGTGGATAATAAATAACAGAACTAGGATTTAAATCCAGATCAGTCTAATTCCAAAGCCCATACTCCATACTTCTCCCATGGCAACTTTAATCTATTAAAAAAAAAAAAAAGATTTTTCAATGGGTGGAAAAGTAGAATCTTTAAAATGAGAATCTTTAACAATATCTAATTTGTAAATATGACAGGTTGTAGGGCAATTTCAACAGCAAGAAGTTACTGAAAATACTTAGATTACACAGGTAATTATAATAGTTAAGATCATGGACTATGAAGTCAGATTCTGGCTTTACCAAGTGTCAGGTGACTCTGGATAAACTCCCCCCACCCCTCAGGCCCCCAGAACTGCTGCAAAGATTAAATGAGAGAATGCACGTATAGTGCTTAGCACAGTGCCTGGCACTCAGTAATTGTTCAATTATTCTTTTATTATTTTCACTACAAAAATTATACATCGGAATGAATGTTCTATGTGGAAACTGAATTTAGTAATTATTGTCACAAAAGGTTAGTGGACTTTAAGACTAATATTATTTGCCTCTTGGTCAACAAGACATAAGCCAAATTTTCAAGTTCAAAATACATTTGACTGCTTACAACTTCAGGTTTAAAAACATAACAAATATATAGCTTATGTTCTGTGTTGAAGGAAACTGATTTTCCTACTGGCACTTATAAATAATAATAACATCTAGGATATGTATAAAATAACTATCCTCTGAGGAGCTCCAGTGTGTTCTTTCAGATCATTTCAAAGCCTGAAAAGGGGAGGAAAGTTTAAAATAACTTTTAAAGAGATAGATCTGACCATAATACTGTCCTATCTACATGTGGCAATACATATTTGTGAATTAAGAGCAAAACTGCAGTTAGAATGAAGATTAGATGTTACTCTAGGTATTCATTATCACTTTATCTCTTATTTTGATGGCATAGAAATATTTGAATTTTATTACAATTTTCACATTTATTTAAGTAGGAACCTATATGTAACCTAAAGGAACCTAAAAGTAATTCAACAAAGTGGTATGTGTATTAGATATATATTTATGTATGTCTATATATGCATAATAGAGACAAACACCAATCAACCTTCTAATATTTAGAGTACTAAAACTGCTAATTTGTAGAAAAACAATAAATCCAAAGAGAGGTATCTACTCAATTTAAGTAACAGAGTATTAGGTGTAACTGAAGATAGACTACACAATAAGCATTCAAAAATATTTATGGCTGATGACAGTAAAAAAATAGTGGAACAATTATGGGTGTATTTTTAATGCTGACATTAAGAAAGACAATTAATATTTACTGTGTACTTTCAGCAAAACAGGATCCTGTTTCTTGTTGCTGGCATCCTAGAATTTGTTTTATTAAAGAAAAAAAAAAGACTTGATTTGAAAAGACAGTGTGATGTTAGGGAAAAATACTTAGATTTTTGGACCACCAATGTAACCTGGCCAAGAAAAGAAGTAATTTCATTTTAAAATTCATTTTAAACTTTAAAGTTGAGAGTCAGAGGAGAGAGATTCATGAACATAAAGTTAAAAAAGGAGGCCACTGTAAAACTTTTGATATTTTCCACACACATGCCTGACAAAGATAAAGGGATTTTTTCCTATAATTTTTTTTAAAAATAAAGGACAAGAAAAATCTAATAATGGGTAATGTAGTTATGGGAGATCAACAAAAGTGTGACATCACAATATCTCCTTCAATGACCTTAGGGATAAAAATAATTTCCCTTAAGTATCAGTCTACTGTCACAGAGTCCCTTTTGAGAAAATACAGTTATGAAATTTATGGATCAACTATGACACACCAAAAATGTTTTTCATACTAATTTAAATAACACTAAAAATTGTATCTTTTTTGGATTTCAATGTCAAACAGTTGATACATTAGTGTTAACCAGAAAGCAGGTTTTAGAGAATCTTGAACCAAGTAAATTTAAAAAATAGTGGTTTTCTACACTATTCCACTGAATAGAATTATAGGATTGGTTAGAAAGAACAGATTATATTCTTTATATGATTGTCATACTGGCACTTCTTTAAAACTTGATTTCAAATGATTGTATTTGTTATCAGTTAGCATTATTTTATATACATGGGTTACGCATAGGATATCTAAAGTTGATTCTCAATTACAATTTCGAATGCATTTCTTCAGTGTGACAATTGAATTTTATCATTATGCTTAAAAGTAAAAATCTAAAAAACTTCACACTATTATGTAAAAGTCAGGTCCCATTACAAAATCCTATAGAATTATAGGATTGGTTAGAAAGAACAGATTATATTCTTTATATGATTGTCATACTGGCACTTCTTTAAAACTTGATTTCAAATGATTGTATTTGTTATCAATTAGCATTATTTTATATACATGGGTTACGCATAAGATATCTAAAGTTGATTCTCAATTACAATTTCGAATGCATTTCTTCAGTGTGACAATTGAATTTTATCATTATGCTTAAAAGTAAAAATCTAAAAAACTTCACACTATTATGTAAAAGTCAGGTCCCTATTGCTATTATGTGGTTATTTCATTTCTTTTTTCTCTCACTTTGACTTATAGGGAGTACTTTAAAGGGAGTTCTACATGTATGGGGTGGTTTATGATAAAAATTTGGGATGACTGGAAGAAAAAGATAATCATTCTTCAGATATCATAATGGTTTTGCTACTATAGAAAAGAGCAAATATTCCAATTTTATACTATTGTGTTGAATTGAGAACCACTAGCTAAAAATTTTTATCTTTCCCAAGTATTAAAAAGTCTGCAAAAAAAAAAAAATGTATTCAGTACTACTGGAACAAGTCATTTACAGATAACAACACCCTTTTAAAAATTAGACTGCATGCTTTTATAATGGTTCCTGAGGGCAAAAACAACTTTAAAAAATTAACTGAAAATACTCTGTAGCATAGTAAATACTTTGTAGCATAGTATTAAGTTTATGTTAAAATACACATCTTCATTACTATTGATATAACTAAGTTTAAAAATATTTTTTTTAATGTTTATTTTTGACAGAGAGAGAGAGAGAGAGAGAGAGAGAGACAGAGCACGAACGGGGTAGGGGCAGAGAGAGATGGAAACAGAATCTGAAGCAGGCTCCAGGCTCTGAGCTGTCAGCACAGAGCCCAATGCGGGGTTTGAACTCATGAACCGTGAGATAATGACCTTAGCCGGAGTCAGACACTTAACTGACTGAGCTACCCAGGCGCGCCACTAAGTTTTAATAAAGTAGTAAAATACATTAAAAAATGAAGCCAACAGAACCTTGACTTGGTTACTATGCCTCAGAAAGTGAGACTACTGCTTCCCACATTATGTAACTGGCCAAATGCACAATATGAGAACATTAAGAAGAATATGAAGGACTCCAGTTGGTAAAAAAACTACAATATGAAAACTGATGGCTTTTATAAATTTAAGGGGGAAAGTTAGTCTGAATATAGTCCTATTAATATTTTTCAGTTGTGAAACTTATGATTCAACTATGTGATACATGAAAGTGTTATTCATATCTATTTTAATAATGTAGCTCAGTATTTTTCAGATATTCTCTATTACTAAACAATGAAATTTCCAGTTATATTTAACTAGTTTTTATTTTGTTCATTAATTTACTTTTAATATCTTTCTTTTACCATCATTCTTCATTCCAAACCAAGTAATTTTAGACAGTGTCAATCCACTGAACTGAATCTTAAGATCTCTTTCTCTTTCAAAAGATTCAACCTAGTCTATATAATTTTCTTCTTTGATAGTGTTTTATATTAATTTTGAAAAGGCTCTAAGTTTTTTGGTAATATTATTTTTATAATGGCAAATTACATGATGACAGGAATGGAAAGTTTAATTTTAGCAACTAAATCTCAATTGAGATTTAGTCTTTTTTTTTTCCCCCAAATAAATTAGCCCAGAAAAGGACTACTATGCCTTTTAAACTTATTTAATATAAAGAACATTTATATATCATAATAAGAATTTGAAGGCTTCTTGGGATGAACTTCAACTATATTGTATTCTTTTTTCCTGTTCCCTTGAACACCATTCAAATAGTCATCTTTGTATTTCAGGTGCCCAGTACAGTGCAAAGCACACCACAGAATAACTATCTGATGAATTAAGATATTCAATAACAATGCAAAACATTACAAAATACAAAGACACACCATTTCATCAGCTCAGTAGTATTTTTTTCATGCTGAGAAACAAAAAAGGTCAATACAACAAGGTGTAACTAATTTCAACCAAGGGGGTGGTTCTATTATTAGTTATTTTTATCCCAGAACCAGTGTTAGTGTTTCATGCAGACCTGGGTTAGTAAGTATAATTCTGGAAGAAATTTAGTGACAATTTCTGAAATGTTTAGTATGAATGAGGGCAGTGTTAAGTTTGCTTAATGTTTGAGTTACAAGCTTAGCACTTGCTAATTTTTTAAAAAGGAAATGGGGGAAGAACAAAGGGTGTTTTGGTTGACACTTTGTCTTACCTTCAGATAAACAGAACTGATATTTAATGATCTAAAGAGGGAAAATAAAATAAATGAAACAATCATAAGGAGTGCAAAGTATTACAGAATAGGAAGGCCATGAGTCATTTATTTTCTTAATGATTTTTTTCAAAATTAGTTAACTGTAAAAATGCAGTACCCTCTTATAATCTTTAAATATTATAAAATAATTTACTGTACCAAGTACTTCTAAACCTAGACAATTATTTAACTTTATTTGTAAAATTAGAGATAAGGCAATATTCCTGGCCATAAAATTTGATCCTCTAAAGTTGAGAGAATGTGTACTCAACTTGTATTTCTTTTGCAGATACTTCAGTAATGATCCCATGAAACACAACAGTCACTGTCCAGTAGCTCAGATAAAATGTGGTGCATGTACTTTTATGAAGATTGTTGACTTTTAATGGAACTGCATTTAGGTCAAAAAAAGTATACATTAAATTTATAGGCCAAATTCAAACATTAAATAATGAAAATGTTTCAATGATGAAATTTATTTAAGTAAGTTTTCTATTTTAAGAGTTTAGAACAAAAGGGTATTGCATTTCAAGTTCCATTAATGACAAGTAACTAAAACTTGCTTTTAATCTTACCGGCATCAGATGGTAAATGATGGTAGGGAGCTGGAGAAAAAACCTGTGCTGCAAAATCTTCAAATGTTGTTGGTTCTAAATGATGCTGGACAATTGTTTGCAGGTATCGTGCTCTCTCCTCATAGCTGATTTCCTTCAGTTAAGGATGTACTTAAATGCAGCTTACATTGGAAAAGAACAGATCTTATCAAAAAGGACTGCTATGATTGCTAAGCCATTACTTCTTAATTATTCACTATTCTTGCATACCACTTAAAAGTATGGCTTTTTAAAGAGTAAAAAATACAGTTTTTAACATAAGTTTACTCTTCAGGATACCATATAAATGGCAGCTTAACCTAGAGACATTTATTAGGAAAGAATTATACTACCACTAAACTGTTGGAAGAATGAAGGGAACCATGTACTTGAGAAAGGATTCAACTGCTATCAGGTCAGCCTCGGCTCATTTTATCTTGTTAAATCGGCTTCAATCTACAGATTTGCTCTGAAAAGCCACACAATAAATATTAGAATCCTGTTTAAAATACTGTCTGAAATTCTCTATTTTTCATTTGTAAAGACTTATTGTGAGAAATTCCTGCATATCTTCTTCTTTTTCTAAAATCCCTATATTTTCCCAACAATTGTTCTCATTTTGAATGGAGGACTGTTGCTGTAATCCTCGAATAACTCCATGGGGTTAAGATAAATACATAGTTGAATCTGTATGTCAGGAAAAAATATCTAGTCAATTATAACACTGAAACAAGCAGGAATATTTGCAAAGAGTCCACGGGACTCCTAAATACTGTCTAACAAAGCATCTACAGGGCACTGACACTGACAGAAAAATACTGTACTTCCCTTTCACCACATTTTCTTCTCTGATATTGACAAGCAACCAGTACCTTGAAGTGTTGTTGCTTTTGAACAACCCACTCCAGGCTTCCTGTTTCAGCAGGCCTGATTGTGCTGTTAGCACAGAGAGGGCGAGAAAGAGAGAGAATATTTCTGTTGTTCACGAAAGCAACTATGGAAATGGCTGTCAAAATGTAGAGCAGCAGGCAGCAACATACAATTATCAGGAAAAACTCACATGCTGACTTCGTGTCGTACAGTTCCTGAACTGAGAAATCAGTTAACCTTTCTTCTACAACTTCCAGAAGTTTTCCCACTGTACTGTTTGTGCTATGTTGATAGGCTTTCTACAAGACATTTATAGACGTATAAAGCTAATAAAAATTTGCCTTTTAGTTTTTCTTCATTGTTTCTAAAACCCATTTTTATATTTTTCCTCAAAATTCTTTATTCTTTTTAAAAATTGCTACTCGATTACTGTAGTTCTACATTTCTAGAAATTGTAGAACAAGTCTACAACCAAGACCAAGAAAAAAATTTGTAAGGAAGATAATTTGAAGTGGTAATTCAATTGGAGATAACACAGCCAGTTACATCTATAAAAGGTTATTAAGAAGAGGAAAAAGGCTAAGAGTTAAAGGTAAGATTATATTCAGTAGGTGCTTAGACTGTGATGTCTTTTGCCCTCCAAATGGCTTAAGTACTTTTTCTTGCGTTACAATTTATTTTGTGCATTAAATATTGAAATAATCTGAATTCCAATTCCTTGCAATCCATCATTTTCAGTTCTGTACAGTGGGACTGAACTTTGAAAAGAATTCTTCTCAAATGGGTAGCAACAGAAGAAGATGCTATATTAAATGATCAGTGGAAAGGATTTTATGGAAGAATCTTGTAGGTATTTTTGAATGTTAACTTAGAAAAGTAATATAGGCACACTTTTAAAAGGAGGTATATGGTCATAAGTGGAAGAGGATGTAACTGATGGTTCATTCTAAATAATACCACATATCTCACAACTTGTTGGAAAGTACTTTTTTCATTGGGGGAGATTCACAGCTGCCGAATTTTCTGCAGTTAATAGAGTCCTTTGATTCACAGCAGTGCCCCTTGTACAAAAAATACTGGCCTTTGTGTATTACCAGAAACTAATTTTCTATTTGGCTGAAAAGGGAAAAATGGGGTTATTGCTTCTCCCTCCTACAGAGCTTTTCATTATGCCTGATGCACTCAACTTCTAAGCTCTTCTGAGAAAAAAAATAACTGAAGAGGCAAGAGGTAGAAAAATGAGCTTGTTAGCACATTAGAAGTGAAGTATCTTGGTGGGCCCTAGAAATTCCCAGTGGTGTGTTAACTTATCACTCTATGCATGCTGGCACTGATAGTCTCCCAATTGATCACTCTCTTTTCGCACCAAAGGTGCTGCCAGGAAGCAAAGGCTGAAGGCCCACAGGAGAACAGTCTGCTATCAAAACAAGCTGTTTTTAAAAGTCTGCTTGAATGGGTAAAATGCTTCATGAAAAGTAGGGTGGAGACACCTACCTGCTTTTAAAATGCTCTACTTTCAGAGGGCCTATAAATGAAATATTTTACTTTATCTTATTATATTTACACAAGAATTAGGCAGAAAGAAAGCAAATGTTAATATTTCTAAAGCCAGGAGAATATTTCCAATGTAGTAAAATTTATTAAAGCAAGAAATGAATATCTACGTAAAATACATTTGCAGTGTAATTCTATTTCACTATACAAAACTCTGAAGAAACCCAAATATAAAGCTATACAAACTAAAATTATCCAGCTATAATGTATTCATTTTGTATAAAAACACATGATGTGTTTATTTAATGTATTTAATCTTCATTACGTAAAATGATGCTTTCTAAAAACGATTTTTAATAATTCAAGTCTAGGTGGCAGAGTGAAAACAATCATTAATGGTTGAATTTAAATGAAAAACTGCAGCATGTATCACATGTTAGGCAGGCTAATGTCTGAAAGTTTCTTTTCTTTTTTTTTTTTTTTTTTTTGGTAACTCACTTTCTAAAAGCTAAATATTCTTTATAATTTTCCAGGTTTGATGTAGCCAGATTAACAACAACATCAAAACAAACTAACTTAATCTATAGTACTTACATTTCCCCCCCTTTTAGAAAATATATATTAAGGAGACACAAGGAACTTTAACACTTAAACCACAGTTCGAATCTATAAACAGGATGTTTTGTGATTGAGATGATGATAAAGTTAAACACAGTGCTGTTAGCATCTGCAATGGCAACCATAATCCAAAGCCATTAATTCCTATATCTCCTCATAATAGATTAGAACACTTATTCCTTAAAAGGCAACTCTCTAGGGAAGAGTTATTAGTACCTATAAATTGGGTGACATACACAAACTTGACGGCTAGCAAAAACAGGATAGCTCAAGCTATATTCCTATTGTGAGTGCATGTTGCCATTGACATTGAAATTAAAAAACTGAAATGGGTGAGATAAAAAGGGAATGGTAAACAAATTCAAAAACAAAATTTAAAGTACAAGTTTAACTTGAATTAAGGTTTTTGTTGTAAATTTAAAACAACCTAAGCCAAAACTAGCTAACAAAAAGCCATTTGATGAGGGAGACTTTTAGCTGGTAGGAATCTTTAATACAGAACCAGCCAATCAAAAGAAATAACACACAGGTGCTGCAATCAGCAATATAATTATCCACTAATCCTCCTTCCTTCTACTTTCTGCAAAAGCAGAAAAGGGGGGAATATTACTATTCTAAAATTAATAAAGGGAACTAAACATTTTCTGTAGTATAAATACTTTAAACCTAATCTGTGCTTAACATTATTATTCATTTTAAGTAACTACTTTTGATTCTAAACTTACATATGAAATTATTTATGGCTCTGTGTCACTGTATCAAGACCAGCTGTCAAGAACTAGGGTTCAATTTCTGCCCAGTCCTGGAAAGAGATGCATGAATTCTACGTGCTGCAGTTTTTCTATATGTTAAATGGGGATACCACCACCTGCTCCTATTTATGTAATAAGGATATTGAAGATAAAGGATATAAATATAGGGTAACCCAAAAGTCCCCCTACATCTGTGCTGAAAATGGTTTTTCTAGCTTTTGGCTCAAGTCTTTGTAAATAGCAGGTGCTGTCTCCCTGAGGGCAATTTTCAATGTCTGTTTACGAAATATACCTGTATTTATGCACAAGAACTCTGATAATATTTCTTGTTTGTGGTATGTACTGAGGGCCTTTTGACCTATTTTGATGAGAGGAAACGGATTTCACATGAGAAAAAAATATGAAGAAAAGCTACTGCAGGAGGATAATACATTTTTCAATTTTACTAATGTACAAGGATAATATATGAAAGGTAGATTTTTTTTTTTTTTTTTTTTTAAGTTTGAGAGAGAGTGTGCGCAGGGTAGAAAGAGAGGGATGAAGAGAGAATCCCAAGCAGGCTCTGTACCATCAGCACAGAACCTGACATGGGGCTCGAACTCATGAACCATGAGATCATGACCTGAGCTGAAATCAAGAGTCAGATGCTTAACTGACTGAGCTACCCAGGCGCCCCAAAAGGTAGATTTGGTTTTGAAGAAGCAACAACCCTTCATTCTCTACAATTTTCTTAATATGATTCTGAACTGCTTTTACTATTAGAAAAGGCAAAACTTTCAGGGTGCCTGGGTGGCTCAGTTGGCTAAGCATCTGGGATTCTTGACTCTGGCTCAAATCATGATGCCAGGGTTGTGGGATGAAGCCCTGCATCGGACTCCGCACTGAGTGTGGAGCCTGTCTGAGATTCTCTTCCTCTCTCTCTCTGTCCCTCTGCCCCACTGGCTTGCTTGCCCTAGCTAGCTAGCTAGCTAGCTAGATAAGGGCAAAACCTTCAGTTTTGTGATCACTACTTTCATGGCATGGCCAATAGATTTTACAAACATTTAGCTCCACTGTAATTTGTGACTAGTCTCAAAAAAAAACATGGAAGTGTGTATGTATACATTATAATGCACATAGGAAGAATATGAAGCATTTTTCACAAAAAGGAGTAATGAAAATTATAATTGTAAATATATATATGAGACCTATCACCACTTAATTTCCTCTTAAGTTCAGATTTAAGGTTTTCTTTCCTAAACAAGATAAAAAATATTGGCTCCTTTTAAAGTGAAGGCAAAGTATGGAATGTTTATATCTGTACTCAGTATCATAGCCTCAGGGATTTAAGGCCCATTCTGAAATTCCTAATTGAGTTAAGCACTTGCCTGCACTCATATATTTCTGTGATTTCTTTGCTGTTTTAGCACATAGGAATTTTATTTCCTTTTTTTGTATAGATTTTCCCAAGAACAGAGGGAGGAGAATTCTGCCTATTAAAAAAAAAAAAATTGGAGAGTACTACTTATGATATTCACCACATTTCTAAGATGGCTGGTAGATTGAAATTGGCTATGGTGAAAGTTTTCACATCATAGGACTCGACAAATGCCACAAATTAGGGCTTCCTCCCTTCTTTCAGCACCAGTTACTAAACAACAAGTATGCTCCTGCCACTTCCTCCCCCCATCCCCCTCCCCGTGTAGGCTTCATGCCCAATGCAGGGCTTGAACTCACAACCTTGAGATCAAGTTCCTGAGCTGAGATCAATCAAGATCAAGAGTTGGACGCCTGACAGACTGGGCCACCCAGGCACCCGCCCCCTCCCAAGTATGCCTTTGTCTTTGTGCTTGTTCTCCTAACAAACTAGCAGGGAGACTAATGTCATGGGGCCAGAGGCCATGTCTTTTATTATCTTTCTATATCCAGCACCTAACACAGGACCAGAAGTACTTGATGTTTATAAATTATAGAAGGAATGAATAAAGTTTTCACAGTCGATTAGAAGACTTGTTATGCAAACAACCCCTTCCTTGAACCCCAATTTAGATCTCCAGAAGCAAAACCTTTTGGGGCCAATATAGTTGGGACTTTCCTAAGATTGGATTTAGAGACAGAGTTTGAATCCTTGTGAGAAAGTTTGGTTCCATCCCACCCTTGATCTTGCTGACCTTCTCTGGAAGAAGAAAAAGTGAATAAAATACTACATATATATATATATATATATATACATACACACACACACACATACATAAGGTATAACATTAAGAAAAAAGAAAACTAATAACTTAAAAAAATCATAATTGTTAAAGAAGAAATCCTATAAATCTTGAAAGTAATTACAACTCATTACAATTTAGCACTGAAATGTTTTACCCCATTGGTTGTGACTTTTTAAATTTAAAGAAATCTTTGGGGTGCCTGGGTGGCTCAATTGGTTAACCGTCCAACTCTTGGTTTTGGCTCAGGTCATGATCTCATGGTTCGTGAGTTTAAGCCCTCGCTGGCCTCAATGCTGACAGTGCAGAGCTTGCTTGGGATTGTCTCTCTCTCCCTCTCTCTGCCCCTCACCTGCTTGTGCTCTCTCTCTCTCCCAAAATAAATAAACTTAAAAAAAAATTTTTTAATTTTGCATAAATTCTACAATGGTA
Source organism: Neofelis nebulosa (assembly GCF_028018385.1). Taxonomy (NCBI): domain Eukaryota; kingdom Metazoa; phylum Chordata; class Mammalia; order Carnivora; family Felidae; genus Neofelis; species Neofelis nebulosa. Next base: position 85,784,160 of record NC_080788.1, read on the forward strand.
TGAGACAACAAATTTAGTTAATAAACTATTTCTACTCATTTCAATGGCCATCTGTAAAGAAAGGAGAAAGGGAAGAAATGTCAAGAAAATCTCTGTAGATAAAAATCAGCGAAGGGTAATTTCAAAACCATTTTAGGCAGATTTCCAAAACTGCTCTGGCACACTATAAGAACACACGTAATAACACCCTTGAAAAATAATACTCAGAAATTTAAATATTTAGGTTTTTAAAAAGACTATCTTAAGAGGCATGCCAGGGCATCATTTATTGAGAGTATTTTGGGGCAGTCTGAACTAGAGGAAGATACAACGATCATCTACCAACATTTCTTTCAGTAAGCTTAGCAAAATCGTTATAAAACGTTTTTCACAATAAGCCTTGCCTGGATGGAGAATACAAACATAGATTTGCTCAGAAAAACAAAGCTGCTGATATGTAGAGTCAGCATTAGAACTTTGGTCATTTAATAGTCCAGTGCTCTTTTCTATATCCAATCTCAATGATTTCAGTTTTGTATGGAGAAAAGAAAGTTCAAGTATGGCCAACAAAATGTTAGCTTAAATTTGAGGACTGGCAATTTTTGAAAAATGTTTTTTTTTTTTTTTTTTTTTTTAATTTTTTTTCAACGTTTTTTATTTATTTTTGGACAGAGAGAGACAGAGCATGAACGGGGGAGGGGCAGAGAGAGAGGGAGACACAGAATCGGAAACAGGCTCCAGGCTCCGAGCCATCAGCCCAGAGCCTGACGCGGGGCTCGAACTCACGGACCGCGAGATCGTGACCTGGCTGAAGTCGGACGCTTAACCGACTGCGCCACCCAGGCGCCCCGAAAAATGTTTATATACAAGAACATTATATAGAATACATAAAAATTCTTGGCACACTTTAATAAAAATGAGAAAATAAACCACATTTGGCTTTTTAGTTCGAAAAGGCCCTGAAATATCTTCAAATATTCTGAAGTGATGTCCTTACACAGGGTCTTAGAGAAATAATGAAAAATAATTTTATTGATATAGGATATATGTAGATATATTTTGCAAGTACATCTCAAGGATCGTGTGGCTAATTTATTTGCAGTAATAAAGGGGCATGTTTTCTTGAAATATACAGGGCAATTAAGTATCCCATGAACTATTTACTAGGCATGGCTCACCTATAAGATGAAAGTAATATACTTGCTTACATTATAAAGCATCTGGTAAATTAATAGTCCATTTCTTTCTTACAGTAGCTAATTTCATCAAGAAACATGCAGTGTAGCTCATATTCAGTAAAAATAAAATTCCCCCAATAGAACAAATCTTGGTATTAATATTGTTTATTTGTACTATGTTAATAGAAATTCTTCTGAAAGTCTGCAACAGGTCATAACAAATTATTGTGTATGATTTTTATGATGCATTATATTAAATTCTTTAGTAGTTGCCACTACGCAATGAGGGAAAAGCTGTGATTTGTCAGAGTAGACAAAGCTGGGCTTTAATCCATCCTTTTAACCATACTGCCAAGTCTATATTGTTTTCACTGCGTCTCAATTAGGAGACAGGCAGGACACCTGGTACTTCTTTATCTAAGTCCCATGGGCTGCCAGATGACTCAAAATCCATAACAGGTGCTAAGGCAGTGTGAGGATAGTCCTATTATTGAAAGCTGGAGTTGAATAAAATTTGGACCATATATAATTGCTCATAAATCAGCCAATTACTAAATGAAAACATTAAGTAAAAAGTTGATAAGCCCAATTCTACCAAAGTTCATGTAAATACGTTTAAAAAGATTAACCTTAAATAAATAGGATTAAAAACTTAAACCTCCCTAAAGGTTCTAAAAATCCTTCCTGATTTAATAATCCAATAATCACTGATGGTTTCTAAAAAGCACTAATATGATTATGGAATATGTGTATCTATTCCACTTTCATGAAAGTTGTATGAAGTAAAACATCTAAAAGAAAAACTAAGTTACCTAGATTTCAAATTTAATATGAAGTTAAAATTTTAGACTTTCATTCTTGGTAAGATGTACTTAAAAATGTTATCGTACATAATAAGACTTTCACAGTCAACAGAACTACTTCAGAATCACAAGTATTAGATTAAGAGTTTAAAAAACATTGGGGGATGACTAGAAACAATCTGTATTGTTCCTTTTGGGAACAAAAATTTCAATACGTTAAAGTTGAGGAAATGAACTTATGTGTTTGAACTAAATACTAAACTTGGACTCTTGTTAGAAGACTGCAAAAGGGAAAAAAATTACTAAATAAGTGAAATTTTACAGTGTACAATTACTTATGTGTTATCTCTCCCTAAATGTGTACTAACTTAATTAAGATTTTGTTTAAATGCTGTAATTATCAGGAGTACAGAAAAAGTGATTTATTATCATGGTAAGTAGTTACAAAGTACAACAAACTGTCATTTAAGACTGTGTCATAGAATCTATGATAAACAGTATATTGGCTTAAACTAATGCACTATATGCCCCTAGGGAATGATGAGCTTAGAGACTGGACTTTAACATCAAAATCTACCCATTAATCTTGACTTAAATATAATCTACTCTGCAGTAAAAGGAAGAATGGGCATTCAATGAATTACTGGTTTTGAAATACTGCACTGGTGTCCATTTACTAAAAGCATTTAAGGGGACATGAGGAGACGGACCACTAGTACATTTTACAGACTGTTACCATTTCACAAAACATGCATTTGATTTTCCACCAACTTAGCAAGAGCATCCCATTAAAAAAAAATTATAAACTAAAAAAGTTTTCTGAAAATATCTCTCTGATCCTTTTAAAGGACATGTTGTCGCATAAGGTATAATATTGCAATATAATTTGGTCACTTAAGTTCAGATGAAATAATCATCTATGGAAATATACTGTAGGCTTAAAAAAGCTCTAATTTTTTTTTAGGATTGGTTGTAGATCATTGTTTATTTGCATCAGAACCACCAACTGCTTGATTTGACTGACCAGAAAATGCAAACACCAAGAGTACTGTTTATACAAATATCATGGCCCACAATGCTTCATAAAAAGGGAAACCCTCATATCTTTAAAGATACTCGAAACAGACTTCAAGGAGAGAGAACCAGGAGTGACTGAAATAGTTACCAGCTACCCATTTAAATAATAAATCTGGTATTTAACCTTAAGATTTGCTGACTAGTTTATCTATAATGATTTTAGCACTTGCAATTGTTATGCATAAGATTAATTTGCATTTCTACATTAATACAGCTTATAGGTATTCAGATGATATTTGGGAATTCTAAAAAGCATAGTATAAAGGAAATTAAGCCAAGTTTGTCTTTAACTTTATCTGATACATTAATTGTGGTGGTTTTTAATCCATTTTCCCTTCTTTTAAATTCAAAAAAAAATTTTGTGAACATTAAAAAAATATATTGTTTTTATCTAAACAAAAATATCATAAAGCTAAACTGACTTTTGCTCTGCTATAATCTGGTGGGTTTAAAATAGATAATGGCATGTTAACAAGGCATTACTCCAGGTGGTTGCTTAAATATATTTATTTGCTTTCTTTTTGATAGTAGGTATGTGCTAAATAAAAGTCAACACTCCTATCAAGACAGTAAATGTAGAAACATCAGTTCTACAACAGCTATTTTTGCTCCTTCTCTTTTCTGAACAGCAATTAGTAAAGCAACCCCTTCCCCTCCTCCCTAGTGCTGTCAAGCTGTTCAGAGCAGTTTGCAACTCGACAATGGTACCATTGTGAATGCTCTCTGGGCTTCCTTCCCACAGAGAGTTAAATGGGCAGTTCCTGCTGCCCATGATTGGTGTCCAGTGAAATAATACTCAAGAGCCAGGTTTTATCAGCTTCACGCCAAAGAAGTGAAGCCAGGGAACCCAAGCCTTCATATCATACTGGACCATATGCCAACCCTGATGGCCCCAAAGGTTTATCACTAAGAATCAGGATCCATCATGTCCCTTGTGAAATTTCACTTCACATACCTTATGTGAAATGCAAAGCTTCACTAAAAACCGAACCTTCTTTACAATTGGCATGAACAGATGGACGGTAACAGTGGTTTGGCAAGCAAAAGTTAAGATTTAAATAGGCTGTATTCTAGTGTTTGAGAGGAAAAAGCAGTTAGAAGAAAATGGGGAGATTTGTGATCCATAGTTTAATTTTAATTCCATTATTGAGTTATTAAAAATTCAATGGCAAAAGCCCTTATGTTCAGTAAAAGGAAAAGAATGGATTAAAACCACAGCAATTCCTATGTCAAACAAGGTTAAAGACTAATTTCAGCTTTACATCCTTCATTCTTTGCTATCTGAAATCCCCAAATAGCATCTAAATCTGTTTTTATATTAAACAAAGACTAAAATAAAACTTGTAAAATATGTAGTAGGTGTAGTGAATGATAATATGAACATACCAGTGCACCTTAATCACCAATCAAAAAAAAAAAAAAAAACTTAAGGGTTTAACAGAGAAAAAAAAATCCCTGTTCTATCACAGGTAAAAATTTAATAAAGATGGAAGTAAAGAAACTTCAAGTTCTGTGATTTTTTATTTTTGTTTTTTATTTATTTTTGAGAGAGAGAGGCAGGGGGGAGACAGGAGGGAGGGAATCCCAAGCAGGCTCCACGCTGTTAGTGCAGAGCCCAGTGTGAAGCTTGATCCCACAAACTGTGAGATCATGATCTGAGTCGAAATCAAGAGTCTGCTTAACTGACTGAACCACCCAGGCGTCCCAAGTTTTGTTATTTTTAAAGACTTTTTGCTCAATATCCGATAGAGTTCTCTACCTTCTTTCTGTTGCACTATGATATGAACCAATTGTTAAGACTGGCATACATAGGGGCTCAGTCGGTTGAGCGTCAGACTCTTAATTTTGGCTCCTGTTGACTTGCGGTTCATGGGATTGAGCCCCACACTGGGCTCTGTGCAGACAGCACGGAGCCTGCTTGGGATTCTCTGTCTCCCTTTCTTTCTGCCCCTCTCCCACTCATGCTCTCTCTCAAAACAAACAAACAAACAAACAAACAAAAAAGGTTGGCATATGTAGACCACACTGCCACTCTGGATTCGACAAAGCAGGTAAGAGATGGTGAGGTGCTTTCCTTTCCTTTGCTATTTTTGTTGTGAAGCCAATGTACTATCAGACTAGGATAAAAAAAAAAAAACACCAAAAAATCAAAAAAACACTTCATTCATCAGTAACAAAGTATAATAATGTGTAAAAGCACAACAATGTATAAAAGTACTTTATAGGAAAAGTGTAAAGAAGGCCTGTTATGCAAAAATATAAGTCTATCATATAACAAGATTATGAAAATCTCAAGTGCCTTTTTGAAATGGCAGATATGTGTAAATATTATCAAAACACTTAGAGAACTTCTTAGTCTCATTAAGAAAAATAATACTAGTTGTTATTAGCCTGGCAATTACTGTATACTTAAATATAAAAAATACTTTAAATAATAATCTTATTTTAGAAAGGCTTTACTATAAAAGGAAAATACATTCAAGCTGTGCTCTGCTATTCAAGAGGTAAAAATGATATAAAAGCAGAAGGAACTGTCACCTTAGACACCGGCTGTTATATTATTGGTAGTAACATTAAAAAATCAAGTTTATGGTTTGGTTTTGATTTTTCTGCTTGACTACATTTTCTGGTTTTGACCTCAGCTGCTATTACTCTTCCCTTTGTTTTATATCACCTGGTAGTGAGGAACTCCTTGTGTTTCTTAGCCACATTACACTTTTATCCCTTCATGCCTCAGTAAAACCATTCCTAATTCTTCCTCCCTACTATCCTCTCCCACTGTAATAAAATTAATCATCTTTACCATCTTATTTTGTAGGTATCACTATTGCTGGACTCCTCATCAGAGGCATTTCATTCATTCACTCATTCTTTCATCCATCTACCTATCCCCATACCTACCTACCCACGCACAGGGCTCTCTCTTTCTCCTGTACCAGACTGTAAGCTCCATGAAAGCAGTAACTATCTTCCTACCGCTAGCTTTTCTCTCACACCACTTCCCATATAGAAGGTAGTCAACAAACACTTGGTGAAAAAAAATGAGAGATCCAAAATTGCTTTTTTGGGATGAAGAAATACAGACTTTTTTTTTTTTCCCTTACATGAACAAGGTTGGATGCCATTATCAGATACCATTCAACTTCTATTGAGATAATCACTTTTCCCCCCTTTTATAATGACTTATTTCATAGATTTTTATTTATTTCTGAAAGGATCTTAAACATGCTTAGTCATTTTGCTGTTGTTCAATATAGCTTTTTTTTTTAATACTTAAATTTGTCATTGGTGTATTGAATGTTTTTGGTAGAGAATAACAATTGAAAATATCTGTATAATTAATACAATGATAATAGAAATAGAAGTCGGTCATATACTGAAGTCATTTTTGTGAGCTCCCATTGTTTAAATATAGGAAAAGTAATTATTATTGGTCTACATTAGTAAAATGATAATCTCTAGAGAACATTAAGATGCTATTTTCAGACATTGGTTCAATTCTATAGAATAAGTTTCATTATTATCAAAAATTCATTATGTAACAGAGAGATTTATATTTACTGCTTTTATATCTTTTTGAAAGGACAAAGGCAGATTTGCTAGACCTAAACTAACACCTTTAAAGGTATACAATAAAATATTCCCACACTGACTGTAAGGAAGCCTCTCAAAATACCACTGACATCATCAATAGGCACTTATTGCTATTCCTTAAAAAGAACAGCTGAACAAATTAAAAGTGATACAAGAATACATTAGTGTCATAATAGAAATGTTGCACATATCCAGGGTTCCTGTGTAAATAATTACTCTGTGTGCATACATAGACTATAAGGTTTGGCAGTAAAATCCAGGTCAGGGGAGAGGGATGCTTAATTACAAGCTTAAAAAAAAACAATCTTCAATAGCAGTGCCCATGTCTTTAACACAGGAGACTGAAGCGGCTCCCACGACAGAGCACATTGTTAAGTAAATAAGTACCTTTGTCAGCTCTTGGAGAGGTCATACTACAATGATTAATATCAAAGGCACAAGGGCTGCAAGCACTTCAAAAGCCACAAAACCTGGATCACTTAGTTGATAAGGCATTTTATTTAAAGAACCATTTTCTCTTTTTTGAAGTATGAATGAACATAATCATAGATCTTAGAGTTTGTAACAAATAACCAGTTTGTCCGTGAAGTTTAAGACTTTCGTTTAGAAAGTAGGTAGAATGAATGGCACTTACAAGATATTGAGGGCTCCTAATGGAATGAATCAGTGACGTAGGTGGTGCAAAAGTTTAAGTAAAACTGAAGACCTCAGTAATACGTAGACTCCTACCGCCACCCCCCACAGCTCTCCTGTGGCTGCTGCCTTCCTTGCCATTCAGCAGTAAGTATAAGCCTTCAGGACTACAGCCATGGCTGCCTTCCTCCTTGGGGGCTGTGTGTGAGGGACACCAAATCGTACTCTTCCTAAGACGACATCTGTCACTTCATCAAGACACAAGTGTCTTAGCTCCGTTTTCTCCTTGACAGATCTTGCCTTCCCTCCCCTTCCTCTGACTGTAAGAAGTGGATGGAAAAACCTCACTGATTATTGATCTCTGATTATTTTCATTAAACCAAATGTTCTCTAATAAAAATATAATGATGAATCAGTCAAAATACAGCACCCTGTGTCTACCCTATTCTGGCTTGGTCATGTTATCAGATAGTTTCTTTTTTTTTATTTAAAAAAATTTTTTTTTAACGTTTATTTATTTTTGAGACAGAGAGAGACAGAGCATGAACGGGGGAGGGTCAGAGAGAGAGGGAGACACAGAATCGGAAGCAGGCTCCAGGCTCTGAGCCATCAGCCCAGAGCCCGACGTGGGGCTCGAACTCACGGACTGTGAGATCGTGACCTGAGCTGAAGTCGGAGGCTTAACCGACTGAGCCACCCAGGTGCCCCTTATCAGATAGTTTCTATTGCTCTTAGGTTTCCAGCATGCTCTGAGAGCTGTAGCCTAGGCTAATATAAACCACAAATTATAACAACAAAAACAAAGAACTTGTTTTTAAAAGTACATTGGGAAATGAATAGAAATTTTGTTAAAAGGAAAAAATGAATAGTTAATCCATCTACCCATGAATCCATCTACCCTACCCTGTACTATTACCCAAATTGCTAGCCACTTACTGCTGTGCTGAAAGTCAGTAAAACCAGTTTAAGTAAGACTCATTAATATGTGCACACACATGGTAAGTCCTATAACAAATGTTTTAAGACTAGAAGGAAATCTTTTTTTTTTTTTTTACAAAGTTACTTTGGGTCATACAGAATGAGTATATTAGGTGGAAGACAGTAGAGAAAGGCATTCTTTGGGCAAAAACAGAGAAAAAGAGAAGGGCATTTAGGGATGATAAATATGGTCTAGCTCGACCCATGTAGGGTGTCCTGGGTGTCAGTGTGGTGGGAGATGAGCACAAGGATGGGGGGGCAGAGCTGGAAGGAGTACAGGTATGTTTGACAAAACTACAGTGAGAAATATGAGGTTGGGAAGGTTAATAAGCTAGTAACAACTGCTTGCACGTAGCCAAAGAATTCAGATAAGAATTGCAGTACACGGTCAAGCCATCACAAGTCTTACACTTGATCTTAGCCAAAAGGCCGAGAAGCGATATCATCACAAGTCTTTTAGTATACTTATATTTGTGTTTTAGAGGAGTATCTCCAGTGTAGAGGATAATAATATCACCATCAAGTACCAGGTAGCTACCATTTTCTGAGCTCTTGCCACGTGACAGGCTGCTTAGTGCTTCATCTAGATAATTTCACCTAATCCTTATAACAGTGTTGAGTTTCTCTTTTTTTTTACAGATTAAAATAAAATTAGACAAAGACAGTGACACACTTATTAAGTGGTTCTGGACTCAGAAGCCCAGGCTGATTTCCCAACAATCAGCTTCCATACTTTAAAATATAATTTATAAATTAAGGACAGTCCATATTTATGAATATTATCTTTCTGAAGAAATAATCTTCAAAACACAGTATACATACAATTATGTAGTTTCTCAATAAACTCACTTTCTTCTTAACACGAAATGGCAGCAATATTGATGGGCCTCCCTGAGAGGTTTTATAATGTTCTATCATAATGAATGGCAAACTACATTAGTGGAGCCAATCAATTACATTTCATTTCATTTTGGCTCTCATACTTTTGCAACAAGTTCTTTACATTTGAGTAGTTGAACTGCAGGGATAACAAACTGTGACTAATTGAAGAATGATCATTGACTTCTGGTAATTTGTCTGATAAAGTTAAACAGAAACCCAATTCTGGCATTTACAAAAAGGTCAAATCTAAACAGATTAGAAGAAATCAAATAATATTGGTTCAGCAGGAAAGAATATTAAACCTAGGAAGAATGTGTTTTTTAAGGATGCCATTTAACTTTATAATATCCCCCATACTGAGTATTTCAGAATATCATGTATGTACATATATGCATGCATGCATACATACATACACATAAAGCCCCAAAATACAAATTACAAGAATTATAACATACATATTGCATTCCATCTAATAAAATCTCATCCTCTGAGGCCCAGATTTTCTATGCATTCTTCCCTTATTTTCTTACTTTGAAAGCAATGACTTCTTCTTTGGAACTCCTAAAGCATTTTATCTTATAACCCTACTATCCTGTGTTATATTTTATCTTGTGTTATAATTATTAATTTACATTATTATTTCTCCTATTAAATTGTAAGCTTATTGGAGAAACAATTATCATCTACAGTTGAACCCTTCAACAATGTGTAGGTTACCAACACCCCCATGTAGCCCTAAAATCTGTGTATAACTTCTGACTTCTCCAAAACTTAACTACTAATAGCTTACTGCTGATAGGAGCCTTACTGGTAACAGTTGATAAACACGTATTTTGTATATTATATGCATTTCATACTTTATTTTTTAAAACAGAGGTATAATTTTTTTTCAATGTTTATTTTTGAGAGAGACAGAGCATGAGTTGGGGAGGTGCAGAGAGACAGGGAGACACAGAATCCGAAGCAGGCTCCAGGCTCTGAGCTGTCAGCACAGAGCCCAACGTGGGGCTTGAACCCATGGACTGCAAGATCATGACCTGCTAAGTCTGACATTTAACCCAATGAGCCACCCAGGTGCCCCTATATTTTTTATGTTTATTTATTTATTTTGAGAGAGAGTGGGAGACAGGTAGAGAGAGAGGGAGAGAAAGAATCCCAAGCAGGCTCCTTGCTGTGAGAGCCTGACACAGGGCTCAATCTCATGTCTATGAGATCATGACCTGAGCCAAAATCGAGTCGGATGTTTAACTGACTGAGCCACCCAGGTGCCCCTCATACTGTATTCTTTTTTTTTTTTTTTTTTAAATTTCTTTTTAATGTTTATTTATTTTTGAGACAGAGAGAGACAGAGCATGAACAGGGGAGGGGCAGAGAGAGAGGGAGACACAGAATCTGAAACAGGCTCCAGGCTCTGAGCTGTCAGCACAGAGCCTGACGCGGGGCTCAAACTCACGGACCGTGAGATCATGACCTGAGCCGAAGTCGGACGCTTAACCGACCAAGCCACCCAGGCGCCCCCCTCATACTGTATTCTTAAAGTAAGCTAGAAAAAAAAAGTTAAGAAAACCATAAGAAAAAATACATTTACAATAGTATACAGTATTTATTGAAAAAAAAAAATCCACATGTAAGTGGACCTGCACAGTTCAAACCTATGTTGTTCAAGGCTCAACTGTGATTTGTCTCTACATGTCTCTCAAATCTTTACTACAATCATAAAAGTGATCAGTAATTTTTTTTTATTTATTTTGAGAGAGAGAGTATTTATTTTGAGTATATGTGTGACATGCAAGTGGGGGAGGGGCAGAGAGAGAGAGAGGGAAAGAGAGAATCCCAAGCAGGCTCCTTGCTGTCACTGCAGAGCCTAATGTGGGACTTGGTCTCACAAACCGTGAGATTATGACCTGAGCTGAAATCAAAAGTCATATGCTTAACCAACTGAGCCACCCAGACGCCCCAGTAAATATTTTTGATAGAAGAGAAAGAGTTCTATCTCTTGAACTGGTGGTGGTTAAACTGTAATTATTCACCATATAATACATTTAGAATTTATGTACTTTTCTCAAATTATATTTTACAGTAAAAAAGGTTAAAAAGAAATATTTAAGAAAAATGGGACATGTGAGATGGTTAATTTTACATCAACTTGGCTAGACCATGGTATCCAGTTTTTGGTTAAACACCAGTCTCGATGTTGCTGTGAAGTTATTTTTTTAGAGGCAATTACCATTTAAAATCAAGAGACTTCGGTGGCTCAGTTGAGTGACCGACTCTTGATTTCAGCTCAGGTCATGATCTCATGGTTCGTGAGTTCAAGCCCCACATCAGGCTCTGCTCTGACAGCACAGAGTCTGCTTGGAATTGTTTCTCTCTCCTCTTTGTCCCACCCATGCTCACTCTCTCTGTCCCTCAAAATAAATACATAAATATTAAAAAAAATTAAAATCAGAGGCTTTGAGTAAAGCAGATTACCTCTGTCATGTATGTGGGTGCACCTCAACCAATTAATCAAAGGCATTGAGAGAAAAGACTGAGGTCCCCACAGAAGTAAGGTATTCTACCTCCAGATGACTTCTGACACAGATTACAATATCAACTCTAGCTAGAACTCTTGCAGGTTTCAGACTTGCCAGTCCCCACAATCATGTGAGCTAATTCCTTAAAATTAATCTTTCTCTATCTAGGTATACACTTCCATCTAATTGATTCTGTTTCTCTGAGAACCCTAATACAACATGATTACATACTGTAACTTCTAAAAATTTCTTTGTATGATAAATCTCATGTTAAAAAAAAGAGAGTACATACATGATAGCATCATATTTAACATTTGTACATACTTGAAATGTCTCTAGGATCATAACAAATAATTGCTTTTAAATTTTTATTTAATGTATAGAGTCATGATAGCTAAGATCATGAAATTAGTACTTTGTAATTATTATCCCCACTACAAAAAAGGCAAAAGAAATAAACAACCCAATCCCAACCTGCGTGCGCGCGCGCACACACACACACACACACACACACAGGTTAACTAACAAATGATGGCTAAGATCAACCTGAAATTCCCCCTCAGGGCCAATGGTTACCCACAATCTGCCTATTCTTCCTCCCCAGCATTGCATTTCAATTCTAATTGCATGATCAAACCAACAAATTGAGCTTGAGACCAAAAAAAAAAAAAAAAAAAAAAAAAAAGGCAAAAAAAAAAAAAAAAAAAAGCCCCTAGCTGACAAAGACCAAGGTTGCAAGAAAATGTTTTTCAAGTACAAGTAATGCAAGAAATGACAAGTGAAGTGAAGGAGAGGTTTCAAAGCTTGAAAGACAGTCATCAATACTGACAGATTACTGTAATTCTGGCTGCCAGCATGATCGATTTGGACAGCATATGACAATCAATATTGTCCTCATTTAGTGAACAACATTAGATTCATAGTTACAGAAGATGTTCCCAGGATAAAATTTAAACTGTATTTAATGATCATAAATAGCACAATTTATGCTGTGGAATCTTAGTGGCTACTTTCACTGGGCATAAAATAACTAACGCAGCAGTACAATTATCCAAATATAAGTGAGTTTATTACATATTCTTTTATCCTCTTATTTCTCTTATTAAAGTAGTAACTGGTGGTTTTCAAAGCCTATTTCTATTTCAGTTTCTTTTGTAATTTCTGTTAAATTCTATTGATCTGTTTTAGGACATGTGATTTTTTTTCCTTAATGGGAACTTACCTGGATTTGTCAAAAAACATACATTGTAAAATTTAATGTATTTCTGAAATATATATTTGTTTTTTAAAATTAAAAGACATCTGTAATTCAAGATCTTAATAACATCTAGTTGTAATTTAGTATATAAGGTTTCATTGAAAAATCAAGCAATCTACCTGTGTGAAATCATTTTCCCTGATACTTAGTATTAATATAGAACTTCATGAATCTTTGTAAAAGATGACTATATATTTTTCAGATTAGCAAAGGCTAAGAGTATCTTTATTATATCCTTAAGTAGTATGGGGAAATAATTTCCATATGGCTTCTAAATTCAAGCTTCCAAGTCAAGAAAAATTTCTTTGATTTGATTTTATGTTTTTATTCTGTGTGTTCCAGAAGCGGTTTTGCTGATGGAAAGTGCTCATATTGGCTGTGTAAATAGTGTTCATGTTTACTCTTTACATCTGAAATTATCTCTCATCTTAGAAATTTTCTCCAATGTTGCATCTATTAATGTCTCAGCAAGATTAACTATTAAGAACTTCGTGAAATAGACCTGAAAATCCAATACAGTCAATTAACCTACCAACCAACCAAACATAAAAACTCAATTAGGCAATTCCTTGGTGTTGGGTAGAGTTGTTTTATATTGACTGTAATCTTTACACATAACAGAATTAATCACTGCACAAAATAATGTACCTTATTTCATTTCCTAAGCACATCCAAATTCATTACCTCATTTAATCTTGACAATAATTCTGAGATGGGTATTATCTTTTTTTACAAAGAAAGTGAGGTCTAGAGATTCTATGACTAGACCAAGATTACAAGGCAGAGCTTGAGTTAAAATCATTATTTTCTAACTGCAAATCCAGCCACCATACCTCTAGTGTAACATGTAAATCTGAAATAGTTCTCAAAAGAGTATAAACTTAGGTGCAGGAAAAAGAAATTAAGTCATAGCTCCCAACACTTTTATTTTGCATTTTTAACTACTTGGTAAGGTGTACATCTTAAATATTTGTACTTCAGGCCAGAAATAGTTTGTGTTTGCTCAATAAATGGAGTTCCTGTTTTATGACACAAGGAGGCAAATAGAATTTTCTACTACAATCTAATTTCTCTCTCACCACTTTCCCAAAAGATTTAAGGCATTCTTTCAACTGTGTCTTAAATGAAAGGGCGGAGGACACTAACCTTAGGATGAACATCAGGATCAGGCCAAGATCAGAAAGACAACCTCAGAGGAGTTGACAATGTGGATAAAATGAGCTTATGGGTAATAATCTGCGCATTCCTTGTAGGATTAGCTACCTTTCTAGAGATATTCAAGAAATAATGAACTGAATCCCTACATTTCACAATGACCACTTCAAATCTGATCTTTCAACTTAAAGTGAAGATATAACTGTCACAAGTAAGAAATGCTATATAAATGTCATTAAGCTTAATCAATATATCATGCCATGATCCACCTATAATTCTATTTCACAGTGTCAGAATACATGAGAAATTACATAGGAATCAGATTGCTTAAGTCAATTTTCATCAAAAGAAGAGAATATATGTGGCAGACTTACGATAAATCCATTTCATGTGAAATAGAACTCAGGATATTTTAAAAAGCCTTCCCTGTGAAGCTTAACATCCACAATTTATTAAGAAAAATAATTGAAATGTTTTTAATCATATAGAAAAAGTATATGGAAATAGAAATTCAGAAAGCAATTAAAACTGCTTTATACACACTCATTCAGATCTTATAACACAGTGAGCTAGGTGTTATCATCCTCATTTTATAGATACGGAAACTGAGGCTCAAATTATTTAAATAATATTCCCAAGGCTAGATAGCTAAGCATTTGAGTCCAGAAATCTGGCTCCAGGAGCCATGTTCTCTCTCTTTTTTTTTAATGTTTATTTTTGAGAGAGAGAGCAAGAGAACACGAATGGGGGAGGGGCAGAGAAAGAGAGAGACACATAATCTGAAGCAGGCTCTGTGCTCTCCCCACAGAGCCCGACGGGGGGCTCAAACCTACGAGCTACGAGATCATGACCTGAGCTGAAGTCAGACACTTAACCAACCCAGGTGCCCCTCCAGAAGCCATGTTCTTAAACACTCATGTCCTCTCATACTTCTATGTCTTTATCTTGTTCCCTCTGCCTGGAATGCTCTTCTTAATCTCATCCACCTGGTTACCTCTTATTCATCATCCTTCAGTATTTAATCCTCACATTTCTGAGGCTGCTTCTCATTATACCTCCAAAACACTGTACATAACTCTGTTACAACACACGCACTAAAAACTGTATATTTCCTTAACTAGATTGAGTACTTTATGATGACTGTTAGGGTTATCTCTATACATGCATAGTATCAGAGTACCTAGCATGGGACCCTAATTAGTTAACCAAAAGATAAGTCCTGATTAGTAGTGTATAAAAGAAAATACATCATTAAAATATCACAACAGCACAAACACTGGGGAGGAACTCTATCTCTATATATCAATGAACAGAAACTCAAAGGTACTGACCCATAAGACATACTTACCTTGGAAAGCAGACATGTATTAGAGTAGAAACCATACTGTTAAAAAGGATACAAGTTTTGATACAATGGAATCAGAGATTTTAGAGCACGGCTTGCATTTATAGCTGTTGCTCGAACCATAATGGGTAGAACTTTTCCATTCACAATAGCACCATCAAAAAGTGGACCAAAGAAGGGAATCTGATTGAAAAATTAGAACATAATTTTATACTCATATTGAAGAAAGGTTGTTATAAATAAGAACAATCAAGACACTGCACACAAACATGTTTCTACTTCCTCTTTAGTTCTTCCTTCAGCAGAAATACTATTCAAATTTAATTCTTTTCCATGATTCACACAAAGACAATAAATAAAAAATGCCAAAGGTCTACATGGTTTCCTATTCAAACAGAACTGTGCTTCATTTAACTGACTAAATAATTTATATTCCCTGCCAATTTTCAAATTTTTGTTGTCTCAACTGTACACAAAAATTCAACACTGGAAATAAATTTCTTTTCTTCCACTGAGTAAACACAATAAAGATAACACATTCTCATAGGCAGCAAGTTAGTTTTTCATTATTTTTGTGACCACCTTTACTATAGAACCTAAAAGCATTACATAGTTTATTAGAAAAAAAATCTATTTTGATAACTGTCACTTTTATCAGATGACTGACAGTTTCAAAGTAATTCTATTTGAATATGGTTGGTACAGATGACAGCTGAAGGCAAGGACATGGGATGTGAATAATACAGTAAATATTTCAGGCTTTGTGCCCATATGTTGTCCCTGTTATATATTCTTCTTTGATTTTTTAAAAAAAGAAAAACCTGGGGGTAAAGGGGCAAGGAAACAAAACAAAAACAGAAAAAGAAAAAGAAAAAGAAAAACCCATTAAAAAAGTAAAAACCATTATTAGCTTGTAGGCTGTACAAAAGTAGGAGGTGAACCATAGTTTGCTGACCTCTGGTTTATATAAGCCCTAAAGAAACCTGGCTGTAAGCTCAAATTCACATGTGGGAAAGTGAGTCTAATTCAAGAAATTCTAAAGATTCATGATCAACTGTCAAAAACTAGGTTTTCTATAAATTAAAAGTATTTGATTTAAAAAAAGTAAGAAAGATACCCAAACACTATCACACTTTTATTATTTTGAAAGTGTGTTTCAACCCTATGGTATAAGACATCCAACCAGAACAAATTTTTTTAATACTTTGTAGAACTTTCATTTATTAAAAGTGACACGATTAAATAATCATGTACTCCTTAGTAAGATATACCAACTAAAAATAAAGGAATCATACATTCTTGACCTAAAGGGAATGATTGCTTCTTATTTTACCTTTTAGGAAACTATAATCATCCTCTTAATAAAAGGTAATCCTGTTGTGATCTTAGTACAAAGGAACTTCTGCTCTGGCACTTCTCCCATTTGAACATAGTTTCTTGATATTTTTTCTGTTTTAGCTCCTTCTGAACCAGACTTATACAATTTACATTGTTACACGAGTCTTTGTCTCACTTCCCCTGTTTTCACAACCTGATGCCTAGTCTAATCCCTCTGAAAGAAGAAACTCACAAACCCATTCAGAGCTCAGAAAATATTATTAAGATATAGTAAGTTCTTACCTCTGGTTTTTTCATTATCTGGATACTGAACATGTGATTTTTCATTGGATATATGACAATAAGGACATCACCAAATTCTGTAGGAATAATTCCTCTCCTGTAGTCTCTAGTATGCTCTGACCAAACAATGTGTACTTCATCATTTCCCAAATGTCTCAACTGGAAAACCAAAATAGTTCATAGTGCTTTAGAAAAAGCATACAGTTTTTCATACAGCTACTGACAACATACTATACTATAAAAAATATTAAAAGATAAAGAAATTAAAACCTCCCTCTCTCTCTGCCCTCCCCCACCGGCACGCACGCGCGCTCTCTCTCAAAAATAAACAAACATTAAAAAAAATTAAACAAGCGAGTATTTTAAGATTCTACTCCTTTTTTTCTGACCATTCTCTCAAAGTGCTAATGAGCAGTAAAACTGCCTAAAGAAGGCAACAGGAAGAGAAGGAAAAGAAATAGGTAAGTCATAAATTGGGTAAATAACCTATTAAGTAAGAGAAAGTCGACTGTTTGGTTCAACAAATTTCCAGGGTTTCTTTGCCTATGAAATGTTGCCTACAAAATTCTTCCAAACAGACTTCTTGAAATTTGTTACAGTCTCAAGATGTTGTTTAAATATTTGTGGTGCTTACAAAGGCTTCTGGCAATCAGAGAGAGTTAACATTATGGTGGTTAAAATGATAAAAAAGCAAAGCATCCAAAAGTTGGATTTCTAATAAGTTATTAGAAAAATGAACTTAATGCCCATTAGTCTTGAGTTTTCTTCATAGAGATTATTGTATAAACATGTATTTTAATATACAATGTGGTTATCTTAGTATATTAATGGATTCTGTCACTGTCAACATCTGAGTGCATTTTTGGTGCATATCTCACATGGGCTCTTTGACTGCTTTCAGATAAATGGACACACTGTATGGGAAGGTTTGGAAGAGAGAACTAGGATGTCATCAATATTTTTTGTATGAGCTAACATACAAATGATTTGTTTTTGAAATATGTAATTTACTTGGCTTAAAGACCACAGAGTAAGAGAGAAGTTTAAATGTGTCATTTAAATAACAACAAAAAAAGGAGTCAAATCCAATTAATGAAAGGCTCTCTTCTGTTAGCCTTAACCCTGGAGTTGTTTTTTTTTTTGTTTGTTTGTTTTTTTAAGTAAGCTCTGTGCCCAACCTGGGGCTCAAACTCATGACCCCAAGATCAAGAGTCACACACTCTACTGACTGAGGCAGCCAGGGGCCCCTTAACCCTGGAGTTCTTAACCCAGGTTCAAGGGGTCTGTGAATATTTGAAAATTACTTGGCAAAATTTCATTTGTGTATTTTTCTGAGAAGAGTCTATCAAATAGGAGTACGTAATACCAAAAAAGCCAAGAACCATTGTTCTAATGGTTTCTAAAGTCCCAAACACCAGTCGATCTAGAAAATCCTAATCACTATGAACATCGCTAAAGTATCTGAAAATACAAGGTAAATCCCTGAATTTTAACATTTGTATTCTTTTTTTTTTTTTTAACATGTGTATTCTTAAGCAAGAAATGCCCTCTCACATACTTCGATGGATTATAAGATAGAGGTAGCTATTACTCTAAAGACAGTACCCAGCTAAACCTATAGACCAGAATCTATTATTTTAGAAATATAGTATAAAAATATTTATTTTCTTTTAAGGAGACTTTTTTAGGTTTAAGCGTATTAAATATTTTTTCCTTTTTGGAAACAATAAACATATTTATTGCTCTAAATTCATGATGGTAGGCCTAATCATCAAAATATTGTTTAAGTTTTAATTCTTCATTATTTACACCACAACACACACACGTGTCGAAACACACACCCCTTGAATGATATAAATTCGGTACTTGGGCTCTGTGACATTTTAAAAAACCAAACAGATTACACAACTTAGAAAAGCTATGGCTCTATAATTTCATTTTTTAATCAAAATACTTTAAAAATATCCTTCCTATACAGCCATCCCCATGTGTCAGCTTCCCTAATAGGTTTATGTTAACTGAATACAAAAGAAATGTGAAATAAATTTAACCAGGAGGGATGATCCAATCTAATTTTGATACATTAATGTCATATGCTGTACATGTTACAATAGCAGCCAGATCTAATACTAAGCTCCAGGCTATACTGAGATTTCCAAATGGCAGATTGTTCTAAGTGATATCAAGTATAATTGAAGTAATAAACGATAGTAAAAGCTGAGCACACTGTCAGGAAGAATTTAAGTATTTACTTTTTAAAATTAAATGAGTTAGGTTAGGAAAGACAAGACAACTGAAATAATGCAGGTCTCAATTTACAGAAAATTCCTTTTATTTATCTGCTACATTAACCCTTGAACTCTTGCCAAAGCTATCTATAATTTCTAGTGCCTACTTATCTAAAGAAATGAGAGAAAAGGGCAACTAAAGTTTTATCTTATAAACAAAGCCTGTCTTCAAATATCTACCACAGAGTCTTAAAAGTCTCTTATAGAAGTTTAATGGGAAAAAAATAATACATTTTTACTGAGATGCTGTAATGAAGATATTATTTATGGCAAAGAACCATGCATATAACAAAGTCATGCTAAACATATTCAAGCATTTTGAGGGGAAAGCTTCAAGACCATCCCTTACCTTTTTTTTTTTTTTTAAATAATTATGTTGTCATGATTGGGCATGTTTTTGTATCTTTAAGTCTTTAAAACTTACTACATAATAAACACAAATTGAGAAATTGCTAATCATTGGTATGTATATCTTAGGAATTTTTGAGAGATTGCTGAAAGAATGAATTTTGAGTATTAACAGTTAATAGAAATTTCAAAAGTGAAGTGTGTTTGACACTTTGACATGAATATATAATATTTGATGTTTATTTATTCTCTATCTCTTAAGGACTTACCAGGTTGTGTCCTGTGTATCCTCACCAGGTTTTCTATACTCCAAAAATTCTCAAAGAGTTCCTACCTACATGTTTTTGTACCCAGATGCTAATCACTTCTAAAAGAGAGTACAAGACTTCTGTTTATGGGATAAATCTGGTAAAATGATTGGCAACCAAACAGCTCTTCCAAATCCACTTCAAATGCTGATGAAATAATTTTAATTCAGCTATATAATATAGGCAGCAGATTATCATTATCAATTCATGAAGATAAAGAAGTTAAATGAAATTAACATGTACAAAATTGAAATCCTCAATACATTATAGAATATTAGCACTGAAAGAGACCCTAAATAAAGTTCTGATTTCTAGCCCCATACGGGAACTCCCACTGCAACATCTCTGACAAGTAATCCTGCTTCTATCTGAATGAATACTTCTAGGGTTGGGAACTTTTTACCTTCATAAATCAGCCTATTCATTTTTAAAGAGATACAATCATTAGAACATTCTTTATGCTAAGCTAAAATTTGCGTTCCTGAAGCCTGTTCTTCTACAATGATCCTTATCAAAGAAATCCAGTCTATATTCTATATGTTATCATTTCAGATATTTGAAGATTGCTCTAATGTAGATTTCAACTTTTATTTTCCAGGTTAAATGTGTCCTTACTTCCTCTTTGAGTTTGCAAAGCTATTCACTATCCTGGATTATTTACCTCAGTTTATTGATGTTTCTATTAAATTGTGGTGTCTGGAATTGAACACATTACTAATATATACTCTGACCAGTACAGTAAGCTCATAGTGGGACGACTTTCTTTGTTCTGTTAACTGAATTATTTTCTGCATTTTTTCAAAGTTGGCTCAAATAGTAGTTGTGATTAATTCAAACCCTTCGGTCTTGTTCGTATAAAGTCCTAAGCAGGTACAACTGACTGCTAGAATTAAAGAGAGAATTTATTCTTTTTATTTATTTACTTACTTACTTATTTTACTTTTTTTTTTTTTAATATGAAACTTATTGTCAAATTGGTTTCCATAGAACACCCAGTGCTCCTCCCAACAGGTGCCCTCCTCAATGCCCATCACCCACCCTCCCCATCAACCCTCAGTTTATTCTCAGTTTTTAAGAGTCTTTTATGGTTTGGCTCTCTCCAAGAGAGAATTTATTCTTATTAAATTTTACCTTGCCAGGTTAGATTATCTTTAAACCTATCTTGTTAGTCTGGTTCTGCTATTCAATGTGTTGGCTCTCTCTTTCACAGATTTGGGCTATTCTTAAATTCAATTTCTTGTGTATTTATTCAGATTTTAGATAAAAATGTCAAATAGACAAATCTGGGTAACAGCCTTATATGGCAAGTCATTTCAATGTTCCTCCTGGTTAAAATAATATCCAACATCAAGAACCTGGGTGGCTCAGGTTGAGCTTCCAACTTCGACTCAGGTTGTGATCTCACAGTTCATGAGCTCAAGCCCCACTTCAGGCTCACTACTGTCAGCCAGTCAGTGCAGAGCCCGCTTCAGATCCTGTTTACCTCTCTCTGTCCCTCCCCTGCTTGTCCTCTCCAAAAATAAGTAAAAAAGAAAAAATATCCAACATTTATTAAATTCTTCCTATTCTAAGTGCTTTGGCATAACTGAATTTTAACAACAATGCTACAAAGTAAGTACAATTGTTATTACCCCTATTTTTTTTTTTACAGGTGAGGAACTGAAGCTGAAGAAGATAAATAAACTTGCCTCATGTCACATAAGTAGTTACGTGGTAGAGCCAGAGCTGAAACTCAGGCAGGCTAATTCCAAAAACCATACTTTAACCACTTCTCTATATGCCTCTCATTAGATAATTAATTTAGGTCTCTAGATATGATTATACAACCAGTCATGAATATACTTAATGAACTATTATTAAGACCACATTTCTTCAACTTGTCCACAACAACTTAGCTAAATGCTTTATTCTGTCTATGGCCTTCCCTGTCTAGTAATCCTATTAAAACAAATTAAGTTACTTTGATGTGATTTGTTATGGTGAACTCATGGTGGCTCCTAGTGATCACTACTTCATTATCTAAGTGCTCACAAACCATCTGTTTAATAATCCTATTTTGTCAGGCATTGACATGGAGCTCATGAATGTTAGTAATTTTTGTAGTTAGTGGACTGTTCCATGTCCTTTTATGAAAATCAGATGTTTGCCTATCTTAAGACAGTGTTCTCATTTTCCACAATTATCAGAGATTACATTCAATTCTAGATTTCCTCAATGCCACAAAATAGAATTCATTTCATGGAGCTGGAGACTAGATTTCATGTAAAGTAACTTATCATCTTTCACACAATCAGGTTATCCTCTGAATTCCCCATTTCCATTGAAAGTACCTAACTACTAATTATAATTAGTTAGGATCAAAATCTGAAAGTCTTCAATTTCTGTTTTCCTTACCTATATCTCATTTTTTTTAAAACGTTGCCCTAGGTCAGATGTTCAAGTCAACCTACATACTTGCACTAGTTCATAAGTTCTTAAAAGGCCTCTCTCTTACCCTCCCTCCTTCTTACCTATCTTTCTTGATACATTAGCAAATACTGAGAGATGACTAAATGCATTGTGCTAGCTGGCACAGATATAATGGTGAAAGAAAACCAGACATAGTCTCTGCTCTCAGAAAGCTTCAAGTTCAGTGAAGGAGACAGAGTAAAAGAATTAATAAATGAATAATTAATGATAAAGATAATACTCTAAATAAATTTCTCTGAATGCAAATAACAAAGAAAACTGATTATTACGGTACTTGAAGAATGCACAGAGGTTAATTAGGTTTGGCAGTTCAGGAGATTGTGGTATGAACATGCAGAAACTGAAACGGAGTAATACTCACTGCTTCGAGCCCTCATTCTTTTCCCTATCTTTCAGATACCCACATATAGCAAAAAACCCCACTATCATATACTCATCAATCATGTTTAAAAAAACATACTTTCATACATTTTAGGATCATACATATTTTCATATGTTCACTTGCTGTCTGCATCATTCATTTTTTTAAATATGAAATTTATTGTCAAATTGGTTTCCATACAATACCCAGTGCTCATCCCAACAGGTACCCTCCTCAATGCCCATCACCCACTTTCCCCTCCCTCCCACCCACCATCTACCCTCAGTTTATTCTCAGTTTTTAAGAGTCTCTTATGGTTTGCCTCCGTCCCTCTCTGTAACTTTTTTCCCCCTTCCCCTCCCCCATGGTCTTCTGTTAAGTTTTTCAGGATCCACATAAGAGTGAAAACATGGTATCTCTCTCTGTATGACTTATTTCACTTAGCATAATACTCTTCAGTTCCATCCACATTGCTACAAAAGGCCATATTTCGTTCTTTCTCATTGCCAAATAGTATTCCATTGTGCATATAAACCACAATTTCTTTATCCATTCATCAGTGGATGGACATTTAGGGTCTTTCCAGAGTTTGCCTATTGTTGAAAGTGCTGCTATAAATTGGGGTACAAGTTGCCCCTATGCATCAGCACTCCTGTATCCCTTGGGTAAATTCCTAGCAGTGCTATTGCTGGGTCATAGGGTAGGTCTATTTTTTATTTTTTTGAGGAACCTCCACTAAAAGGCAACTGATGGAATGGGAAAAGATATTTGCAAATGACATATCAGACAAAGGGCTAGTATCCAAAATCTATAAAGAACTCACCAAACTCCACACCCGAAAAACAAATAATCCAGTGAAGAAATGGGCAAAAAACATGAATAGACACTTCTGTAAAGAAGACATCCAGATGGCCAACAGGCACATGAAAAGATGCTCAACTTCACTCCTCATCAGGGAAATACAAATCAAAACCACACTGAGATATCACCTCATGCCAGTCACAGTGGCTAAAATGAACAAATCAGGAGACTATATAGATGCTGGAGAGGATGTGGAGAAATGGGAACCCTCTTGCACTGTTGGTGGGAACGCAAACTGGTGCATCATTCATTTTTAGTAATTAAGAAAAGGTTCTTGAAACAATAGGCATGGTATCTAGTATACAATTACCTTAGCAGAGTGGGCACTCAACATATACTGCTGACTATTAAAAAGACAGTCTTGAAAATGCTTTATTGAAATGTGTGACTTAAGTGCAGAAGGTGTGTTTGAAAAGACAATGGCTTGAAAACTGGGTTTTGAAACATACCAACAACCAGCTGAAAAAAAAGAAAAGAAAATCCATACTGGACTTTCTTCTAGTACAACCAGAAGCCTAGAATAAAATTTTCCTTTAAAATATTTTCCATTACAGAAACTCAAGAAAACAAAGCTATCATATTTGGAAACTGTTGGATTCTGAAGTTTCAGAGGAGAAGCAACAGTTTTTAGACATGTGGGGTGACTTTTTTGGTTACATTTGGACGAACATGGACTTCACAGTTCTTGGAAAAACACCAGAGGGTGTTCAAGTCTGTATGCTTGTGCTGAAGAAAAAGAGAAACACAGGTGGGAAAGAAAAAGGACCACAGGAAAAAGAGAGGAGACCTAGGAAAGGGCTCAGAGAAAAGAGAAGAGGAACAAGACATGATTAGGTTAAGTCTAGTTATAGTACCATGTACTTATCTTGGTAAATTTTTTGTCATTATGTAGTGCACAGCATAAAAACAGAATTATCTGCAATTATGGCATTTATTTAAATACGCCACTTTGATGATGACAGGAGCTGTAGGTGCTATAAAGAGAATAAAACAGGGTAATGTGGTAGTGTTACTGGGTGAAGGGGACTTCTTTAGTTGGAAGGTTTGGATAAGTCTCTCTGACAAACTGTCATGTGAATCTGAGGATAGAACAGTGAGAGTGAGAAAGCCTGATGATGTGGAGAAAGAACATTTAAAATGGAAAGAACATAAGTGCATAGCCTCTGAGACGGGTATGAGCTTGACATGCTGGCAGGTCAGAATGAGAGCCAGTGAGGCCAGATTGTGCTAAATAAAAAGGAAAGTGACAGGAGATGAGATCAGAGAGGTAGGCAGGCAGGTGGCCAAATCATGTAGGGCACTGAAGGCCGTAGTGAAGAATTAGAACTTTATTCTACATGCAATGAGAAGTCACTGCCATACCATCCAAATTATACCATTTGTAGCGGTGAGATAAATTTATTCTGAGCCATTTCTCTATACTCTTGTCATAAATAATATATTTACAGAAATTGGGGTTAAGGGTAGAGGGTATGATATTAAAATAGAATTATTTTATTTAAGATTGTTAGTTTGGGGTCAAAACCATGAGTATAATTCTGTACCATTGACTATTATACTAACTCTACTTTTACTAAAATAATAAAAGTTTTGTTATTATTTCTTAAATTTGTTTTTGAATTCATTTTCCAGACTATATTTAGCATAAAAGTTCTCTGGAAAGTAAGGTATATTTCAATTTTATTTCTAGATAAGATAAAGAAAAATAGGTCTAAAATTAAAATCTGACCAAGCAGGTCAATAAAGCTCATTTATTTGGGAAACTATTGTGACCAAATTCCAAAACAGAAAATGAAGTGCTGTCCATTACATTAACGATTTTTCAGAGGAAACTGACTTGGCTGTATAATATTTCTAAGAGAGTACTTTGTTAGACTGAATGTTTGATTAATTTGCTCAAGAAGTATAGTCTATGTTGTAAAAATTCTGTTACTACTGTCTTAAGACTTGAAAAAGCTTCCCTTCACAAGAAATAAAACACTACATTTAAACAGGTTCAAGGATATTTACCTCTCATTCTGAGAAAATAAAATGCTTAAAATAATTTACGAAATCACCACATGATATTGTAAATAAAAAGTGAGAACTAAAATTAGTTTCTATAAAATAGATATAAATGATTTTCTCCTATCAAGTTTAAAACACAGAACCAGAGTCGTAAATAATTCTAGCTTGCCAGAGGCACGGCTATTTCTTTATACTGACTGTCGACTACCTAATTTAATTAGAGGTATTAAACTCCATGCTGAGGTCAACGAGCCTTACTTCCTCCAATATTACACTTCAACCAGTGCTCATTAATGTGTCTACTGAATGGATTAACACACCTAAAGATATATGTACAAAGGAAAGGGGGACAACCTAATGATACCCAATTGTTCATTTGTAATAGGACACATGTTCTAGGCCTCAACTTATTACCACTAATGTGGAATTTATTAAATTCAGGAGAAAAAAATACCAATACAGAAAGTGATTTTTTTATTAGGGAGAACTGGTATAAGACAACTGGTTTCTATGATTAAGTTTAAATGTTTAACCTTTTATTAAAAACAAAATTGATACTATAATAGAGCTAAAATATAAGCCTGTTGGAAAAATCTTACATACTAAGACTCTGAAAAGCAGATTAAGGGCAAGATTCAAAGGGAACAGGGAAAGGAAAACTCAGTATATATAGAGAAATAAATGTTAAGATTGTTTTGACTTCTATCAAAAAAAAGGTTTAGAATAGTTATATTGAATTATGAGACCAGGTATATTTTTCCTTTCTACTGAATTAAATGAAATGTTGCCTCAATTTAGTCCCATCCTGATACAGATTTTATTTAAACTGATTTAAATTACCTAGGAGAACTATACCCTTCCAAAATGATGTTGCTTTATTATATATTGTTTATAATTTTGATGGGCTTCACTTTCATATGGTAGGTACCATACATGTGAAAGTAGTGACAATTTAAAATTTTCACTAAAACAAACAAACCCTTTAAATTGTTTTATTTAAGTAAAAAAGCCTAAGTAATGAGGGTAATTTTCTTCAGTAAAACAGGCATTAACAAAAAAACCCAACAGGCATAATTATTTTAACAACTGAAATAATTCACATGCTTGCATTCTAAAATTTCTAAAAAATGGGGCGCCTGGGTGGCTCAGTCGGTTGGGCGTCTGACTTCAGCTCAGTCACAGCTTGTGAGATGAGCCACACACAGGGTTCTGTGCTGACAGCTCAGAGCCTGGAACCTGTTTCAGATTCTGTGTCTCCCTCAATCTCTGCCCCTCCCCCACTCACACTCTGTCTCTCTCCTTCAGAGATAAACATTAAAAAAAATTTTTTTAATAAATAAATTTCTAAAAAATTATAAATATATGCTTACATTTTAAGTCAGGATACTTCTGAGATGCCTGGGTGGCTCGGTCGTTTAAGTGTCTGACTTGAGCTCAGGTCATGATGTCACGGTTTGTGAGTTCAAGTCCTGCATCAGGCTCTGTGCTGACATTGTGCAGCCCGCCTGGCCTACTTGGGATTCTCTCCCTCTCTTTCTGCCCCTCTTCCACTCACGTGCATGCACTCTCTCTCACAAAATAAATAAATTTAAAAAAAAGTAACAATACTTCTGACATCTCACTATTAAATAATTGGAATATTATGCCATGCAATTGCCTGTGTCCTTTCTCCCCACATTGCCTGTGGGAAAAATATTAGCACTTTTCCACTTGGTAAATTACCAAATAATTTTATTTATTTTTTCCAAGTTTATTTATTTTGAGAGAGAGAGAGAGACACCATGTGTGCGAGTGGGAAAGGGCCAGAGAGAGAGGGAGAGAGAGAATCACAAGCAGGTTCCATGTCGTTAGTGCAGAGCCCAATGTGGGGCGTGAACTCACAAACTGTGAGATCACGCTCTGAGCAGAAATCAAGAGTTGGACACTTGCCTGACTGAGCCACCCAGACACCCCAATAATTTTAAATTTAGAATTAGCTTAAAAGAAAAAAAGTTAAAAGTTTTTCTAAAGTGTGATGTTAGCAAAATGGTGGACCAGGGAAGCTCTAAGCTCTTATTTCTCCATAGAAACAATGAAAAATATGAAACTTATATGTAGAAATTTCACAAAAGAACCTGTTACAGCTAACAAATGAATTCAGCAAAGTTTCATGATACAAAATTAACACATGAAAATTAGTTGCATTTCTATATACTAACAATGAACAATTAAAGGTTACAAAACAATTCCATTTATGATTGCATCAAAAAGAATAAAACACTTACAGAAAAATTTAACCGAGGAGGAAAAAGACTTGTATACCAAAAACTACAAAACAGTGTTGACTTTAAAGACTACAGGAATAAATGGAAAGACATCCCATGTTCATTGAATAGAAAACTTAATACTGTTAAGATGACAGTATTACGCGTGCGCACGCGCGCACACACACACACACACACACAAAGATGATAGTATTACACAAAGTGGTCCAAAAATTCAATGCAATCTCTATCAAAATCCCAACTAAGTTCTTTGTAGAAATAGAAAAACCTATCCTAAAATTCATCTGAAATCTCAAAAGACCTTGAATAGTAAGGACAATATTGGGGGGAAAAAAAAAAAGAACAAAGTTGTAGGACTCTTATTACTTGATTGAAAAACTTACTACAAAGCTACAGTAATTAAAGCATTTAATTAAAGCAAAAGACCCCCCCACACATTTAGACCAAAGAAATGCATATGGAATCCAGAAATAAACCCTTGCATATAAAGTCAGCTGATTTTTGACCTGAATGCTGAGATCATTCAATGAGAGAAAGAGCAATCTTTTCAACAAATAGTGGTTGGAAAACTAGATAGTCATATGAAAAAGAATGAAGTTGAACCCTGATCTCCACTATATACAAAAATTAACCAAAAATGGATTCAAAAATTAAAATGTAAAAGCTAAAATGATAAAAATTTTAGAGGAAAACATATGGGAAAATCTTCATGACATTAGATTTGGCAATGATTTATTGAACTGACACCAAAAGCAGAGGCAACAAAACAAAAACGTGATAAATTGGACTCCATCAAAATTACAATTTTTGTACATCAAAGGACACTATCAAGAGAGAAGACAAGCCACAAAATGGGAGAAAATATTTGCAAGTCATATAACAGATAAAGGATTAACATCTAGGATATATAAAGAACTTCTATAATTCAACAACAAAAATGCAAACCTAATTAAAAAATGAGTTAAAGACTGTATAGACATTTCTCCAAAGAAGATATACAAATGCCAAAAAGCAATGAAAAGCACATCACTAGTCACTAGGGAAATGCAATTCAAAACCACAATGAAATACCACTATGCATCTATTAAGATATCTACATTTGTTTTTAATGGAAAATAACAAGTGTTGGCAAGGATGTGCAAAAATTGGAACTCTTGTGCATTGCTGGTGGGGATGTAAAATGGCACAATTACTGTGGAAAATAGTTCTAGTTCCTCAGAAAACCAAACATACAATTTCCCTATCACCTAGAAATTTCACTCATAGGGATATATCTAGAAGAACTGAAAACTGGGGGGTGCCTAGTCAGTTAAGCATTTGACTTCAGCTCTGGTCATGATCTCACAGTTCCTGAGTTTGGACCCCACATTAGGCTCTCTGCTGTCAGCACAGAGCCCATTTTCAGATCCTCTGTCCCCTCCCCCATTTGTACTCTCTCTCTTTTTAAAAAATAAACATTAAAAAAATTAAAAAAATTGAAAACAGGGATTCGAACAAATACTTAAATGACGGTGCTCAGTGCAGCATTATTTACAATAGCCAAAAAGTAGAAACAACCCAGTGCGTCTATCAGGTGAATACACAAAATGTGCTATATACATATAATGGGATATTATTCAACCACAGAAAGAAATGAAATTTTGACACCTGATACAACATGGATGAACCTTGAACACATTATATTAAGTGAAATAAGACAGACACAAAAAGACAAATACTGTATGATGCCACTTACATGAGGTACTTAGAATTGGCAAATTCACTTAGTGTTTACCAAGGGCTGGGAGGAGGGGAGAATGGAGAGTTACTGTTAATGGGTAGAGTTTGTGTTTGAGAAGATAAAATTCTGGGATTTCCAGTTTACAGTATGGTACATAAGAAGCTTAGAAGTTGCCACTTTATCCTAACAAGTAAAAGCTGAACAAACTGGAAAATCAAATACACTTCTTAGATTAGAGAAGTAAGGTCAAAGAGCAAATCACTGCCCCCAAAATTGGACAGGCAGGCAAATATGGAGAATGACAACAAAGCAGACACCTCTGTCTGAAACTTGTGGCAAGGTAGGAAAATGTAAATTGTAATTGCAAATTCCTGGAGACTCAGTATGGACAGGCCTAAGAGGCTGAAGATACATCAAAACCAGAGTTAGATATGGCAGGGATGATAAAATTACAACTATGATTAACATGCTAAGCGTTCTAATGGAAAAAGCAGACAACATGTGAGAACAGATAGATAATATAAGCAGAGAGATAGAAATTTTCAGGGAGAATTAAAAAGAAATGCTAGAGATAAAAAACAAAAAACAATCTAACTGACATGAAGAATGCCTCTGATGATCTCATTAGTAAACTAGACATGGCTAAGGAAAGAACCTCAGTCTGATAACAATAGAAACGTCTAAACCTGAAATCCAATGAGAAAAAAGACTGGAACAAAAACCCCAAACAAAATATCCGAGAACTGTGGGACCACAAACACTGTAACACTCATAAGAGAAGAAGAAGAAAGAAAGGAACAAAAGCATTATTTGAAGCAAAACTGAGAACTGCCCCAAATTAATGTCAGATATCAAATCACAGATCCAAGAAGCTCAGAGAACACTAAGCAGGATAAATGCCCCCAAAACTACATTTAGGCATATCATCAAACTTAAGAAAATTACAGATAAAGAAAAAAATCTTAAGACAGAGGAAAAGAGCTATTTTATTTATAGAGGAGCAAAGATAAAACATCTGACTTCTCCCCTGAAACCACACTAGCAAGAGAGTGAAGTGAAATATTTAAATTTTTTTTTTTTTCCAACGTTTTTTATTTATTTTTGGGACAGAGAGAGACAGAGCATGAACGGGGGAGGAGCAGAGAGAGAGGGAGACACAGAATCGGAAACAGGCTCCAGGCTCCGAGCCATCAGCCCAGAGCCCGACGCGGGGCTCGAACTCACGGACCGCGAGATCGTGACCTGGCTGAAGTCGGACGCTTAACCGACTGCGCCACCCAGGCGCCCCTGAAGTGAAATATTTAAAGTGCTGACAGACAAAACTACTGACACCTAGAATTCTGTACTCTGTAAAATAATCCTTCAAAAGTAAAGGAGAATAAAGACTTTCTCAAACAAAAATTGAGGGAATTTGTTGCCGGTAGACCTACCTTACAAGAAATGTGAAAAGAAGTTCTTCAGAGAGAAGGAAAATCATACAGGTTAGAAATACAGATCTATATAAAGAAAAGCACCAAGTAATCAATAACTGAAGAGAAAATAAACTTTCATTTTTCTTATTCTTAATTGATCTAATAGATCACAGTTTGTTCAAAGTAATAATAGGAACAATGCATTTGATTATGTATGCTTATGTGTATGTATGTATGTATATATATATGTATATATATATATATATATACACAAAAAATATATATGCTTATCTATAAGTAAAATAAATGATAGCAATGATACAGGGCTAGAAGGGAAAAATTAAACATATGATGTTATTATAAGGTATTTGTAATATCCATGAAGCAGTATGGTATTATTTGAAAGTGGACTTGGATTAGCTCTAGATGTACAGTACAAACTCCAGGGCTGTGGCTAAAAAAAGTTAAAAAAGAAAAGAAGTATAATTGATATGCTAAGAAAGGAGAGAAAATGGAATCATTTTATAAAGTGCTCAGTTATAACTAGAGAAGGCAGAAAAAGTGTGGAATATGAAAACACAAAGAACAAGGGTAACAAATAGAAAAAAGGAACAAATGTGGAAAATATTAGTCCAACTATATCAATGATCACTTTATATGTCAATGGTCTAAGTATACTATTAAAAGACGGACACTGTCAGAGTGGATCAAAAAAGTAAGACCCATTTTAAATACTAAGACATCTAGATTAAAAGTAAAGGAATGGAAAAATATACCATGATAATACCAATAGAAAGAAAAGTGGGAGTACCTATATTAATTTCAGACAGAGCAGACTTCAGAGCAAGTAAAGTTATCAGGGATAAAGAGGGACATCACTTAATGATAAAGAGGCTGGTACTCCAAGAAGACATACCCAATCCTTAATGTGTATGCATCTAAAAACAGAGGGTCAAAATATATTTGGCAAAAAACTGATAGAACTGCAAGTAAAAGTAGAAGAATCCACTATTATAGCTGGAGACTTTAATACTCATCTAGCTGAAATGGAGAGATCCAGCAGGCAGAAAATTGGTAAGGATATAGTTGAACTCAACAGCTCTATCAATCAACTGGATATAATTGACATTTATAGACTACTTCATCCAACAATAGCAGATTACACATTCTTCCCAGATTCACAAGGAATATTCACTAGATTGACTACATTTGGGCCATAAAACACACCTTCATAAATTTAAAAGAATAAAAATCATACAATGTCTATTTTCAGACCACAATGGAATTAAACTAGAAATCGACAACAAAAAGATAGCTGGAAAACCCCCAAATACTTGGAGATTAAGCAACTTCTAAATAACACATAAGTCAAAGTATTCTCAAGAGAAAATTAAAAATATTTTGAACTAAATGAAAATGTTCTGGAAATAGATACTTGTGATGATTGAACATTATAAATGTTTATGCCAATGAACTGTACATTTAAAAATGGTTAAGATAGGACTTGTGAGTAGATAGTGAAGTCAAAGTATCCTAAGCTCACCTCATCCCACAGACACACTGAGGTAACAGCCACATCAGTGAAACTAACTCTGAAAATGACTCACAACTTGAAGACTGGCAGAACAGAGCTTCCATAGTTAATGGTACAGAGAAGACCACATCAAAAACAGTAGAAGGAGCAGAAGCATGGTTGGGAACTCTCCCTCCCAGAATCCTCCCCTGTCCCTGTGAGAAAAATCATAAACGAGAGGGACACTCTAAACATGAAGAAGCAAGAGGATCAGACCCAAGCTCAGGCACCCCAGGCACCCCAGGCATGGGGACCCCCATGAGACTTTGGCTTTGAAAACCAGTGGCTTAAATTTGAGGATTTTTCAATCAGTAGGGTTTAACTCTACTTTAAAACTGAGTTCCTGGGGTGCCTGGGTGGTTCAGTTGGTTAAGCGTCCAACTTTGGCTCAGGTCATGATCTTGAGGTTTGTGAGTTCGAGCCCCAAGTTGGGGCTCTGTGCTGACAGCTCAGAGCCTGGAGACTGCTTCTGATTCTGGGTCTCCCTCTCTCTTTGCCCCTCCTCTGCTCGTGCTCTGTCTCTGTCTCAAAAAAAAAAAAAAAAACCCACCAAAACCAAACATTAAAAAAAAATAAACAAAACTGAGTCCCCACCCTTAAAGAGCCAGCATAACAAATAACCCAGGAGATACACAGCACAGAAGCAGCAGTTTGAAAAGCAACTGGGGTAGGGTGCCTGAATGGCTCAGTTGATTGTCTGACTCTTGATTTTGGCTCAGGTCATGATCTCATGGTTTGTGGGATTGAGCCCTGCATTAGGCTCTGCGATGGCAACATGGAACTTGTTGGGATTCTCTCTCCTTCTCTCTCTGCCCCTCCTCTGCTTATGCTCTCTCTCCCAATCTCTCTCAAAAATATATAAACATTAAAAGTAAATGAAGGAGCACTTGGGTGGCTCAGTCGGTTAAGCGTCCAACTTCGGTTCAGGTCATGATTTCATGGTCCATGGTTTTGAGCCCCACGATTGTCTCTGTGCTTACAGCTCAGAGCCTGAAGCCCACTTCAGATTCTGTGTCTCCCTCTCTGTCTCTGCTCTTCCTCTGCTTGTGTGCTCTCTTTCTCTCAAAAATAAATAAACAAACATTAAAAATAAAAATCAACTGGAGTATGAGAAGTAGATTTAATCTATTTACTAATCTCAAAACGTGTTGGAGGGGCAGGGATCTTTGGAAGAATTTTCCAAGAACAAAAGTGCTGGCTGGCAGACCATTCCTCACCTGCCTCCCTTCCACCCTAGACAGCCAGATATCTGTGGGAAGCAGAGTGAACGTTCTCTGTGTATCTTGTTAGCACCATGGTTCCCACCCCATCCAACCAGCCCTACTCCACAGACATTCCTGCAAAGTGGCTCCTGCTCTGAAAAACCCTGCTGCAAATAACCCTAGCAGAAACCTGCGCCACTCCAAAGTGATTTGTGTCTTGAGGACAGGAGAAGATAACCACACACACCAGTGTGCCCACAGTCTTGGCAGCCGAACCTTGCAACTGGCAATGCAAAGGGAGTGCCCTGATCAGTGTGACTGCACCCCTACTCATGTGACTAGGGGCAGGCACCTGGTCTGTTGGCCCCACTCATCAATGGAAGCCTCTAAGAGCAGAACAGGGAGAGAGCCATATAGTGCCTAGGTTGAGGGCAGGTATCTGGTCTGACTGCTGATACCACCCAACTACAAGCATGTGGTGGCCCCAGACAGGCCCCTTAACAGCACAGGGGCCAAACTCCTGCCCAGTATGCTCACAACAGGCAAAGTGGGCCACTGTAGTTGACTGTACTGAATGCAAACACAGCTCAGCCACAACAGTACGGAGCATGCAGCTCACATAGGAGACACTGCTGAAGTGCCTGGTTCTGATGAACAGGAGAACATTGTGCTAGAGGGCACCAAAGGATGTCTTCTTCATAAGGCTACTACTTTGCAGATCAGGAGATGTAGCTGACTTTCCTGATACACAGAAACAAACACAGAGAGTCAGACAAAATGAGGAGACAGAGGAATTATGTCCCAAATGAAAGAACAAAACAAAGCCACAGCAAAAGAGCTACATGAAACAGAGATAACAATAGGCCTGATAAAGAATTCAAAGTAATGGTTGTAAAGATACTGTATTTGAGAAAACAGTAGGGGATCTCAATGAGATCTTCAAGGAGATAAAAAATATAAAAAAGAACCAGTCAGAGATGAAGAACTCCAATTCTATAACTGAGATAAAAAAAATACACTAGAGGGAATCAACAGCAGATCAGAGGAGGCAGAAGAATGGATCAGTGATCTGGAAGGAAGAGCAATGAAAAGCAACCAAGCTGAATAGTGAACAGAAAAAAATAATAAAAAATGAGAATAGGTTAAGGAAAATCTATAACATCATCAAGCATAAACACATTCACATTACAGAGATGTCAGGAGGAGAGAGAAGGAAATAAGAGATGAACACTTCCCTAATCTGGGCAGGGTAACAGAAACCCAGATCCAGGAAGCACAGAGACCCCCAACAAAACTAATCCAAAGAGGTTCATACCAAGACATAATCATGAAAATGGCAAAAAGTAGTGAGAAGGAGAGAATTTTAAAAGCAGCAAGAGAAAAGTTATACACAAGGGAAACCACATAAGGCTGTCAGATGATTTTTCAGCAGAAACTTTGTAGGCCAGAAGGGAATGTAATGATATATTCAAAGTACTGAAAGGAAAAAAACCCTGCAACTGAGAATACTCTGCCCAGCAAGATCATCATTCAGAATAGAAGGAGAGAGAGAGTTTCCCAGACACAAAAAACCATCACCACTAAGTCAGCCTTACAAGAAATGTTAAAGGGAATTCTTTGGGTGGGAAGAAAAAGCCAAAATAGTTGTAAGAAAATAACGAAAGGAAAAAAATTTCACAAGTAATCACAAACATATAATAAAAGTAGATTGACCACTTATAAAACCAGTATTAAAGTTAAAACACGAAAGTAGTAAAGCCAATTATCTTTATAAAAATCAGTCAAGGGATTCACAAAATAAAAGGATATAAAGTATGACATCATATACATAAAATGTGGGGTGAGGAGTAATAATAGATTCAAACATAAGTGACCATCAACTTAATACAGACTGCTATATGCATAAAATGTTACACATGAACCTAATGATAACCACAAATCAAAAACCTGTAATAGATATACAAAAAATAAAGAGAAAAAAAAATCAAACCATTAACACTAAAGATAGCCATCAAGCCACAGGGGAGAGCAAGAGAAGAAGGAACAGAGAACAGCTACAAAAAGAACTGCAAAACAAGTAACAAAATGGCAGTAAGTACATACCTATCAATAAATAGTCTAAATATAAATGAACTAAATGCTCCAATCAAAAGACAAAGGATGACTGAATGGATTAAAAAAGGAACATTTATATCTTGCCTAAGAGAAACTCACTTCAGACCAAAGGACACATGCAGACTGAAAGTGAAGGGATGAGAAAACATTTATCACGCAAATGGAAGCAAAAAGAAGACTGGAGATGCAAAACCTATATCAAACAAAATAGACTTTAAAACAAAGACTGTCTGAAGAGACAAAGAAGGACAATAAATAATCATAAAGGGAACACTCCAACAAGAGTTGTAACAATTGTAAATATATATGTACTCAATACATAAAGCAACTTGTAACAGACATAAAGTAGCTTTTGAATGACACCATTAGACCAGATGTACCTAAGAGATATATTCAGACATTCCTTACAAAAACAGTGAAATATATATTCTTTTCAAGTGCACATGGAACATTCTCCAGAATAAATCACATTAGACCAAAAACAACACTCAATAAATTAAAAAACGATTTAAATCTTATCATGCATCTTATCTGACCACAACAGTATGAAACTAGAAATCAATCACAAGAAAAAGATGTGGGAAAAACAAAATGCATGGAGACGAAACACATGCTACTAAACATTAAATGGTTCAACCAAGAAATCAAAGAGGAAATACAAAATACATGGAGCCAAATGAAAATAAAAACACAAGGGTCCAACATCTTTGAGATGCCATACAGGCTGTTCTAAGAGAGAAATTTATAGTAATACAGGCCCACCTCATAAAACAAAAATCTCAAATAAGCAACCTAACCTTACACCTAAAGGAACTAGAAAAAGAAGAACCAAGAAAGCCCAAAGCCAGTAGAAGAAATAATAAAGATTAGAGCAGAAATAAATGAAATAGAAACTAAAAACAATAGAACAGATGAATAAAACCAGGAGCCGGTTCTTTGAAAAGATCAACAAAATTGATAAACCTTTAGCCAGACTTAAAAAAAAAAAGAACCCAAATAAATATGATCAGAAATGAAAGAGGAGAAAGAACAACCAACACCACAGATATTCAAAAGACTGATTATAAGAGAGTATTATGAAAAATTATATGCCCACAAATTGGACAACCTAGAAAGAACTGGATAAATTTCCAGAAACATAGAACCTTCCAAAACAGATTCAGAAAGAAATAGAAACTTTGAGCAGATAAGTTACTAGCAACGAAACTGAATCAGTAATCACAAAACTCCCAACAAACAAAAGTCCAGAACCAGATAGCTTCACAGGTGAAATCTGTCAAATATATAAAGAGGAGTTAAGATCTATTCTTCTCAAACTACTCTAAAAAAGAGAAGAGGAAGAAACGCTTCCAAATTCATTCTACAAGACTAGCATTATCCTGATACAAAAACCAGATAAAGACACTACAAAAAAAACAAAAACAAAAACAAAAAAAACCCCAAAAAACAAAAAGCAAAAACACTACAGGCCAGTATCTGATGAGCACAGATGCAAAATCTGCAACAAAATAATCCAACAATGCATTAAAAAAAATCATTCACCATGATCAGGTGGGATTTATTCCTGGGATGCAAGGGGTGTTTCAATGTTCAAAAATTAATCAACATGATAATCACATTAACAAGAAAAACAATAAAAACCATATGATCATCTCAAGAGATGCAGAAAAAAGATTTTACCATTCATGGTAAAATCTCTCAAAAAAGTAGGTTTAGAGGGAACATACCTCAACATAATAAAGACTACGGATGAAAAACCCACAGCTAACTTAATATTCAATGGTGAAAAACTCAGAGCTTTTCCTCCAAGATCAGGAACAAGACAAAGATGTCCTCTCTCACTACTTCTATTCAACATAGTACTAGGAGTACTAACCACAGCAATCAGAAAAGAGAAAGAAAGAAAAGCCATCCAAATTTGTAAGGAAGAAGTAAACCTGTCACTATGTGCAAATGACATTATACAATAGAAAACTCTAAAGACTCTACCAAAAAACTACCAGAACTGACAAATAAATTCAGTAAAGTTGTAAGGTACAAAGTCAATATATAGAAATACGTTGTATTTCTTTACACTAATAAAAAAGAGGGAGAAAGAGAAATTGAGAAAACAATCCCATTTACAATTGCTCCAAAAAGAATAAAATGCCTAGGAATAAACTGCACTCCTAAAACTATAAAACACTGATGAATGAAACCGAAGATGACACAAATAGAAAGATATTCCTTGCTCATGGAATGGAAAAGCCAACGTTTTAAAATGTCCATACTGCCTAAACCAATCTATGAATTCAATAAAACCCTTATTAAAATACCAACAGCAAGTTTTACAAAACTAGGATAATCCTAAAATTTGTATGGAACCCATGAAAGACCCCAAAGAGCCAAAGCAATCTTGAGAAAGAACAAAGCTGGAGGTATCATAATCCCAGATTTCAAGATACACTACAAAACATTAGTAATCGAAACAGTATGGTACTAGTACAAAAACAGACACATAGATTAATGGAAGAGTACAGAGAGCCTAGAAATAAACTAGTGCTTATATGGTCAATTAATCTAAGACAAAGGAGGGAGAAATATACATGGGGGGAAAAGACAGTCCCTTCAATAAACAGTAGTGGGAAAACTGGACAGCATGCAAAAGAATGCTGCACCGGACATGCAAAAGAATGAAACTGGATCACTTTCCTACACCATACACACACACAAAAACCTCAAAATGGATGAAACATCTAAACGTGAGATATGAAACCATAAAACTCCTAGAAGAAAACATCGGCAATAATTTGACATCAGCCACAGAAACATTTTTGTAGCTATGCCTTCTCAGACAAGGAAAACAAAAGCAAAATTAAACTACTGGGACTACAACAAAATAAAAAGCATTTACATAGTGAAGAAAATCATCAACAAAAGGACAATGCAGCCTACTGAATTAGAGAAGACATCTGCAAATAACATACCTGATAAGGACTTAATACACTATCTTAAATATATAGAGAACTTGTCCAACTTAACACCAAAATAACATGATTAAAAATGGGCAGAGGACCTGAATGACATTTTTCCAAAGAAGACACACAGATGGCCAACAGACACATGAAAAGATGCTCAACATCATCAGGGAACAACAAATCAAAACCATAATGAGATACCACTTTACACCAGTCTGAATGGCTAGAATCAAAAACAAAACAAAAGAACTGCCATGAAATAATAAGTATCAGCAAGGATGTAGAGAAACAACAACACTTGTGCACTGTTGGTGGAAATGCAAACTGGTGCAGTCACTGTGGAAAACAGTAAGGAAAACAGAATTATCATATGACCCAGTAATTCCACTACTGGGTATTTACTCAAAGAAAACAAAACACTAATTTGGAATGATATATGCACCTCTGTGTTTACTGCAGCATTATTTATAACAGCCAAGATACAGAAGCAATCCAAGTATCCATCCACAGATGAATGGAAAAAGAAGATGTGGTAATATATATACATTAGAACATTACTCATCCATAAAAACAAATGAGATCTTATCATCAGTGACAATTTGGATGGACCAAAAGGTATAATGCTAAGTGAAACATCAGTCAAAAAAAGACAAATACCAAATGATTTCATTCATGTGTGGAACATAAGAAACAGAACAAACTAACAAAGAAAAAATGGACAAAGACAAAATCAGATTCTTAAATACAGAGAAAGAAACCTGGTGGTTGCCAGAGGGGAGAAGGGTGGAAGGATAGGTGAAATAGATAAAAGAGATTAAGAGTACACTTATCAATAATAATAATGAGCACTGAGTAATGTATAGAACTGCTGAATCATTATACTGTACACCTAAAACTAATGTGACACTGTATGTGAATTATACTTCAGTGAAAAAGAAATTTCCAAACCCTAAAAATATTAAATAAAAAAAATTTTTAAAGGTGAAAATGATAGATTATATTTTTTACCACAACAACAAAAAAAACTTTCTGTAGGTGTAGATGAAACAAACTATTAGCGTTCAATGTTTAATCCCTCAAAATTCTCTAATAAATCCAGCACTTACAAATTTTACCATTTAATAATATAATTTTAATTAGAACTCAACCATTTAACAATTCTTAAATGATATAATCCTCCAAAATTAATTTTTTTATGATAATGAATTGTTAAACATCTGTTTCAGAAACTTCTTAAGTAATTAAGGACAAACCTTCATGACTATTTTGAAGAAAATAAGAAATCTTACTTATTTGACATTTCAACAAAGGACACAGGAAAAAGATTTTATTTTTTTATTATTTATTTATTTATTTATTTTTCAATATATGAAATTTATCGTCAAATTGGTTTCCATACAACACCCAGTGCTCATCCCAAAAGGTGCCCTCCTCAATACCCATCACCCACCCTCCTCTCCCTCCCACCCCCCATCAACCCCCCATCAACCAAAACTGAGTTTGTTCTCAGTTGTTAAGAGTCTCTTATGCTTTGGCTCTGTCCCACTCTAACCTCTTTTTTTTTTTTTTTCCTTCCCCTCCCCCATGGGTTTCTGTTACGTTTCTCAGGATCCACATAAGAGTGAAAACATATGATATCTGTCTTTCTCTGTATGGCTTATTTCACTTAGCATCACACTCTCCAGTTCCATCCATGTTGCTACAATGGGCCATATTTCGTTCTTTCTCATTGCCATGTAGTACTCCATTGTGTATATAAACCACAATTTCTTTATCCATTCATCAGTGGATGGACATTTAGGCTCTTTCCATAATTTGGCTATTGTTGAGAGCGCTGCTATAAACATTGGGGTACAAGTGCCCCTATGCATCAGTACTCCTATATCCCTTGGGTAAATTCCTAGCAGTGCTATTGCTGGGTCATAGGGGAGGTCTATTTTTGATTTTCTGAGGAACCTCCACACGTTTTCCAGAGTGGCTGCACCAGTTTGCATTCCCACCAACAGTGCAAGAGGGTTCCCGTTTCTCCACATCCTCTCCAGCATCTATAGTCTCCTGATTTGTTCATTTTGGCCACTCTGACTGGCGTGAGGTGATATCTGAGTGTGGTTTTGATTTGTATTTCCCTGATGAGGAGCGACGTTGAGCATCTTTTCATGTGCCTGTTGGCCATCCGGATTTCTTCTTTAGACAAGTGTCTATTCATGTTTTCTGCCCATTTCTTCACTGGGTTATTTGTTTTTCAGGTGTGGAGTTTGATGAGCTCTTTATAGATTTTGGATAATAGCCCTTTGTCCGATATGTCATTTGCAAATATCTTTTCCCATTCCGTTGGTTGCCTTTTAGTTTTGTTGGTTGTTTCCTTTGCTGGGCAGAAGCTTTTTATCTTCATAAGGTCCCAGTATCATTTTTGCTTTTAATTCCCTTGCCTTTGGGGATGTGTTGAGTCAGAGATTGCTACGGCTGAGGTCAGAGAGGTCTTTTCCTGCTTTCTCCTCTAGGGTTTTGATGGTTTCCTGTCTCACATTCAGGTCCTTTATCCATTTTGAGTTTATTTTTGTGAATGGTGTGAGAAAGTGGTCTAGTTTCAACCTTCTGCATGTTGCTGTCCAGTTCTCCCAGCACCATTTGTTAAAGAGACTGTCTTTTTTCCATTGGATGTTCTTTCCTGCTTTGTCAAAGATGAGTTGGCCATACGTTTGTGGGTCTAGTTCTGGGGTTTCTATTCTATTCCATTGGTCTGTGTGTCTGTTTTTGTGCCAATACCATGCTGTCTTGATGATGACAGCTTTGTAGTAGAGGCTAAAGTCTGGGATTGTGATGCCTCCTGCTTTGGTCTTCTTCTTCAAAATTACTTTGGCTATTCGGGGCCTTTTGTGGTTCCATATGAATTTTAGGATTGCTTGTTCTAGTTTCGAGAAGAATGCTGGTGCAATTTGATTGGGATTGCATTGAATGTGTAGATAGCTTTGGGTAGTATTGACATTTTGACAATATTTATTCTTCCAATCCATGAGCAGGGAATGTCTTTCCATTTCTTTGTATCTTCTTCAATTACCTTCATAAGCTTTCTATAGTTTTCAGCATACAGATCTTTTACATCTTTGGTTAGATTTATTCCTAGGTATTTTATGCTTCTTGGTGCAATTGTGAATGGGATCAGTTTCTTTATTTGTCTTTCTGTTGCTTCATTTATAGTGTATAAGAATGCAGCTGATTTCTGTACATTGATTTTGTATCCTGTGACTTTGCTGAATTCATGTATCAGTTCTAGCAGACTTTTGGTGGAGTCTATCGGATTTTCCATGTATAATATCATGTCATCTGCAAAAAGCGAAAGCTTGACTTCATCTTTGCCAATTTTGATGCCTTTGATTTCCTTTTGTTGTCTGATTGCTGATGCTAGCACTTCTAACACTATGTTAAACAACAGCGGTGAGAGTGGGCATCCCTGTCGTGTTCCTGATCTCAGGGAAAAAGCTCTCAGTTTTTCCCCATTGAGGATGATGTTAGATGTGGGCTTTTCATAAATGGCTTTTATGATGTTTAAGTATGTTCCTTCTCTTCCGACTTTCTCAAGGGTTTTTATTAAGAAAGGGTGCTGGATTTTGTCAAAGGCCTTTTCTGCATCGACTGACAGGATCATATGGTTCTTATCTTTTCTTTTATTAATGTGATGTATCACATTGATTGATTTGCAAATGTTGAACCAGCCCTGCATCCCAGGAATGAATCCCACTTGATCATGGTGAATAATTCTTTTTACATGCTGTTGAATTCGATTTGCTAGTATCTTATTGAGAATTTTTGCATCACAGGAAAAAGATTTTAAGTACCACATAATTATCATGAAGTAAAAATATCCTGACATAATTTTCTTTAAAAAATAAAAAAAGCTTTTTAACAAAAAATGATGAACTTTGTTCTGTTCTTGTGTTTGCAATCTAAGATACTATTAATATTAGACTTTAGAAGTTGTATATGGAGCCCTGAAAATGATAATGATAAATATGAGTCATGGGCAAGTTCTTAATGATTAAAATGATC
This sequence comes from Neofelis nebulosa, assembly GCF_028018385.1. NCBI lineage: Eukaryota > Metazoa > Chordata > Mammalia > Carnivora > Felidae > Neofelis > Neofelis nebulosa. The sequence goes on from NC_080788.1 coordinate 85,827,110, forward strand.
TTTTGCACTATACTCATAACTGTCTCTAGGTGTGACTTATTTTCATAGAGATTTAACATGAGTTGATGGAAGAAAGTGCTTAATTGAAGTTTTAATGAAGTTTTATACTCCAATCCAACTCTTTACCATCTTCTTGTCAGTATTCATGGTTCATTTTCTATTTCTAAAAACTACAGGACAAGAAATTCTATACTACTAAATTACTACTCATTGCAATCTAATTAGCATCCATATATAATTATCAACCATTAGTCATTTAGTAGGAAATTTCCAGTAGTATTCTAAACTGTAAACAGAAAGCATCAAGGGTATTAAATCAATCTTACCAAATATTTGCGAGCAGTTCTGAAGTTCCTTTACAAAAGAGCAGGAGAATAATCATTTTCATAGTTTATTAATAAAGCATAAAGAGTTTTGATATCAGGCAGAAGAGTATCAAGTAAAATGACCAATGATATTAAGTTAGCAGTTTTTATTGCTAACTTAATTGAAGGAGGAGGAGGAGGAAGAGAAGGTAAAGAAATGTTGGACAAGGTAAGGTTTTACTCTTAAAAAAATTTCTCCCTAAGAAAACCAAACATGGACTGAATATATACAACTGTGCTAGAACAGCTTTTGAATGCCAGTGCCAGCCACAGAAAAATGGTAGTGTAGGTTTTAAAAGATGTGGGCCATCAAAACCATTCCATCATATCTCTCATAAATTCTAAGGCAGTAAACTGTTTTTCATAATTAATGAAGGCTTACTTAATTTGCTCTGTTAGTTTTAGTTAAAACTTGTGATAAAGTATGTTATATTTTAAGTGCTTTGTAATAATTTATCTATATTTTTTGCTCTCTCTCATTCAGTGTAACAGTTATATCTATCCATGTGTGAAAAGACTTGAAATACAATTTCACCAATTTGAACATATAAAGAAGTTTTCTCAATTTGTCATATCCCCATTTTCTTGAAGACAAATCCTTTGTTAAGGCGATTAACTTTCAATGTTATTGTTAAAGAAAACAGCATTTGCTTTACAACAATCCTGTTTCTGAAGACAGCATTAGGTGAAGAGTGTGGAGTACTCAGAAATAGTGCTTGATCAGTTAGATTACTTACATATTTTATATATTTATTTTCTTAATTAATAGGATTTCAATGTTTTTTCTCAGCACTTACTTTTTTGGTCAAAGAGTCATCAGTATCAGAAGGCATTCTTGTTGATACATGAAATATTACTTCTACTGTGGAGGTAGCAAAATACGGTGTGGTCAATCCAGTGCTTTTGTTTTTTTGTAGTCCTCCCATGAAACCACAGTGGTTTGTAAGATTGACCTGGGAGCAATGAAGAGACACATAATATTAGTCAACTAAACAAAACTCAAGAACTTACTACTGAAAAAGACTCAAATTTCTCAATTTGCAAAAATATATGGAGAACAAGCCTTTTGCATGTTCTCAACTAATGCTTGATCCAGAATTATTAGTTAGAGCTGCTCTGTTCACACTGGTACTTTTTCTTAGGTATTTGAGGATGCCTAATTAGCAGGAGTTAATTAGCAAAGAAATCAACTGTTGTGCACTACGCTTCTTTTGTTAGGCTACTAGGTGTTAATGCTAAATTGTGAAGGCTATGGGAGGACACCAAGGCCAGAGAGAAAAATCAAGTGGCAAAAACCAAGACTGGAAAGTTAAAACAATAATGTCACTTTGATAAGATGATTAATTAGATAGGTCATATTTACACATTGAAACTGGTTTCTTAATTATCAGTACCTATCACACACCTCAGAACAAAAATACAAAAATGCAGAACTGCACTTCTCATGCATTAAAAAACTACAAATTAATCTGTGCAGATTTTTGCACATATTTTTTTCCTGAGTATAAATAAAAGACATGTTAATATCAGGGTCACTGCATTGAGTGATATTCCTTGGACTTGTGTGATACACAAAGCCAGCAACTTGTCTTGTCTTACTGAAAATTAAAGAAATACTAGAAAGGAAAAAGAAACACAAAAGAAAAAAGAAACTTAAACACTGCTTGCATCTCTTCACTCGGAGAAACCACTTTATATGTATATTTTTAAAAAATAAAATCTGAAATATGGATGGACCTAGAGGGTATAATGCTAAGTAAAATAAGTCAGTCAGCTTATGATTTCACTCATATGCGGAATTTAAAAGACAGAACTGATGAGCAAAGAAAAAAAGGAACAAACAAAAAAGCAGACTCTTAAATACAGAAAACTGGTGGTTGCCAGAGGGAAGGGGGGGCGGTGTGGGTGAAATAGATAAAGGGAATTGAGTATACTTATTGTGATGAGCATCGAGTATACAATTATTGGATCATTATACTGTACACTTGAAAGTAACATAACAGTATGTTAATTATACTTCAATAAAAAATTAAAATTAAAAAAAATCCAAGTAACTGATAAAGTGAATTATAAAAACCAATCTTTGTACCATGTGAACTAAACATGTCTCAACTATCAATATCAGTTACAATGGCTGAACATATGAAAAATTAGTTTTTACACCATTACTACCAGATTGCCTCATCACTTATAAAATTAAAAAAAAAATTGGCTCAGTAATACATTCATATAATTAAAAATTCAAAAATATACCAAAATTCTTCCTTTGATAGCTCTTGTGTATATAGCTACTCAGTTCCCCTTCCAGAAAGCAGTTTATTAAATATCCTTCCAAAAACGTTCTCTGTATATGCAATTAAATTCTTATATGTATGTGTGTATACACACACACAGCACACACATATAATGTTCTGCACCTTGCTTTTTTTTGCACTTAAAATACTCTGAAAAGTACTCATTAGTAAGTAAAGAGCTTCCTCATTTGTTTTGTTTTCATGGCTTCACAGAAGTTTGTTTTCTTGATGTACAATAATTTAACTAGTCCCCTACTTGAAGGATATTTAGGCTGTTTCCAGTCTTTGCTATTATAGTCAATGCTGCAGTGAATAACACAGAATACATGTCATGTTGCATTTGTGAAAGTAGATCTGTAGGACAAATAATTAAAAGTCGAACTGTAAGTCAAAGGGCATATGCACTTTTAATTTGAAGCTCACTACCAAATAGCTCTCTACAGATGTCACCAACAGTGAATACGAATACCTGTTTCCCTCATGGCCTCTCAAATATATTGCCAAACTTTATGATCTTTGTTAATTATGACAGGTGAAAAATAGCATATAAGTGCAGACCTTTTGTTTTGTTTTAGTGAACAGGTTATTTATCTTCAGGTCAATTCTCTGATCATGTCTTGGAGAAAAAGTCTCATTTTAGTGTTCCTTTGCTCTAAACACTTTTGTAATACTTGATGGTCTCTATGTTTTTAATTAAAATTTTTATCTAGAGATAACTGTAGATTCACAAGAAGTGTTATGTGACTTGTACCAGATTCCTCCAATGCAAAACTGTATTATAACCAGGATACTGGCATTGATACGATTAAGAAACAACATTTTCACCCACCCAGGCACCTCAGACAGTGAAATAATTTTTGTATCAACCATCAAACATAACTATGAAAATATCAGAGGGGAAGTAAAGCCTAGTGTATTTACCCATGTTTTTTCTTGCCACGCTCTTTCTTTCTGGTGTTCCAAGGTTCTATCACTTCCTTTCAGTTAATAGAATGTCTTTTAGTTCTTCTTTTAGGGTAGGTGTGCTGGCAACAAGTTCTCTAAGTTTTCCTTCATCTGAGAATGTTTTGCTTTACTCCTTTACTAGCTATATGATTCTGGTTGACAGCATTTTTTTCTTTTAGCACTTGAAAAATATTGTCACTTTTTTCTGATGAGAAATTCACTATTATTCTAATTGTTTTCCCCTTATAGACGAGGAACAAATTTTCTCCCGATGCTTTTGACATTTTTTTGAGACTTCTTATTTTTCAGAAATTTAATTATGATGTGTCTTAGAATGGATTCCTTTAGATTTATCCTGTTTGGGTTTCACCCAGCTTCTTCAATCTGTAGCTTTATCAGCTTTATTTCTCCTGCCAAATTTAGGAAGTTTTCAACATTATCTCTTCAAGTAATTTTCAGACTCAACCTCTTTCTCGTCTCCCTCAGATAACAGGAATGTTAAATCTTTTGTCATAGTCCCATAGGTCTCTGATGCTTTGTTCATTGTCCTTAAATCTATTCTCTCTCTGGGGCACCTATGTAGTTCAGTCAGTTGAGTGTCCAATTCTTGATTTTGGCTCAGGTAATGATCCCAGGGTCACGGGATCGAGCCTTGTGTCAGGATCTGTGCTAAGCATGGAGCCTGCTTGAGATTCTCTTTTTCTCTCTCCCCACCCCTACCTTCCTTCTGCCTTTGCCCCTTTCTCCACACAATGTGCTCTTGCTCTCTCTCTTAAAAAAAAAAGTCAATTCTCTCTGCTGTTCACATATTTTACTGTTTTATCTTCCAGTTTATTGATTCTTCTGTACCACCATATCTATCTGACTCTGTTGCTGCGCCCATCTACTGAGCTTTTTATTTCAGTAATGAAATTTTCAGTTCTAAAATTTCCATGTAGTTCTTTCTTGTATCTCTTTTTTTTTTTTTTTTTTTTTTTTTACTGAGACTTCCTATTTTTTATTTATTTCAATTGTGTTCTTTACTGCTTGTGAAGGCATTTATATTATGGTTATCCCAAAATCTTTGTCACTTGGTGTTGGTATCTACTGTCCTCTTTTCATTCAGTTTGAGGCCTCTCTGGGTCCTGGTATGATTTTTGATCAAAGCCTAGACATTTTCATGTTATGAGACTATACATCCTATTTAATCCTCCTGTCTTAGTTGGCTGTTTTGTGACACAGCTCTGTCAAAGAAGTGAGGTGGTTACTGCCTCACTATAGTTAGATGGAGGTTCCCCACTTAACTTCTGCTGACACCTGCAGAAGGGAGATCTTCATTACTGTTAGGTGGAGGCAGGAGTTCTGGTTTCCTATGTTGTATCCACTGAGACAAGGTTAGTCCTTAGTTACTAGGGTTAGTCTCATTACTGCTGGATGATGGTGAAAGGCCTACTTTTCCACCAGGCCTCCTGTGATCTACCCAGTGGAGGAGGCAGAGTAACTCATTATGCTGGAGGTGGCAACAGAATTCCAGGTTCCTCATGTAGTCTCCACTGACCTTGTGGTGTGGAGTCTCATGAGGGTGAAAGTCTAGGCTCCCTAACTGACCTTTGTTGTCAGAAATGGAGATGGAAGTCAAAGTATTTACTTTGGTTGTTGGAGTTTGGTTGGTGTTTGGTTGGAGTAGAGCAGTTACTGTCTAAATATTTTCTGTCTTTCTCTAGATTGCCCCTTTCCTGATCCGTTGGCTAGAAAGAGTGGGCTTTTGTTGGGATTCTTTTGGTCAACACTTGTTGATGTTTCTAGGTTGCTGTCTATTTCAGATTCAAGTTGGAGATATAGGAGACAAAAAGAAAACCTTGAGAACCCATCATGATGTCATTCCTTGGTCCTGAGTTGGTCTGTCTTCTTCTCATTGCCTTTCAGAGTCTTCTAATATTTGTTTTATATGTAATGTCCAAAGTTTTTGTTACACTTAGTGTGAAGAGTAAGCAGAGTATGCCTCTTGATCTTCTTAAAAGTGAAAGTTTCCACTGTACAACTCAATGCACATTAATATATTCACAGGTAAGTGCAATCATCACCACAGTCAATTTTAGAACATTTTCATCACTTCAAAAAGAAACCCTGTACTCTTTAGCTATCACCCTGATCTTCCCTCATCCTTCCAACTAGTCTGAAGCAACCACAAACCTATTTTCTGTACATGTATATGTGTGTGTGTGTGTGTGTGTGTGTGTGTGTGTGTGTATGTTTCATATAAATGGATCATAACACCTGGTCTTTTGTGACTGGTTTCTTTCATTTAACATAATATTTTCAAGGTACATCCACACTGGAGCACACGTCAAGATTTCACTCCTCTTCATGGCTAAATAATATTCCATTATAGTAATATACCACATTTTATCCATTCACCCATTGATGGACATTTGGGTTTTTCCACCTTTTGGCTATTGTGAAAAATGCTATTATGAACATTCATGTACAAGTTTTGTCTATATATACAATTCCATTTCTCTTGGATACCTAAGAGTGGAATTTCTGATCATATGGTAATTCAGTGTTCTACTATTTGATGAGCTTCCAGATTGTTTTGCACAGCAGTTGCACTATTTCACATTCCTAATAGCAGTGTAAGAGGGTTCAGATTGTGGTGAATCCTACCCTACAGTTGTTAGTATTCGACTTTTTGATCCTAGCCATCTTAATGGGTGTGAAGTAGTTTTTTTTCTGTGGCTTTGATTTACATTTCTCTGATAATGATGTTGAGCATCTTTTCACGAGCCTCCTGGCTATCTGCATATCTTATTAAGAGAAATGTTTATTCAGGTCCTAATTTTTTAATTGGGTTGTTTTCTAATTATTGATTTGTAGGAGTTCTTTGTATATCTTAGATAGAAGTCCCTTATCACATATATGATTTCAGTTATTTTCTCAAATTCTGTGGGTTGTCTTTTCACATTATTTATGATGCCCTTTGAAGCATCAAAGTTTAAAGTCTGAAGTCCAATTTATTTATTTTTCCTTTGTTGCTCATGTTTTTAGTGTCATATCTAAAAATCCCTTTTATTTGTCAATTATACCTCCATAAAGGAGGAAAAAAAAGCTTTATCCAAATCCAAGGTCATGAAAATTTACCTCATGTTGTCTTTTAAGAGTTTTATACTTTTAGCTTTTACAATTAGGTTTTTGACCCTTTTTGAGTTAATTTTTGTATATAGTGTGAGGTAATAGTCCAACTTTATTCTTTTGCATGTGGCTTTCCAGTTGTTCTGGCACCATTTGTTGAAAAGACTATTCTTTCTCCACTGGATGGTGCTGTCACTTGTTAAAAATCAGTTGACCATAGATATATGAGTTTAGTTCTAGAATCTCAATTCTTTTCCATTGATCAATATGTCTATTTTTGGCGCACTGCCATACTGTTTGATTACTATTGCTTGTATTAAGTTTTGAAATAAGGAAATGTGAGTACTGCTAATTTGTTCTTTTCCAAATGTCTCTTGCTTGCTTTTACTACTATGTTTCTGGTTTTTTTTAACAGAAAATTTATTTAGAGTGTTTATACTTTCTGAAGCACTTTCACATAACTAATCTCAACTGAACTTCCCATATCTATTGCCTAAAATAGATTGACAAATACGCAAACAGGAACAGAGACCCCAAGTAACTCAAAGTGAAATAACATGTAAGGTAAGCCATAAAAATATATACCGAATGCTAAAGGCTTATGTATCGGCACTGTACAAGGCACTGGGATGTCTTTTAAAAGGAAAAATCAGAGGTGCCTAGGTGGCTCAGTTGGTTAAGCGTCTGACTCTTGGTTTAGGCTTAGGTCATGATTTAATGGTTTGTGAGTTCAAGCCCCTCATAACTGTGCACCACCAGTGCAGAGCCTGCTTAGGATTCTCTCTCTCCCTCTCTCTCTGCCCCTCCCCTGCTCGTTCACTCTCAAAATAAATAAATAAACTTAAAAAAAAATGAAGGCTAGTTTAACAACAACAAACAAAGGAAAGTTCAATGAGATCAAAGTGCTTTTCCTCTAGGAGGAGCTTATAGTCTAGTGCAGTGGTCTTCAACAATTTTGCTCATGTACTATAAGAATTTTAAGAAACTATGTATTAAACTGACAACTATAATGAAAATTTTCATCATTAGTTTAAACTACTACAAAAGATATCATTTCTAGTGTACTGTATGTCACATGTATATGATTTTAATATATTTTCATCAAAACTGTAGAGCTACTGATTTGGCTGATACAATATATATATAAAATGCCTACTATTAATGACAAATTGATCAGCCAGCATCAAATTCCCTTTCTGATAGAAAATGTCTGATACTTCCTGTGTCAATTTGGGTAAACATATTAATCCAAATTTCTATGACAAATACCTCCCTTCTGAGTTAACAATTCTAAGATAGACAGATTTGGTACAGGAACCTTGACATGAGCAGGTTGCCAGGATAACATGAAGTGCAGTGCCTTTCAACATTTGTTGATTTGCTGTCAGAGACTCTCTCAGAACATGCCTTCTTGAATTAACTTTTTTTTTTGGCATCAAACATTTTGGGGCAATGTAGGACTCGAATGAGTGTGTGGTATGCCTTTCTTTTACAAAGTTGAAGAACTGAAAAGGTGAGGCAAGTGACTGCAGAAAGGTTTTCAGGCATTAATTTCAGTAAAGTTGAGGAACTAGAATTTAATCTCCTCTAAACTAACCTAAAAGCCTTGGTACAGCACTAAAGATATTCATATCTTAGTCTGAAGATCACTTGTCTAGTGGTCACAGCTGTGAGGAAAATCCAGCTCTCCTAAACCTATGACTTCAGTGCTCTCTAACAATATACTGACTCATTAAAAAAACCAACAACCTTCCTTTCAAGGTCTGAACTGCTTCTGTCTTTGCAGATGGGAAATAAAGCAGAAACAATAACAAACCCATCGTTAAGTTGTTGAGTCTCCTAAAATAATTCTAAAATAAGCTAGAAAGCAAAAGAAAACCACTGCTTCCAAATAAAAATACAATGATATTTGGTATAATTTAAAAACAATACCTCCCAATCAGGGTGCTTAGGAGGCTCAGTCGGTTCAGCGTCCAACTCTGGATTTCAGCTCTGGTTGTGACCTCATGGTTCCTGAGTTTGAACACTGCGTTGGGCTTTGCGCTGATAGTGCGGAAACTGTTTGGGATTTTCTCTCTCTCTCTCTCTGTCCCTCCCCCACTTGCGATCTTTCTCAAAAATAAACAAACATTAAAAAAAAAAAAAAAAAAGAAATAAAAACAATACCTCCCAACCAAGACCGGCTACAAAATCTTCATATGCTTGACTTCCACCTGTATTGGTAAGAATGGAATGTTTGTCTTCTTGTCCTTCAGCAACATAAAACACTGCGATCTTGTGAGTCTCTCGACTGTAAAATAAAATATTATACCATTCAATCATTAATTTATCTATTCACTCATCCAATAATTAAGTTCAATGTACAAAGTATGTGGCAATAAAAAGAGGAAAATGAATTAAATCTTATAACCTACAGAGGAAGATATGTAATTGTAAGTAAAAAATTAGGAAAGTTATAAACTTGCCAGTGGAATAAAAGAAAGGTTTGATTACTTCCGACTGGAGAAACAGAGAGACACTTAAAGGAAAGAGTAATACTAAGTTTGGTGAAGGCAAGTGAGATCTGACAAATGAAGAGGAGAAAAGAGTATCAGGAAAGACATGTGTGAATGCATGAAGCACCTGAAGAATTATCTATTGTACAATGTAGATGAATCCCAGAGTTAAATGGATGTGTTTTAGAAATAAAACTAAGTATAGCAGTAGAAATATGAGTGAGAGATGATCCATTTCTTCAAAGTACAAAATAAGAAATTTATACACAAATATTATAGAACCATATGGAATAACTGACAAGGTCTTGGACATTTTTTTAAGGTCTCCCTCAAATTAAAACTGCTCATAAAAACAAATTTCTTGAGTGACATTTGGCCTTCCAAGTTAACTAGGGCATACTACATTCGGTCTAGGGTGATTTAACAACGCATGGACTAATGAACTTTATGATCAGAGGTAATGTTTTCACTACTATCATATGTAGGAATTAAAAAGGAAGCAAACAAACCTAAGAAAGGTTAGTCAGACAACTAGATTTTCCTACACATTCTGAAGGAGCTATAAGGTCATGAATGTGGGTTTCAGCAACTTAAAATCAGGAACGAAGATATTTTAGCTGCTTTCACTGATAGCAATATTTCACTTTATGTGGTGAACACTTAGGCGATTTTCGGTGTATTTAGTGTACTGGCGGGATAATCTAACCCAAGGAATAAAATGTAATTTTAGGGGGGGAGGGGGACAACTTCCAGAATTATAGAGTAAGAATCTCAGTGGATCCTTTCCCAGTCAAAATAATAATCTCAGTGATGAGGATGATTTTTTAAAAATCACTTAAAGTCTCTGAATATTGTCTTTTTTTTTTTTTTTTTTTTTTTTTTAATGTTTATTTATTTTGGGGACAGAGAGAGACAGAGCATGAACGGGGGAGGGGCAGAGAGAGAGGGAGACACAGAAGCGGAAACGGGCTCCGGGCTCCGAGCCGTCAGCCCAGAGCCCGACGCGGGGCTCGAACTCACGGACCGCGAGATCGTGACCTGGCTGAAGTCGGACGCTTAACCGACTGCGCCACCCAGGCGCCCCTCTGAATATTGTCTTAAGGGCATATAGCAAATGGCAAAACATACATTTAAGAAAATCTACCAAATCTGGTAAAAACAGAGTGAATCTTTGGCATCTGAGCCATGACTGCTCCCTTATGCTACCCCTTTACTTCCATATTACAGCTTTACCCTGGGCATTGTACTTAGGCCAAGATAAGGGTTCCTCATCCCCTCCAGGTCCCAGACTGGAAATATGGTCTCACCCTGGGAGCAGCAGTCTGCTGGCTGTGTTTCTCTTCCGCCCAGTTCCATGCTGCATAAACTATTCCAGGCAGCTATGGCCTCTCTTACAACAGAAATTCTAGGTGCAAAAGGCTGAGTCTGTTCCAATTTTCCTCACCCTAGCTTATCAGTGGGATAAAGGTTTCACACTGATAGGGGAAAGAAAGGTAGGAAGATGAAGAACTGCCAATCCCTCCCCAAGTGTCCGCTTACAGAGGTAGGGTATTACTCTAGGAAAAGTTGGTCCTTGACCCCAGCTCAGGTATAATACAGTGGCAGAGTACTGCCACTACATGTGTTCTGATCAGGGTGAAGGGTGGATCATACGGACAAAGAGCTTAGTAGCAGCTCTGCCTGAGGGGAATGATTTTATTTTGAAACAAAACTCCATGCCTATGGGTATTGTCAAAAACAAGAAAAAGCATTGGGGCGCCTGGGTGGCGCAGTCGGTTAAGCGTCCGACTTCAGCCAGGTCACGATCTCGCGGTCCGTGAGTTCGAGCCCCGCGTCAGGCTCTGGGCTGATGGCTCGGAACCTGGAGCCTGTTTCCGATTCTGTGTCTCCCTCTCTCTCTGACCCTCCCCCGTTCATGCTCTGTCTCTCTCTGTCCCAAAAATAAATAAAAAAAAAAAGTTGAAAAAAAAAAAAAAAAGAAAAAGCACGGTGGAAAAAAGCAATTAAGAGAAGTAGCACCGCCAGACACAAGTAAAAGAGCAGAGCAGCCAAGAGAGAAAGAGAAGTAGAAAGAGACAGCCAAGAAGAACCCTCTTGAGAACACAGTCAAGTCTAGGGGTCAAGAAACCTGTGTACATGTACTAACTGGAACCCACACAAGAGCAATCAGAGTAAGATGCAGGACAGATAGGAAAGCATTCCCCAACCCACAAAGACTTACCAACACAAAGCTAAGCCTCATAGTACTCTACTTAAACTCAGGGTCAACTCCTAGGAAGCCACAACTTAAAAACAACATCCAGTCAATGACTGTGCATATCCAAGGCTGTACTCTCTTTGGAGCAACCAGAGAGCAAACCTCCAAGGTACTAGTCTCTGGGTGAACATGGGATTAAAAATATAAACACTCTGACTATGACAGCAACCTCTAAGCCACACATACATGCACAATAAACAACAAAAAACTAACTGGTGAAGGGGGCCAAAGTAGAAACTTAAATATTAGATTATGTCAGCCCAGGGAGAACCCATGGTAGCCCTGCTAAAAGATAAAAAAATTAAAAAAATTTTTTGAGCAGGGAGATCTGAGGCTGCACATTGTGGGGAAATAGACTTTGTAGGATTAGTTTAGCCCCATCATTAGAAAATAAATGCTCAAGTGAACAACCACCACTACCAATACACTTTTGATTCAAAGACACAATGTTGAAAGTAAAATAAATGGAAAAAGATACCATGCAAACAGTAACCAAGAAATCTGGGGTGGCTATAGTTAATATTAGACTTTAAAACAAAAAGTGTTAGTGATAAAGAGACATTTCCTAAAGTTAAAAGGTCAACCTACTAAGAAGATATAAAATTAACACACATGTACTCACACAGAGCTTCAAAATAAATGAAACACAAACAGAATTGGAGACAGAAACAGACACTTCTACAATCGTAGTTGAAGACTTCAATACCCTACTTTCAATATTAGACAAAGAAAAGAGTATCAACAGGAAAATAGAAGACTTGAACAACACTATAAACCAACTAGACCTAAAAGGACATCTATAGAACACTCCAGAAAGTGGAGAAACACATTCTTCTAGCAGCAAACACATTCTTCTCAAGAATACAAGAACATCCTTCAGGCCAGATCATTTGGTAATTAAAAAGCCTCAATAAATTTGAAAAGACTGAAATTATGCAAAGTATATTTTCTAATCACAATGGAATGAAATTAGAAATCGATAAAAGAAAAAAAAAACTTTTGGAATTTCACATACATGTAGAAATGAAACAATGTACTCCTAAATAACTGAAAGAATAAATGTCAAGGGAAATAAGAAAATACTTAGAGATGATGAAAATGAAAACATAACATACCAAAAGTGATGGCATGTAGGTAAAGCAGTGCTCATGGGTAAATTTATAGATGTAAATGCTTTTATTAAAAAAAGATGGGGTGCCTGGGTGGCTCAGTTGGTTAAGCGTCTGACTCTTGATTGATTTCGGCTCAAGTCATGATCTCAAGGTTTGTGAATTCGAGCCCCACATGGGGCTCTGCACTGACAGTGTGGAGCCTGTTTGGGATTCTCTCTCTTGCTCTCTTTCTGACCCTCCCCTGCTCATGCTCTCTCAATCTCCCTCTCAAAATAAATAACTTAAAAAAAAAAAAAAGATGGAAAGATCTTGCATCAATAACTAAACTTTCTACCTTAAAAAACTAGAAAAAGAGCAACTAAAATCAAAGCAGGTAGAGGAAGGAGTTAATAAAAACTAGAGTGGAAAGAAAATGAAATGGAACAGAAAGACAACAGAGAAAAAAATCAACAAAACCAAAAATTGGTTCTTTGAGATAATAAAAAAAAAATGAACCTTATAGCTAGACTGAACAAGAAAACAAGAAGAATCAAATTACTAAAATCAGAAACTAAAGAGATATCATTATACATGTTACAGAAATAAAAAAGATTATAAGGCAACTATGAACAACAATATTAATTTATGCCAACAAATTAGATAACTTAGATTAAATGGAAAAATACCTAGAGACACAAATTACTAAATTCAACTCAAGAGGAAACAGAACACCTGAGTAGATCAATAACAAAGAGAATCAATTAGTAATATGAGTGCAAAGGAATAAATAAAACTACATCCACTTGCAGATGAGATGATTTTGTATATAGAAAGGAATCTACTAAAAAGTTTTTAGAGCTATTAAATGAGTTCAGGATACAATACCCACATGTAAAAATCAAGTATTTCTATATACCAACAATGAACAATCAGAAAACAAACATAAGAAAATTCCTTTTATAAAGCCATGTCACTAAAACTAATGAATTACTTAGGTAAATAGGTACAAAAGTACCTAACAAAAAGTTAAGCATAAAACTTATACTCTGAAAACAGAAGTTCAAAACTTATACTCTGAAAAATCACAAAACACTGTCAAACAAAATTAAAGATCTTTAAAAAAAAATTTCACACTCATGGACGGAAAGACTTAATATTGTTAAGATAGTACCCTCAAACTGATCGACAAACAATGTAATCCCTATCAAAATACCCGCTGCTGTTTTTGTAAAAATTGATAAGCTCAGTCTAAAATTCATAGGAAGATATAAAAGATCTGGAATGGCCACAACTATCTTGAAAAAAAAAAAAAGACAAAGTTGGAGGACTCATAATCCCAATTTAAAAACTTGCTACAGGGGCGCCTGGGTGGCGCAGTCGGTTGAGCGTCTGACTTCAGCCAGGTCACGATCTCGCGGTCCGTGAGTTCGAGCCCCGCGTCAGGCTCTGGGCTGATGGCTCGGAGCCTGGAGCCTGTTTCCGATTCTGTGTCTCCCTCTCTCTCTGCCCCTCCCCCGTTCATGCTCTGTCTCTCTCTGTCCCAAAAATAAATTAAAAAAAAAAAAAATGTTAAAAACTTGCTACATTGCAGCAGCAATCAATGCACTGTGATAGTGTCATAAGAAGTGACAAACAGGTCTATATGGAACAGAATCTTTGGTCCAGAAATAAACCTTTATATTCACTGTCAATTGCTTTTTGACAACAGTACCAAGACAATTCAACGGGAAAAGAAGAGTCTTGTCAACAAACAGTGCTGGGGCAAATGGATATCCATAAGCAGAAGAATGAAGTTGAATTCTTACCTCACAACTTCTGATCTTACACCAAAAACAACAATCAAAATGAACCACAGATCTTAATATAAGGTCTAAAACTGTAAAAGTCTTATAAAAATGTTTATAAAATTATAAAGTGTCCATGTAAAAAAATGTGTATATGAATATTCATGGCATCATTATTATTAATATCTAAAAAGTGAAACCAATCCAAATGTCCATCGACTGATGAATAAACAGAAATGTAGTATATTCATATAATGGAATATTATTCAGCAATAAAAAAAATCAAGTGCTGAGATATACTTGCAATATGGAATAACTTTGAAAACACTGTGCTAAGAAGCCTGCCACAAAAGACTATATACTGTTTGACTCCTTTTGTAGGATATGCCCAGTATAGGCACATCTGCAGAAACAGAAAGTAGATTAGTATTGTCTAGACCTGAGGAGTATGGGGCACCTGGGTGGCTCAGTCGGTTAAGTATCTGACTTTGGCTCAGGTCATGATCTCATGGTCTGTGGGTTCAAGCCCTGCGTCGGGCTCTGTGCAGACAGCCCAGAGCCCAGAGCCTGGAGCCTGCTTTGAATTCTGTGTCTCCCTCTCTTTCTGCCCCTCCCCTGCTCATGCTCATGCTCTGTCTCAAAAATAAATAAACATTAAAAAAAGAAAATTTTTAGAGCTGGTGAGTGTGGTGGGGGATGGTTGGCAGTAATGGGGAGTTACTGGTAATGGGTATGGGTCTCCTTTCGAAGGGACTAAAATATTCTAAAATTAGGTTGTCATGATAGTTGCACAACCCTTGAATGCACTAAAAACACGTACACTTTAAATGAGTAAAATGTACGGTATAAGAAATACATCTCAAGAAAGCTGTTAAGAATTTAACTTCGAAGCATGATCCACTATATATAAATTCTGATCCTGGCAGAAAGGGAACTTCTCCGTGTTCTTACCTTGTGTGTCTGTGTCATGGTTTGGGAATTCTTGCAATATTTCAAACATTTTCATTTTATTTAGGCAAAGGACCATTAATTAGAACTCATAAATCATAATTTATAAAATTGGAAAGACTCAGAACTGTTCACTTAGTACTATATAAATCTAAAAGTTGGGGGGTGCCTGGGTGGCTCAGTAGGTTAAACGGCTGGCTCTTGATTTGGCTCAGGTCATGATCTCACCATTCAGGAGTTCAAGCCCTGTGTTAGTCTCTGTGCTGATAGTGTGGAGCCTGCTTGGGGTACTCTGTCTTCCTCTCTCTCTGTACCCACCCCGAAAATAAATAAATAAACATTAAAAAAAATCTAAAAGTTGAGAGAAAGATATGTGCCATGTAGGAAAAAAAAGAATATAAATCTTTACAATGCAAAAGTAAAAGAGAAATCATCTTTATATTATCTATGACCTTCTTCGAATTTTTTTTAATTTTTTTAATGTTTATTTATTTTTGAGACAGAGAGAGACAGAGCATGAACGGGGGAGGGTCAGAGACAGAGGGAGACACAGAATCGGAAGCAGGCTCCAGGCTCCGAGCCATCAGCCCAGAGCCCGACGCGGGGCTTGAACTCATGGACCGCGAGATCGTGACCTGAGCTGAAGTCGGACGCTTAACCGACTGAACCACCCAGGCGCCCCCCAATTTTTTTTATTAAAAAAAATTTTTTTTACATTTATTTATTCTTCAGAGAGAGAGAAACAGAACATGAGCAGGGGAGGGGCAGAGAGACAGGGAGACATAATCTGAAGCAGGCTCTAGACTTTGAGCTGTCAGCAGAGAGCCCAACATGGGGCTCCAACCCACGAACTGTGAGATGATGACCTGAGTTTAAGTTGGACACTTACAACTGAGCCACCCAGGTGCCGCGACCTTCTTACAATTTGTAAAAGCAGAGCTCAGCTGCCCTTTCATCTCAAATTTTAATCTTTCACCATTTCTTCTTATTTTTCTACTTACTAACTACTGCTGCTAAAATGTTTGGTATATTGACATTAGCTTAATATATACCACAAAAATGAATAATAAGATGAATAATTTCATCTCAAATTTTAATCTTTCACCATTTCTTCTTATTTTTCTACCTACTAACTACTGCTGCTAAAATGTTTGGTATATTGACATTAGCTTTATACCACAAAAATGAACAATAAGGCACCAGAAAAAAAAAAAGAAATTAATGAACTTGCAACTTCTATGTGACCGTATAAGAATACGCATAGCACTAGCAAAGTATTATGAGCTTACTACTGGAAAATTCAAAGCAAAGTCTGGTAAGTTATAAGCACTTCTGAATCCCTACATATACACTGCAATAGAAATAATAATACAAATACTGAGATTTGAAATAAAAAAATCCGGTGGTTCAACCATGAGGAACAGGAATCAGTTAATCTAGTCAAAGAAAATAAAAGATCGTCTAGGGAGATAAGAGTATAACCAATGTAACTTTTTTGAGGTGCCTGGGTGGCTCAGTTGGGTAAGTGTCCAACTCTTGAATTTGCCCCAGGTCATGATCTCATGGTTTGTGAGATCGAGCCCCGCACTGGCTTCTGCAGTGCAGAGCCTGCCTGGGATTCTACCCACACCCTTCCCCCTCCCCTCGGCCTTCTCTGCTTCTTACCTTATCCTGCATGTGCACGTTACTTTCTCTCATAATAAACATTTTATGAAAAATAATGTAACTTTTCATTTTTTCTCCCTAGTTCATCAGACAAGTACAAGTGTACCTCAGAGATACTGCAGGTTCAGTTCTAGGCTACAATAAAGTGAATGTAGCAATGAAGTCAAATGAATTTTTTTTTGTTTCTCAGCGCATTTCTAAGTTACATTTGGACTATATCATAGTTTATTAAGTGTGCAATAGCATTATGTCTAAAAAAGTACATACTTCAATTAAAAAAAAACCTTTATTACTAAAAATGCTAACCATCATCTGAGCTTTCAGCAAGCTGTATAACCACTGATAATGGATTACCATAACAAATATAATGAAAGTTTGAAATATTACAAGAATTACCAAAATGTGACAGACAGACATAAAGTGAGCAAATGCTGTTGGAAAAAATGGTGCTGACAGACTTGCTTGACACAGGGTTGCCACAAACCTTCACTATGTAAAAATGGCTGTAACTGCGAAGTGAAATAAACTAAAGCACAGCAAAATGAGGTGTGCCTGTAATCAGGTTTGTCTACCGGTTTCTTGAGAAATAGCTCAAAATTTGTTTTAATGTCACATAGAGTGAATTTATTTGAACCCACTGTATTGAAAAAGAAAGGAAACTGTTGTTTCTTTTTTAAAAAAGCAAATAAATGTCATGTATTCATTTGGTATAGAGTATTAAAAAAAATGCCTATGCTTTCTCAAGTAAGATGTCCCCCATATATTCAAGGTATATATAAGACAAGTAGTAGTTTAGCAGGAGCCAAGAAGTAGAAGAGCATAAGGTAACATAAAGAACCATGAACAGCCAAGACTGGCTGGTATGAACTGAGCTCTGGACTAAAGAGTCTGGTCCACGCACTAGAAAGACACTAAGGAAAAAAAAAATCAAAATTTTACTTTAGAAATATTATTCTGGTGTTGAGGACTGTTTAGATGGGGAAGTCAGGAGATGAGAGGCTATACTTAAGAGAGTTGTTATAACTCTCGATACTTACTCCACATTTGGCTATCTTACTCATGTTTGCTTGTGGCTACGTGTTCAGGGCCCCTTGGAGGTTAATATACATTCCTTAGAAATGCTTGCCAAGGCTGAGATGGCTTGTTTTGGCCTCTCATGAATCTGTTAGAGAGAACATTGTCTTTCCCTTCCCTGATGCACAGGTGGTATCACGAGGTCTAATTAAAGGTTAGCTGTTAATCAGGTGCATGCAAACAATCTAAAGTGCTTGTGAACCCTCTGATCTCACTACAATGCCCTACTGCATGTCTCTTCGTTCTATAAAATTTGTGGACTAAGGTCTGGACTTTGCAGAGAATAACTATGCAGCTGCTGTGGACTGTCCTCTGCCTGATCCCCCGTGTCAGTAAGTTACCCCCCCAAAATTCTGTGTAAACTGTGTGGAGTTGCCTGCTTTGTTTTCCATTCCCAAAGGGCCTTGTTAATTTGGGGGATACTTTACCACCCCACTCCCCCACCTTCTAACACTCTCTTAAAAGTAATAAGAACATGAATCAAGGGGTTGGGGGCAAGAGAAGCAAAGGAGAGACAGAGGAAGGGCAAGGGAAAGGAAATGGTCAAGTTTAGGTGACTGATACAATATTTCTAAACATAACCAAGAAAATTATGAGAGGATTTGATTTGGCAATGGTAATGAGGAAGCAGGTAAAAATTTGTAACAGGCAGCTGCAAAATTATGATCGAGAATTGAGAGATAGGAGGAGTACATGGCAAGAATGGGGTTGAGAAGGTATGAGAGATATCATAATGAGAGGGATAGCTATGTTACGGGGTTAGGAGGTAAAAGATGAACCAGTGAAGACAAACTTGGAATAATAGAAAACTAGGATTTGAACAAGGTAATTATAGTGTTACAGAAGCCAGGGGAGAAGAACATTTTAGAGAAGAGACAATAGTATTAAATTAGGGGATATAATACTCAGGGGGTTTTAGGGCAGTGAAACTATTATATAGGATACTGTAATGGTGGATACGTGTTACTAATTTGTCAAAATGCATACAATGTACAACACAGAGAATGAACTCTTCATGTAAACTATGGACTTCCGTTAAAAATAATATATCAATATTGTTTCAGCAATTTTAACAAATGTTACCACAAGGATACAAGAGACAGAGAAAATTATGTGAAGGAGGAAAGAGGGTGTGTGGGAACTCTGTGCTTTGTAATCAATTATTTTGTAAATCTCACTGCTGTAATCGTTTAAATCTTTTAAAATGCTTATTAAAGTAACTAAATTTAGTTAATCAGATAAATCAAAGGGCCTGGTGAGGACTGAGAAAACTTTAGACTTGATGGTCAGGATACTAACCTTCAGAAGGATAGTTTCTGTAGAGCAGTGAGGTCTGAGAACACATGATGAGCAAGACAGCAAAAGAGATATGATTCCTGCCCTCAAGGACTTGACCATCTAGTACCAAAGATAAATTATCATGGGGAAGAGTTAGGATACGAGAACTCACAGATTACCTAGAGAGTTATTATAACTGTCTTGGAAAGAAGTAATAAAAATATCTAAGAAATAATAATAATAATATGGTGTGATAAATGCTATGACAAGGAAGTGTTACAGGGGTCTGTGAGAGCACATCGAAGGTCCAAACATGACTAGGGAGAAGGTAAAGAGTTAGGGGTAGTTTAGGGAAAGAATTTCAAATAAAGTGATGTTTAAGCTGAGGCTAAAAAAATCGATAGGAGCTATATGCTCAGAAAAATTTTATACCCTAAGACTATTTCATTGTTAAAAAATAATAAGACTTCTTAAAAACTGAGAACAAACTGAGGGTTGATGGGGGGTGGGAGGGAGGGGAGGGTGGGTGATGGGTATTGAGGAGGGCACCTTTTGGGATGAGCACTGGGTGTTGTATGGAAACCAATTTGACAATAAATTTCATATATTGAAAAAAAGTAAAAATAATAAAAAAAAATAAAACTAAGACAAATAACATTCAATTCTAGAAGAAAAAGAACAATATAAAACTTATAAATTAAGAAATAATAAACAAAAATTAATGAGTTAAAAAATAGAACATAGGGGTGCCTGGTGGGCTCAGTCAGGTAAGTGTCCAACTCTTGATTTTAGCTGAGGTCATGATCTCATGGTTTGTGAGTTGGAGCCCCACATGGGGCTCTCCATCCTGCTGACAGTGCTGAGCCTGGTTGAGATTCTCTCTCTCCCTCTCTCTTGGCCCCCATTTGCTCTCTCTCAAAATAAATAAATAAATTAAAAAAAAAAAAAAAAGGGCTCTCCCTTCTAAAAAAAAAAAAACATAATAGAATATAATAAATGAGAAACTGTTTCTTTGGAAAGATTAAGTAGATTATTTGTATCAAGACAAGAAAGCCCACTGTAATCATGGTACATAATTAATTACAACTCTAGTTTAAAAGTTAGAAAATGTTTAGGGGCGCCTGGGTGGCGCAGTCGGTTAAGCGACCGACTTCAGCCAGGTCACGATCTCGCGGTCCGTGAGTTCGAGCCCCGCGTCAGGCTCTGGGCCGATGGCTCGGAGCCTGGAGCCTGTTTCCGATTCTGTGTCTCCCTCTCTCTCTGCCCCTCCCCCGTTCATGCTCTGTCTCTCTCTGTCCCAAAAATAAATAAAAAACGTTGAAAAAAAAAAAATAATAAAAGTTAGAAAATGTTTAAAAATCATAAATATAATAATTTGTTATTGGATACACAATATAAAAAATATATAAACTGTAGTAACATCATAACCTAAAATGCGAGGAAGAAGTAAAAATCTAAAGTTTCAGTATGCTACCTATCAAGTTCTAATCAGCTTCAAATAAGACATTATAAACATAACATATTTTATATAAGCCTCATGGTAACCACAAAGGAAAATCCTGTAGTAGATACACAAAAAATTATGATAAAGGACTCAAACATACTACTCTAAAAAGTCTTTAGATCACAAATGAAGACACCCGTAGAGAAAGCAAAAAACAAACTATCTACAAAACAGAAAACAATGAAAAAATGGCATTAGTAAGTTTTTACCTCTCAATAATTACTTTAAATGTTAATGAATTAAATTTGCCAATCAAAAGACAGAATGGCTGAATAGATCAGAAAAAAAAAGTGAGTTCCAAATGATATGCTGCTTACAAGAGACTCATTTTAGCTTTACAGACAACACAACACAGAGTATGAAAATGAAGGGATGGAAAACAATATCTTAAGCAAATGGTAAAACAACAAAAAGAAGCAAAGGTTGCTATATTTGTAGACTGTGTGTTAAAAACGGTAAAAAAAAAAAAAAGTCACTACCATAAATGGGTCAATCCGTCAAGAAAAACAATTATAAATATTTATGCATCCAACACTGAAGCACCTAACTATATAAAGCAAATAGTAACAGTAAAGGGAAATAAACAGCAATACAGTAACAGCTGGGGACTTTAACACCCCACTCTCGACAATGAACAAATCATCCAGACAGGAAATCAAGCAAGAAAGTACATTTGAACAGTACTACAGACCAAACAGACTTAACAGATATATATAGAACATTCTGTTCAACAGTAGCAGAATATATATTCTTCTCAAGTGCACATTCATTCTTCTCAAGTGCACATGGAAAATTACAGGCCAACATGATCTAGGACAGATCATGTGCTGGAACACAAATCTCAACAAATTCAAGAAGATAGAAATCTTATATCATGTATCTTTTCCAAACACAAAGGAATTAAACTAGAAATCAATAAACAGGAGGAAAGCTGAAAAATTCACAAATACATGGAAACTAAATGACACACTCCTAAACAACCAATGGGTCAAAAAAGAAATCAACAGGGAAATTAAAAATATCTTGAGACAAACAAAAAAGGAAATACAACAAACCATAATTTATAGAATGCAGCAAAAGTAGTTTCAAGAGGGGAGTTTATAGTGATATATACATACATCAAGAAAAAAGAGAGGCGCCTGGATGGCTCAGTCAGTTGAGCGTCTGACTTGATTTTGGTGCAGGTCATGATCCCGGGGTCATGGGATTGAGCTCTGAGCTCCATGCTGGGTTCTGCGCTGAGCACAGAGCCTGCTTAAGATTCTCTCTTTCTCCCCCTCTGTCCCTCTCCCCTGTTTGTGCTCTCTCTCTAAAATAAAAAAAAAAAAAAGAAAAGAGATCTCAAATAAATAACCTAACTTTACACCTAAAGGAACTAGAAAAAGAAGAATAAACTAAGCCCAAAGTTAACAGAAGAAAGGAAACAAAAACTAGAGCAGAAATAAATGAAATAAAGAATAGGAAAACAGAAAAAATGATCAAAACCAAGAGCTGGTTCTTTGAAAATATAAACAAGATTGGAAAACCTTTAGCTGAATAAACCACAAAAAAGAGGACCTGAATGCATGTTATAAACAAAGAGGAGATATTACAACTGATACCGCAGAAATGCAAATGATCGTAAGAGATTATGATAAACAACTATATGCCAAACAACTGGACAACCTAAAAGAAATGGTAAGTTCCTAGAAATGTACAACCTATCAAGACTTAATTATCAAAGAACAGAAAGTCTAAACATGTAAGCAGATGGAAGCAGTAATCAAAAACCTTCCAACGAAGAAAAGCCCTGTACCAGATGGTTTCACTGTGAATTCTACTCAACAATTAAAGAAATAATACCAATCCTTCTCAAACTCTTCCACAAAAGTGAAAGGGAGGGAATACTTCCAAATTCATTTTATCAGGAGAGCATTACCTTGATACCCAAGCTTGTTAAGAATACTATAAGAAAAGAATATTACAGGCCAACATCTCATGAGTTCAGATGCAAAAATTCTCAACAAAATACTAGCAAATAGAATTCAACAGTACATTAAAGGATCAAACAACATGATAAAGTAAGATTCATCCTTTGGATGCCAGGATGGTTCAACACATGCAAATCAATAGATGTAATACATCACATTAACAGAATAAAAGATAAAATTCACACAATCATCCCCATAGATGCAGCTAAAGAATTTGACAAAATTCAATATCCATTCATGACAAACACTCTCAATAAACTGGACAGAGTAGGAATGCACCTTAACATAATTAAGGCCTTATCTGACAAGCTCACAGCTAACATCATACAGAGAAAAACTGAAAGATTTTTTCCTAAGAACAGGAACAGATCAGGGTGCCCACTCTCATCACTCTTACTCAATATAGTACTGGAAGTCCTCGTCAGAGCAATCAAGCAAGAAAAAGAAATAGAAAGCATCTGAATTGGAAAGAAAGTAATACAATTATCTCCTTTTGTAGATGACATGACCTTATAAGAAAATCCAGGGGCGCCTGGGTGGCGCAGTCGGTTAAGCGTCCGACTTCAGCCAGGTCACGATCTCGCGGTCCGTGAGTTCGAGCCCCGCGTCAGGCTCTGGGCTGATGGCTCGGAGCCTGGAGCCTGTTTCCGATTCTGTGTCTCCCTCTCTCTCTGCCCCTCCCCCGTTCATGCTCTGTCTCTCTCTGTCCAAAAATAAATAAAAAAAAAACAAAAAACAAAAAAAAAACGTTGAAAAAAAAAGAAAATCCAGAAGACTGCATAAAAAAACTGTTAGAACTAGTAAACAAATTCAATAAAAATGTAGGACACAAAAGTCAGTCATTTTTCTATATACTAACATTGAATTATCTGCCAAAGAAATAAAGAAAATCTCATTTATAATAGCATCCAAAAAATTTACTTAGGAAAAAATTTAACCAAGATAAAAGATTTTCATAATGTAAACTTTAAGACATTGATGAAAGATACTGAAGAAACAAATAAAGAGAAAGATAACCTGTGGTTCATGGATTAGTATTAAAATGTTCATTTGATCCAAAGTAATCTACTGATTCACTGTAATCCTTATCAACCCAATGGCATTTTTCACAGAAACAGAAAAACTATACTAAAATTCATAATGGAATCACAAAAGACCCAAGAGAGTCAAAGCAATTCTAAGAATAACAAAGCTAGAGGCATCACACTTACTGATTACAAATTATATTACAACACTATAGTCATCAAATTGTATTGTAATAAAAACAAAGATCAATGGAACAGAACTGACAACCCAGAGATAAACCGATGCATAAATAGTCAACTAATATTTGACAAGGGATCCAAGAATACTCAATGGAGAAAAGATAGTCTCTTCAATAAATGGTATGGAGAAAAACAGATATTCACATGCAAAAGAATGAAACTGGACTCCTACCTTATACCACTCACAAAAACTAACATGAAATGGATCAAAGACTTAACATAAAACTCCTAGAAGAAAAATAGAAGGTAAGCTCTTTGACATTGGTCTTGGCAGTGATTTTTTTTAGATATGAAAGCACAAGCAACAAAACCAAAACTCCAAACCAAAACCAACACAAACAAGTGGGACTATGTCAAACTAAACAGCTTCTGCATAGCAGAACAGATGATAAACAAAATGGAAAGGGAACCTATGAAATGGAAGAAAATATCTGCGAATTATATATATATGTATCTGATAATGGGTTAGTATTCAAAATATTAGTAACTCATACAATTCAACAGTAATAAAACAAGTAATACAATTAAAGTGGGCAAAAAAAGAAAAGAGGACCTAAGAAAAATGGCCAAGGACTCAAAGAGATATTTTTCAAAGGGGATATTCAAATAGCCAACAGGTACATGAAAAGGTGTCCAGCATCACTAATTATTGGGGAACTGCAAATCAAAACCACAGGGAGATACCACCTCACAACTGTTAGAATAGCTATCATCAAAAAGACAAGAGATAACAAGTACTGGCAAAGATGTACAAAAGAGACAACCCTTGTACACTGTTGGTGGGAATGTAAATTGATGCAGCCATTATGGAAAACAGTATGGAGGTTCTTCAAAAAATTAAAAACAGAACTACTCCATAATCCAGCAATCCCACTTCTGGGTATATATCCAAAGGAAACAAAATTACTCTCTTGAAGAGAAATCTGCATCCCCATGTTCACTGCAGCATTATTTATAATAGCCAACGTGTGAAAAACCACCTGTCCATCAACAGATGAATGGATTAAGAAAATGTGGTATACATGCACAGTTGACCCATGAACAACAGGGGTTTGAACTGTGTGGGTCCACTTATAAACAAAAATTTTTCAACAAATACAGTGCAGTGCTATAGATATATTTTCTCTTCCTTATGATTTTCTCAGTTAACATTTTTCCTATAGCTTAAAGAGTACAATATATAACACATACAACATATAACACATATGTCAGTTGACTGTTTATGCTATCAGTAAAGCTTCTGGTCATGGGGATGGGGTAAGGGGCAAAATTGGTGAAGGTGGTCAAAGGGCATAAACTTCCAGTTGTAAGATGAATTCGGGGGAAGTAATGTACAGCATGCTAACTATAGTTAACAGTACTGTACTATATATTTAAAGGTTGCTAAGAGAGAGGGTTTTTTAAAGTTTTCATTACAAAAAATAATTGTAACATGTAACTAAAATAGATGTGTTAACTAACCTTATTGTGGTAATCGTTTTGCAATATGTATATTTATAAATCATTATGTTTAAACCATAAACTACCAAAATGTTGTATGTCAATTCTATCTCAATAAAGCCAGGTTGGAAAAACTCTGAAGGAATAATATGGGAATACATAATTTAATTAATTTTTTAAAAAGAGAAAAAAAAAGTCCAACAAAAATAAAAGGAGAAAAGGAATAGGACAGAATTATGATACTATTACCTGCTAGTATGCGTTTTGAAAGTCTCAATGAAAAAGAGTTTTGTAAAAAACCAAAAAGATAAAATAAATTGAAAATGACCCAAGAGCTAAAAGAAAACCCAGAGACTAATAACGAGACAAATGGGAAGAATTAGAAATTTTACTAATTGTTCTAAATTTTCAAACAACAGATAATATTCATTTCATGAACCTGGCTATAGCCTTAATTCTAAAAACATAATAAGAACAGATAAAAATTTAAATATAGAATATGCTTAGAAATGGACTATACACTAATTCAAAATGAAAATCTAGTATATTTAACACAGCAGGAAGTCAAATGACCCAGTAGGGTTTATCCCAAGAATGCAAGAATTACTTAGTATTATCAATGCAGTGGTTTTAAAGTACATCAACTAGTTAAGAAAGCAAAACTATATGAAAATTTGAATAGATGCTGAAAAAGATTCCTTTAACAGGATGTCCACTCTCTCTTACAATAACTACTGAACACTGTAGTGCAAGTTCTAGTCAATGTAATATAACATGATATAAACAAAAACAGGCATAACTCTTAGAAAAGAGATTATTTGTAGATAATTATATACCTAGACAGATCCTAAGACTGAGATAACTATAAAATGTTTAAAATAAATAAAAGAATTCACTAAAGTATCTGGATAGCAAAATATAACGGGAAATAAATTCTATTTAGAATAGTATCACAGCAGGGGCGCCTGGGTGGCTCAGTTGGTTAAGTGGCTGACTTCAGCTCAGGTCATGATCTCGCGGTCTGTGAGTTCAAGCCCTGCATTGGGTTCTGTACTGACAGCTCAGAGCCTGGAGCCTGCGTCAGATTCTGTGTCTCCCTCTCTCTCTGCTCCTGCCCTGCTTGTGCTCTATCTCTCTCTGTCTCTCAAAAATAAACAAATGTTAAAAAAAATTTTAGAATAGCATCACAGCAATAAAATAACCCTAAAAGTAATGTCTGGGCCCCAGAATAAATGAAAAACATGCCATGATTACTAATGGGAAGAATGATAACAAATGTGCTTATTCTTTCTATATGAAAGTTTTATTGCATATCAAAGCAAAATATCAATGGGATTTTTTTCTGGAAAACAACAGCCTAATTCTAACATGTATCTAGAAAAATAAACAGGTAAAAATATCTAAGAAAAGAAGAATATGTATGAGGAGGGTGAGGAAGAAGACTGGGCCTATCAGATATTAAAATATAAAGCTACAATAAGTGAAACACTAGCATCTGCACAAAATTCATAGAAAAATCAAAAGAAATGAACAGATAGTTTTGAAATACACAGCTTACTATTTGATAAAGGAAACATTAAATCAATGGGAAAGGTATACATTACCAACAAATTACAAAGAAAGACTATTCTCCAATATTCATTTCTTACTGCATAAACTAAAACGTATTCCAGAAGAAATAAAGAATTAAATGTAAAATAATTACCACTTCAACAAGTAACTATGGATCTAGAAGGAAATATAATAGAATGTTTAATTGATTTCAAGACAGAATTAATTCTTGAAGTATGATTAAACAATTGAAAAAAATCCAAAGAAAAAAGACTGAGAGACATAATTACATACAAATGAAAAACCTGTATGTTAAACAATGTGAAATTGTTGAAAACTGATAGCCAAACAACTAATTGGGAAAACTCCCACAATAAGTACGAAAGTTAATCCTTATATAACCATATATGTAAGAGAGCTCTTACAGGTTAGAAAAATTCCACTTTAAATAGAAAAAGGACACTAAGAGGGAATTGGAAAAGAGTAAAATTTGTTACAAATACATGAAAAATATTAACTTTGTTACTAATAAAGAACTATAAATTAAAGAGATACCATGACCTGCCTCTCAAGCTAGGAAAGATTTAGAAATGTGATTAACACCTTGTGTTGGCCAAGTAGAATTTCTATAAGTATTCTTATACAGTGTTGGTAGGAGTAGAAATTAGTACTTAGTGAAAGGTGGTTTTGCAATATATATGACCTGAAGTAAGTTCTTATGCTTTGATGTAATAATTCTATTTCTAGAAATCTATCCTAGGGCATGATACTAAAAACAACTTAAATGTCCAATAATCACAGAACTTGGCACCATAAAAAATTATTTTTGAAAAATATCAAAATGGCTGAGGAAAATGCTCACAATATGATAAAGTTCCTTTTAAAAAATGTTTATTTATTTATTTTGAGAGGCTGGGGGTAGGGGCAGAGGGCAAGAATCCCAAGCAGGCTCCATGCTCAGCAAGGAGCCTGACGCAGGGCTTTATCTCATGACTGTGAGATCATGACCTGCACCGAAATCAAGAATTGGATACTTAATGGACTGAGCCACCCAGGCACCCCAATGATAAAGTCCTTTTTAAAAGATAACTTACTAGGTACATATATATTACTGTGATTCCAGTTTTTTAAAGCAAACAAATCAAATGTATGTCTATCAAAAAAGAGAAAAATTACATAAACAAGTGTTAAGAATAGTGTTATAAATACAGTAAAACCTTGGTTTGTGATAATTTGTTCTGGAAACATGCTTGCAATCCAAAGCACTCATATATTAAAGCCAATTTCAAGAACCACTGGCTCATTTATCAAGTTAAAATTTATTAGAAATGTTTGCTCATCTTGTGGAACACTCAAAGAACAAGTTACTTGCAATCCAAGGCTTTACTGGTAGATTGTTTATTTTTCTATTGTATATTTTCTATAATAACCAGAGAAATGAAACATTATTTTTAAAAGATTATTCTTTTTTTTTTTTTAAATTTTTTTTTTTCAACATTTTTTATTTATTTTTGGGACAGAGAGAGACAGAGCATGAACGGGGGAGGGGCAGAGAGAGAGGGAGACACAGAATCAGAAACAGGCTCCAGGCTCCGAGCCATCAGCCCAGAGCCTGACGCGGGGCTCGAACTCACGGACCGCGAGATCGTGACCTGGCTGAAGTCGGACGCTTAACCGACTGCGCCACCCAGGCGCCCCTTAAAAGATTATTCTAAGAAAAGCCAAGAACAACAAAAACCAAAGAACTGAGTAAAGATTCTATTTTCTCATAAAATTTGGTAGTAAAAGGCATAAAAAAGATAGACTGTAGCTTCAAAGGATGGTAACTGAGAAGTTTTGTTTAAAGGAAGGTAACAGGTGTGTTGATGGTAAAGGGTAAGTAGAAATACAAGATAAAGATGGGATAACTTTTTGAAGATCCTAGAGCAGTCAGAGAAGGTAGTAAGTAGAAGTACAGATGGGGGAAAAAAGGCTTTTCTGAAACTGAAGGTGAGCAAGAAAAGATGGCTCAATACAGAAATTTTAAAGCGAGGGGCGCCTGGGTGGCTCAGTCGGTTAAGTGTCCAATTTTTGCTCAGGTCATGATCTCAGGGTTGGCGGGTTGGAGCCCCGCCTCAGACTCTACTGACAACTCAAGAGCCTGGAGCCTGCTTCAGATTCTGTCTCTCTGTCAAAAATAAACAGATTTTTTAAAAAAAGGAATTTTAAAGAGAGGAAATTATAAGTCAGAGTTGTTTGATATGGGAAAGGAATGAATTATCTTTACTATGCATTCCTATAGAATAATGATGGCATGAGGTTGGCTTGATTCAAATTAGTTCCTCAATCGTCAGAATCACTGAATTTAATTTATGAGATGTGACTAATGTGTGTTAAAATGTGAATGTGTGGAGGAAGAAGAAAGGTTAGGAACTATTGTTCTACCAGACTTTTATATAAGAGGTCAAACATTTAAACTGAATCCTTAATGAGGTTAGAATAGAGATGATCATTTGACTATAAAGAAGGGCTTAAAAAACAAAGAAGCGGTTTATAATAATTACTCTGAGAAACAAGGTAAGAAGTAAACAAGGGATAAGAAATTTGCTGAACAGTAGAGAAGGTATTGATAAAGTTAAGGAGCATGAATCTACACTAACTCCTATATCACAATGGTTTGATCATTTTCTCTAGTAATATACCTCTGCCTAGGAGTAGAGAAAGTAGATGTTAAGAATGATTCCAATTGGAGAACTGATTGGAATTAATATATATATTGATTATCTACATACCTACATATATAAACTTAAATGGAAAAGTAGTTTTGAAAATGCCAGAAATGGTATTTTTATAGTTGACAATGTGCAAATTAGCTGGACAGGGCAAGTGAAATCAGAGGTTGGTGGCAGACTGACCGTGGAAACAAGAAAAAGCAAAAAACTGGAAACATGAAAGTACAAAACAGCAGCTGACAAAGATGTGAGAGAGTGAGAAATGGATGTTAAGTAGGTTGTGGATTGGAGATCTCAGAAATACAGGCATTCTGAGTAATGGTAACATTCAAAGCATCGCTTTATTAATGTGTTTCTAGTTATACTGCCCCAAAGCACTTACTCATAAATTTTATTTTTTGAGTCTAGAAAAGAAAGTAGCACATATACATGTCAACCTTATAGGAATTCCAGTTAATTGATATTCTGCAATTTCTAGCACTGGTTTCCCAGAAATCTTGTCCATATACATCCCATATGCATCAAGAACCTAGATACCATTAAAATAATGATGTAAGAGTTTTACATATCAAAACCTACATGTAAATGGGTACATAATCCAAGAGCTTAATCAGAAATCAGATTTATAGCAATAACCTACATCCATCTTTGTTCCATTAATATGTTTAGTATGTACTAGCTTGTATTCACCAGTCATTTCACTTGAGACCTCTGAGACTAATCAAAAAGGGTATGCTTGGAATATCTACATACAGGAAAACCAAAGGACATTTTATAGCTTCAATTAGATTTCTGCAATCAAAAGAATTCTGAAATGCATAAAAAAGGGTAAACAATTCCGAGATACCAAATACTTTAACATAGCCCTGAACTTTCTTCAAAAAGCTTATTACTGAAAGGTATAAATAAATGAAATGTAGTTCTTCTCAGAAAGTTAGAAATCAACAATACAGTATTATTCACACATAAAGAGAAATAGCTGACAGTTGCTAGCTATAAATTTGAAGGTTCTCCAACAACTTACCACTGTCTGGAATCCAAGTTCCTAAGTTCTCTCAGTAGTTTCTCATTTTTCTTCAGGAGATGAAAGCTCCTCCTAAACAGAGAGATTTATAAACATTTTCATCACCTTTGCAGTGAACAACATGACAGTCCCGGAAATACTTTCCACTCTACTCATGCAACTCTTAAACACTTTTCTTGCCTTTTCATACTTCTAACACAAAGGAGAACAGACCCTAAAAGAAATGTAAAGAATATAGGTCATTATTTCTACTTAGGCCTTCACAGATTTCTGTTAGTGGATCATTATCTATTGGTCACTTCAATTTTTCCTTGCAGAAGCTTATAAAGCTCATATCCAGAAAAATGGACAAAAATATTTGTAGGTTCCTTAAGAGTTCCCTAAAAATATGTAAGAAAGCTGTTCCTAATGAGAAATAAAATACTCACAAAATCTAAATCATTACCAAGTAAGCATATGGATTACCAAGTAATCCAGATGGAATTTGCTTTGCTTTCTTGTTTTACCTTATGGGTATTTTTTACACTATGAAGCAATGTAGAAATTTCACCAAATAGGTTCTATAGGTGCTAAATATGTACAAATTATATACATCAAATCAATGTTTGCTGTGGCAAAATATAGCTTCCCACCTTTATTTTTTTTAAGAGACAGAATATGGACCATCCTATAGTAAAAGAGAATAGAGTGCACTCCTGTGAGTGGCAATTACCTACGTTTGGATATACCATCAGACAAATTGTGTTCCTGACAAAATGCCTTTCCCATAAGGTAGAGGATACTCCCTTCTAACAAATGGAAGGATTTAAATTAAGTAAGATTATAAACACTGGTCAATCAAGTAGAACTCCATTTCAATGCTTCACCTGCATTTAAATTACTCTTAAGATTTATTCATCCAGTGATACTTGAGCTCCCCTCTTACTGCAAATTGAACAAAAACAATACATTAAACAATGCTGCTTCTTCCACTTCCCTACAGCTTTTAGTATCAGAAATTTTAAAAATCAAATGTACAGTAATGCTTTACACTAGTGTACAATTTTGGCACTTTATGTACATTATCTAATTTAATTCTCATATTTATGTGAGATGAGAGTTATTTCCTCAACTTATAGTCTGAAGCTTAAAGATTAAATGACCTAATCTGGTTCTTCTGATTTAAATCTAATGCCTTTTCATTTAACTCTTACATGAATACTTTGTGTTTATTCCAAGTTTTTAACATGGTTTTTTACAATATATGTAAGAAAACAAAATTTTAAAAAATGGAATAAAGATTCTTTTCTTGATTTGATGCTAAATCTTGAGTTAATTTCTCTGATACAAACAAGAAAAGATCATACTGCTGTCACTCTAAAAAACCTGTTAGGCTGATGTGACATAAAAAGAAATATGTATTTCGGCTCCGCTCCCAGTTCCTGACACAGAACTCCTAAAACTCTCGTAATTTCCTGAGTGACAAAGGTGACAGGAACATCTTACATAGAGCGCCTAAATCCCTTGCAATTCCTTGGTAACAGAAACATCTTTGTTCTGATGAGGTGATGCTTGGTGGGCTCCTAGAAAACTTCAGGATAGGGCTTGGACATCAGAAAGCACAAACCATGATTAGGAGCTTGGAACTTCAGAGGCGGCTCAGTCGGTTAAGCATCCGACTCCTGGTTTCGGCTCAGGTCGTATCTCACGATTTGTGAGTTCGAGCCCCACATCGGGCTCTGTGCTGCTGGTACAAAGCCTGCTTGGGATTCTCTCTCTCCCTCTCTCTGCCCTTCCCCTGCTAGCACTCTGTCTCTCTCAAAATAAATAAATAAGCTTAAAAAAATAAAAATAAAAAGAAGCTTGGAACTTTCAGCCTCCCTATGGGGAAGGGAGAATGGTAATAATTAATCATACCTATATGAAGAGGTCTCCATAACAATCCCTACACTATGAGGTTCAAAGAGCTTCCCAGTTAGTCAACTCAATTCAATGTGCTGGAAGGGTGGCAGACCCCAACTCCACAGGAACAGAAGCTCCTGCAACTTGGGATCCTTTCAGACTTCACCCTACATGCCTCTTCATCTCTATGTTCATCTGTACCTTTAACTAACCTTTATAATAAACCGCTAAATAGAAGTAAATGTTTAATGAGTCATTATAGTGAATTATCATTATAGGTGGTTATCTGATTTGTAGCTAGTTGGTCTTAAGTATGGACTTGCAACTTTTGTCTGAAGTGGGAGGCAGAACTTGTGGGTCTGAGCCCTTAATCTGTTTGTGCTGACTCCAGTTAGTGCTGGAACTGCCTAGTGTGGAAACCCCACGTTTGGTGTCAGAAGCGTTGTAAGAAAAAATAGTTTTTACTATCAGTTTACAAGAAGGTTGGAAAAATAAGATTTCTTTCAATTATATGAGCTATAATTTCTTTTTTTTTAATTTTTATTTTTTTTTATGATTTCTAAGTCATAGTTCTACTACTCATTATGAAAATGTTAATAGTTAATTTATTGAGTTTTATTTTTATTCCCTTGAATCCTGATCTGAAATCTGTCCAGTGGCCAAACAACTAATTGGCAGATAAAATTTAGTGAGGAAAAGAACAGAGACTAAAATGCTTGATCAAAAGATGAGTAAGATTAATGTTAAAAAAATTCTTTTATTCTTACCTTTTGTCCCAGGAGTTCATTCCCAATATGCTAAGAAGCAATCTGCAATAATAAAATGCTGACTGAGGCTTTTGAGGTGTTGGTTCATCTTGCTCCACAGCTTTCATGTTTAAGTCATTAAAGTGTTTCTCAACAAATTCTTTTTCCTCTGTATGCTGCTTAAGGATAGCATTAATAACATCATTTTCCTGTTTTTCAGAAATGCACACAGGTTGTGGAGCAGGAATATTAAGTGAAATTCCAGTTCTCTGTAAGCATTCAGGGCTAGTTATACCTAAATATTGCAAAAGCTCATCAAGAACATCTTCTTCATCTCTTATGGTATCCCAAGTTGGTACAGTTTCTCTAAATCCTCTTTTAAACTGGAGGGAAACCCCATCATTTACTGTTGTATCTTCTAAGCATTCATTAGATGTAGGAGGCTCTTCGACCTTCTCTTGACGAGATGATGAAAGTATGAGAGA
Source organism: Neofelis nebulosa (assembly GCF_028018385.1). Classification (NCBI taxonomy): domain Eukaryota; kingdom Metazoa; phylum Chordata; class Mammalia; order Carnivora; family Felidae; genus Neofelis; species Neofelis nebulosa. The sequence goes on from NC_080788.1 coordinate 85,860,994, forward strand.
TGTAGGTTCTGACAAGCCACTCACAGGAGGTGGTCCATACAGGATGGCAGAATCCCAGGAATATTTTCCGGAGAGATCACGTACTATGATTCTGACATTTGAATTGGCTGATGCAAGGCCAGCTGATAAACCTCCTCCAGGTATACTCTCTTCTGATCTGATCTGGATACAGGACACTAAGGTTGTATTGTTCAACACAAAGAACTGGATATTTGGACTCTCAAAGAGTTCAGGAGAAAGTTCAGTACTTTCACTGTAATGATTGTCATGATTTTCACACACCTGACTTGTTAACATAGCAGGACCACCACTCATTGGATAATGGCCCAAGTGATTTACCAGATGTGTAATAACAGTGCGGGCGGCTATAGAGATTAATCCTTGTTGCATCTGAGTTTTCACTAGAAATAAGAAATATAAGTGAGTGGGGATACTGCTGCTTCCTAGGTAGGAAGTCATGTAACAATGAAATTTTTAGAAAACAAATGGAGATTTCATCACATTATCAAAATCATATTCAAATATTAGAGTAAATATTTTCAATTTAGATTCTGTTTTATAAGAATGATGGCAAAGAAGAAAACTCTTGATGAAGTTTTGTTAATTTTTTTAAAAAGCCCTTTTCAAAGTTTTGCTTATGGATTCACAATTTAAACTTAAGCCTTTATAAATAAATCACACTTTCTTTTTTTTAAAGCTTTATTTATTTATTTAGAGAGAGAGCGCGTGAGCAGACGAGGGGCAGAGAGAGGGCAAGAAGAATCCCAAGCAAGCTCCGTGCTATCAGTGCAAAGCCCAATGCCAGGCTCAAACTCACGAACTGTGAGATCATGACCTGAGCCGAAATCAAGAACTGGACGGTTAACCTACTGAGCCATCCAGGCACCCCTGTAAATCATACTTGCAAAGAAGGATCACAAGTCTTATAAATCACTTAAAATCACTCAGTACACAGATTAGAAAGCCAATGAAATCCAACTGATAAATTTCTTATCTCATGAGTAGATTCAGGGAAACTACATGCCTTAACATGGCATTTAATTATGGTTTTTATCAATGATGTAAAAGTTTCAGAAAAATAATCTTTTACTAAACTTTAGGAGTCAGGATCAATTTAAACAGTGAATCAACGTAACCAGTATATACCATGAAAACTTTCAGGGAAATCATATTTTATGGGCCTGCTTATGTATTGTATTTTTGTAAGATATTCTTTTGGGTCATTGTGGTCCCAGTTAGTTGGATGTCAGAAGCATTTTTTCCCCTTCCTTACGCACATTAGGGAAAGCAAATAGATAAGGAGCATATCCATAGCAAGGAGTAAAAAAAGAAAACAAAGAATACAGCACTCAAGGGCATGAAATGGCAGGACCTGAAGGAGAAGGAAGAGTGGGGGGAGAAGGAAGACAGAAAACAGAATAAAGGGAGGAAGGAAGAAGTGGAGAGAGACAATAACTTGGCAAAGCCCACTAGCCAAACACTGCCGGTGTGACTGCAAGCAGGTTGATGTGGAAGCCAATTCTAAAATGAGTGGTGTCGGGAAGTTGGGGACAGTCTTGATACTTTTCATCTACGAGGCAGGGGAAGAGTTGTCATTGGTAAGGAAGCACTCATCATTTATGTTAGAAGAGGATGTTTAGTTGTGTATTTGTATGTGTGTGTACATACAGTGTTGTCTTAGTTATAGACGTGATTACAGAATGATTGTGTCTCTATATTGTTCTACCATAGTCATAGAGTGATCTTGTCTGAACACTGTTTATATTCTGAAAGTTAATCATTTGGAAACACTATGGCCTATCTGCCAGAATAAATCTAGATTTGAGAATGTCCTGATGATCAAAGTATTATCTACATAAATTCTTTAGTTTTAAGTGTACTTTGTGATGCATTTTGGCAACTGTACAGAGTTGTATAACCACCAACATAATATGTAGCAAAATTCCGACATAAAAAAATAAATTATATTTTATGTAAATTGTATCTCAATAAACTCCACTTTAAAAAAAAGTTTATTGTTGAAAGTGCTGCTATAAACATTGGGTACAAGTGCCCCTATGCATCAGCACTCCTGTATCCCTTGGCCTAAATGTCCATCAACTGATGAATGGATAAAGAAATTGTGGTTTATATACACAATGGAATACTACTTGGCAATGAGAAAGAATGAAATATGGCCTTTTGTAGCAATGTGGATGGAACTGAAGTGTTATGCTAAGTGAAATAAGTCATACAGAGAAAGACAGATACCATATGTTTCACTCTTATGTGGATCCTGAGAAACTTAACAGAAGACCATGGGGGAAGGGAAGGAAAAAAAAAAAAAGTTAGAGAGGGAGAGAGCCAACCCATAAGAGACTCTTAAAAACTGAGAATAAACTGAGGGTTGATGGGGAGTGGGAGGGAGAGGAGGGTGGGTGATGGGTATTGAGGAGGGCACCTGTTGGGAGGAGCACTGGGTGTTGTATGGAAACCAATCTGACAATAAATTTCATATTAAAAAAAAGTTTGTAAGGACATTAACTTGTGCACTGCTCATGTGATGCTTAAAAAGAAGCAAGAGAAAAGAATAGTGTTATATTTTCAAGGCCATAGCCCTCACTGACTACAAGCAGAGATCAGCAAGAAACCAGCTGCTATGCCATTAATAGCAAAAACATCTTTTTCCATTATTCCAACTCTAAAAGAGAACTTTGGTTGACTTTGAAATGTTGGAGTATCAAAATTTTAATCTTCTTCCATTATCAATCATGTTTTATGACCACATACATGTATATATATGAATATTTTTCAGTTTACTTAAAAAGTTCCAATTATATTGAGTTGTTCTTCAATTATAAATACGCCTAGTTCTGAAAATCAGCTATTCAACACTAGATAACACTAAATGATTAACCTTAATTCAATCCTACATTTTTTCAAGACCATATGCAGGTCAAGTAAAAAGATATGTCATTGGATGAAAAAACAGAGAAGTGGCTTGAATGTAGTGTCTGCTTTCCCTTCCCCTCATTAAAACTTAGAATGTAATGAAAGTTCATGCTGTTGGGGACCTTACAGACAATTTAGCCAGTACTCATCATTTTGAACGTGAGGACAAGTGGGTACACAAGAGCTAAGAGATTGGTCTACCAAAGAACAGAGCTGGTCTTTTGCTTCCCAGTTCAGTGTTAGTTCCATCTTTACCACAACTCTAATTTCCGTATTTTTATCTTTTGTTAAAATGCCCTTTTCGGGGCGCCTGAGTCAGTTAAGGGTCTTGAGTCTTGAATTTGGCTCAGGTCATGATCTCATGGTTTGTGAGTTTGAGCCTCATGTCGGGCTCCGACCGACAGCCACGAGCTTGCTTGGGATTTCCTCTCTCTGCCCCTCCCCACTAGTGTTCTCGATTGCTCTCAAAATAAATAAACATTTTTAAAAAATGCCCTTTTCTTTTAGCAAATCACTGTGATATATGGAAACAATTCAACTTTTTTCCCCTGTATATAGTAACTTCAAAATAGTATTATTTAGCATACCTCAGTATCTATAAAGTCCAGATCAATTGAAAAGCTCATCTAACTAAGACCTAATCACATTTTAAATGGTAATAAAAGGGGTGTCTGGGTGGCTAAATTGTTTGAATGTCCGACTTCAGCTCAGGTCATAGTCTTGCGGTTCGTGAGTTTGAGCCCCATGTTGGGCTCTGTGCTGACAGTCTGGAGCCTGGAGCCTGCTCTGATTCTGTGTATTCCTCTCTCTCTGCCCCTCCCCTGCTTGTACTCTCTCCCTCCCAAAAATAAACAAACAGAAAAATTGTTATAAAAAATTGTAATTAAAGACATTACAAATTTTTTGATGTATGAAAAGAATTTTCTGTTCTTTCTTTGTCCTCTTTTTGAGTGATAAACTTAAATATATGACTTGTTCTAAGCAATGAATCTTTTTTGTAGAACATTTTTGAGAAGTGAAAGAATATAATTTAATAGAAACAGATCACAAAACAGAGAAAAATTCCTGACTTCGCCTCTGGCTTGATCTGTGATCTTAGAGAAATCACATGTAACACCTCAAACACCATTTTTCTTTAAGAATAATACAGATCTTTTTTTATAAAGATGAATTGAAAACTTGTATACAAAGTTGAATATAACAGAAGCAATATAAATCATTCAATTTTGAGAGCATTATAAGTATCACAGGTTTTATGAGTTCCTTTTTCAAACTTACTTATAAATAAACTGCAAGAATGAGCCAGCTCTCCCCAAAACAAAACCCTAGTCCTAGGTTCCTGTCCATCCTATACATCCTCTTCTCAAAGGAAGAGACAGTGGGAATGCAGTTCAAATGAACTCATTTACGAATCTGTCATAATTACTAACACTGAGAATACTTACAAACTATATTTAGATTTTAGATGTAGGTAACAGCATTTTCCTTCCTAAGCTGCTTCTCTAAATTCAGGATATATATAAATATGGAAGGATAAAAATCTCTCAATTTGTTAACTGGACAATTTTATTTAAAATTTTGAGTTATGAACTATGGAACATATGTATCTCTCCTCAAAATCAATTTAGATATAAAGAAAACATATGAAATTCTCTAATTTAGATATTCAAAATTAAATTCTAAATAACTAGCCTTGTGAGAAAATGTAACATGAAGATATCGATGCTTGTAAGGCTTTGTGTAACTAACATTCATTTAAATAAGTCTATTCAGGGTTGTCTTTTCAGATTGTCAGATTAAACAAACCCTACAGCATTTGCAGCAAACCCATAATTACAGATTATTACAGCATACAAAAGCAGCAAGACATAAAAAGCTGCTGCAATTCATTGCACTCTAATAGAACATGCAGAGGAAGTTAATTTTGGCAAATGCTTTAAATATTAGCTTTGCATAATATGTATAGGTGAAACTGTAATTAGGACAAAATGAATCCTTTGGAGCCTCCTTTCACTCTGACCCTGCAAATGATGTCTTTTTGCCAATAAGACTACTGCTATTTGACGAAAAGCCAACTTTACTACCTTGCTTTATTATTTAGTAAATTTAATAATTACACCTACTCCTGCCAATAGTCCTCAAATCAGACTCGTTCAATCTAATACTGAGCTTATTAGGGACACTCTATGTTTAGAAGTCTTTGGCCAAAAAAGTGCTTGAAGATGATGAAACATGCCTTAGACAAGGGCACAATGATTAGTCACTTTGCCATATTAAAAAAAAAAACAACGAACACAGCATGTTGTCACTATAGACCACAGGATCACCTGCTGTTGGCTTACAGCTGTTTCTAAAAGGTTCTGCATTAATCTGGTCCTTTATACCTTTAAGAAAGTCCAAAGGGAACAACCTAGCACATTTAGAGAACAATACTCCACAGAGTATTTGGTATCAATATAAAACTCATCTATTTAAATCTTTACCTTTGTGTCTTTTACTGTAACTGTTAATGGTACAGTAAATTTTGTCTGAAATACATTAAAAACTCCCTTTACATAAGTAAACTACCTGTTTCACTGTTTAACAAGTGTGCTATACTGCCCTCAGGCTTCATCATTTTACCCTTTTGAGAATAATGCAAAAAGTAACTAATCTTTTCAGATAATTTTGCTTTTAAGTAAAATAAACAGTTTTACTATACCAAATCTAAAGAATTAAATATATAAAGTTGTCTATGTATCAATTATGGTCTAAATTATTTTGCTATACTATGCTTCCCAGTATATCTCTACTATATCTGAGCTTCAATTTAAATCTTATATTCTTATTTCAGTTCTGTATACAGCTGACCCTTGAAAAATATGGGGGTTAGGGCACTGACCCCTCCATGCAGTGAAAAATCCACGTTTTAACTTTTTACTTCTCCCAAACTTAACTGCGAATAGCCCATTGTTCACAGAAAGCCTTACCAACAACATAAGCAGTTGATTAACACACATTTTGAATGTTTTTTTTGTATTGTATACTGTATTCTTATAATAAAGCTAAAGAAAAGAAAATCATAAACGAGAAAAAATATATTTATAGTAAAAAAAAAAAATCCATGTGTCAGTGGACCTGCACAGTTCAAACCCATACTGGTCAAGGGTCAACTGTATTTGTGTTTTAGAGAAACTATTAGCAATTTGTGACCAATCCCAAACCCTAGCCCTATTTCTTTGATGTGTAACTTCATATCTTTATTTGCATTCTATGTCACCAATCCATCATCATGGCCACATCTTAGATGTCTTGAACATTTGTAACTATTACACCTTTAAAAATCAAACTCGTCCAGGGCACCTGAGTGGCCCAGTCGGTTCAGTGTCCAACTCTTGGTTTCGGCTCACGTCATGATTTCACAGTTTGGGACACTGAGCCCCAAGTTGGGCTCTGTGCTGACAGTGTGGAGCCTGCTTGGGATTCTCTCTCTTCCCTCTTTGTCCCTATCCAATTTGTATACTTTTTCTCTCTCAAAATAAATACACTTAAAAAATTTTTTTTAAATTAAATAAAAATCAAACTCTCACTTAATAGCTTACTCTTTGACCACAATCACCTCATCTAGTAATTTTCCCATTCTGTTTTGTAGAGCCCTTGGAGAGGGCTGTCAGGAGATGGAGAGAATAGAGTTCAGTAGGACCCAAGGCCTCCACCCTGCTGCAGCTCTGCTTTTATCAGTTTTACAAAGTGGGCTTCCTTGTGAAATTTATTTGCAGGGGTTCCACTGCTTAAAAACTCATTTTAAAAACTACTGTCCTAACATACTGATGCTCTCAGTGATTCTCAACCTCGGCTGCATATTAACCACCCGCAAAGCCTTAAAAAATCCTATCAATCCCAAATCAATATATCAAAATCTCTATGGATGGGAAGAGAGCAGCAGTATTTCAATGTGCAACCAAGGCTGAGAATCACTGTTCTAACTTACTACCAACATTTACTTTCTGATTCAATGAATCACTCCATTTTCTTCCAACTTATTAGCCATTTCCTAGCATCAGTTCAACCCTCACCAAGCCTTGATTCCATGGCTAAACCATATACCAACATTCTGAAAACCACAGTACCCAGCTATTCTGCCACATCCACCTTACTGAATGCTGACTGGTGCAACTAAAACTTTGTAGTTTCCATTTTCTGTTGGACTCTCAATAACATCTGCTAATCCCCTTAATCTACTTCCATCTTCTTTTTCTTTCTGGGTCAGAATAAGGACTAATATTAGCATCTATACTTTCTTGCTCACTCTTCAGGAGCTTCACCCTACTAATGATCCCCTTCCCATCTTCCTTCTCAGTTTATAGAAGTTCAAGTCTCTTCATCCTTAGAAATCCTTTACCTCTGCTGAGAATTATTTTTTAGCTTACTTACTGTCTTATCATTTATCTTTCTTTTTTATACAGTCCAGCTTCTTTAAAGAGTACTTTTGACAAATGGCTCTATTTCTTTAACTCCTCTTTGCTCTTCAACCCACAGCCATCCACTTCTCCCTCCTACTTCTCTGCTGAAACTAAAGCAGACATATTTTTCAGTCTTTCTGCATCTGGCCTATCATTTAATACCATTACCCAATCTTTTAAATATCTTTCTCCTGTTTTTGTTTCTGAGAAATTATTCTCTCCCAGTTTTCCTTCCTTTCCAACTTTTTTTCTTCTCAGAATACACACATATGTGCGCGTGTTGTGTGTAGACAAATATAGATTCCTAACAAAGACCTTTCTGCTACGATTGAGATCTGCATATACAACAAACTGCCCATTAGCAGTCTTCATATGACTATCCGACATTCATCCCAAACTACACCATTTGCAATTATTGCACCTCCTCATTCTCCTTCCCAAACCTCTAGCCTTTCTCATATTCTTGGTCTACTTTGGGAGAGATCTAACCAATTTAGGCCTTTAGCAATTCTTGGTAGGCCTATTGCAACAGCTTCATGATTGGTTTCTCTGATCCTGGTTTAACTTTCCTAAAATCAATCTTTACCAGAGATCAGCAAACTTTTTCTGTAAGGGGCAGATAGTAAATATTTTCAGCTTTCTGGACCACATGATTTCGTTTGCAACTATTCAACACTACTGTTGTTGCACAAAAGCCGACACAATGATACATAAATGAAAGCATGGATGTGTCCCAATAAAACTTTATTTACAGAAACAGGTGGCAGGCATGGGCCATAATCTGCCAACTCCATAAAACACTGCTTTCAAACTGCTCTCAGTACTAATTTTCTCATGTATATAACCTTCTTAAAACCCTTCAATAATTTGCTGGGTTCCTCTAAACTACCTCTGTGTCTTAAATGTACTTTTATTTTTATACTCGTATTTAAAGGTTATTTATTTACATCTTTCTCTTATATCTGAAAGTAAACTCTCTGAATGTAGAAACAATGTGGCTTAAAAAAAAAAACGTTACTGAGTTCACTACCTACCAAGAACTGTACAAAGGGTTTTACACATATTATCTTATTCAGTACTCAAAACAACCACGAGGGAATAAATATTATCAGCCCTATTTTATAAATAAGGAAACACACATAGCCACTCAGCTAGTAAATGAGAGTCAAAATTCAATACCACATCTTTTAGACTCCAAAGCTAAATCTCTTATTCCATTATAGAAATCCTATGATGTATAAAGTAAAGTATCAAAAAAAACCTTACCACAATAACTTCACTAGAAGTATAAAGGGAGTGTCATCACATATAATCTTAGTAACTGTGTGTCTGAAGTTATTTTTTAAACTAAAAATGAACTTTGCTAGAATATACATGGTGAGATACAGAACTACAAAGTAAGATATACTCATCTCCATTATTTTTACTTATGGCCTCAAATCATACTTTGAGAAAATCCAAGAAATAATACTGTCCTAAAGTGAATTCCTTTTACCTTCTGTCACTGGCTGAAGTTTAGAAGATCGTTCCGAATCTGGAGAGTGAAGAGGTTCAGGCTCTTTCAGACTTTCCAAATGCATAAAAGGGTCATAATCTACAGATGCCAAGTCAGAGAGGCTCATTGGAAAATACCTTGGATTGCTAAAACACTGAGCTCCATATACACACCCATGTAATACCTGGAAGTATGAGGGAAAACAGTTTTCCTTTTCAGTGAAGATAAATAAATAAAGATAAATGGAGAAAAATGACAACTGGTAATACAAGAGCTTGAAAAATTTTTTAAATATTTTAAAACTCAGTTCTTCAATCAAGGTAAAATTTAATGCCTTTTAAAAACAAGAATGAGTAAATTTAACTAATGATTCTCACATTCCATAAGGATTTGACTCCTTTCAAAAATCTGCAGTAAAGCAGAAGTATCTTGTAGGAAGAAGTTTTAATTACTCTTAGGTAGTATAAGATAAATCTATGTTCTTAGAAAATATCTAGCTCTAAAAACAAAAATGTAATACCAAAAAATGTTATTTCTTTAGGTTTTAAAAACTGTCGTTACCAAATAAACAATAAAGCAAATAAGGTTACCTTATAAATGCAATTGAGGACAGATTTTTCTATTTTATCATTTTCTGCTCCTGTAGCATGGACTGGTTGGAGCAGTGTCTTTAGAGGTAAGGCCATGATCCAGTCCAGGAGGCACAGAAGTAAGGATACAACCAACTGTAACAACAACAAAAGAGATGATTATGACTGTAAACTCACAAAACAAGAGTTTTAATACATTTAACAGAAATTCACCAACTTATTTTTTGTCTTCCAAAATTTATTTCAGGAATAAAATCAACCCTAATTCTACTATGAATATTTACTTAGATCTGATTTGAAGATATTGTATATGAACATTATGGTGGGTTTCTTCCTCATATTTTAAAGCCAGCACAATGGAACTTTAAGTGTAATAAACAGGACGGCAAAAATTATTTAAAATTCCTATAAAACGCTGAGCCTAAAACAGAACAGACATCAATTAGCTTGACTTATTTAAAACTGTTCAAGGAATAGATCACAAATGAAAGGTTGAGTTCACATATATCAAAAATATTTCTACATTCCTTCTAAAGAACAAAAAGAACCAGTAAAACATAAAAAAACTGACATCCTCAATATAACCAGAAAACAGAACATCCAGACTTCAAATTATCTGTGAGTAGAAACTATCAGCAAGGGAGAGGTTCCGGAAGATGGCGGTGTAGGAGGACGCTGGGCTCACCGCGCGTCCTGCTGATCACTTAGATTCCACCTACACCTGCCTAAAGAACCCAGAAAACCGCCAGAGGATTAGCAGAACGGAGTCTCCGGAGCCAAGCGCAGACGAGAGGCCCACGGAAGAGGGTAGGAAGGGCGGCGAGGCGGTGCGCGCTCCACGGACTGGCGGGAGGGAGCCGGGGCGGAGGGGCGGCTCGCCGGCCAAGCAGAGCCCCCGAGTCGGGCTGGCAAAAGCGGAGGGGCCGGACGGACTGTGTTCCGACAGCAAGCGCGACTTAGCGTCTGGGAGGTCAGAAGTTAACAGCTCTGCTCGGAAAGCGGGAAGGCTGGAGGACAAAGGGAGGGAGAGCTGCTGAGCCCCCGGACAGACGGCAGAGCTCAGCTTGGCGGGGAACAAAGGCGCTCGCCAGCGCCATCTCCCTCGCCCATCCCCCAGCCAAAATCCCAAAGAGAACCAGTTCCTGCCAGGGAACTTGCTCGCTCCGAGCAAACACCCAACTCTGTGCTTCTGCAGAGTCAAACCTCCGGCAGCGGATCTGACTCCCTCCCGCTGCCACAGGGCCCCTCCTGAAGTGGATCACCTAAGGAGAAGCGAGCTAAGCCTGCCCCTCCTGCCCCCGTGCACCTTGCCTACCCACCCCAGCTAATACGCCAGATCCCCAGCACCACAAGCCTGGCAGTGTGCAAGTAGCCCAGACGGGACACACCACCCCACAGTGAATCCCGCCCCTAGGAGAGGGGAAGAGAAGGCACACACCAGTCTGACTGTGGCCCCAGCGGTGGGCTGGGGGCAGACATCAGGTCGGACTGCGGCCCCGCCCACCAACTCCAGTTATACACCACAGGACGGGGGAAGTGCCTTGCGGGTCCTCACCACTCCAGGGACTATCCAAAATGACCAAATGGAAGAATTCCCCTCAGAAGAATCTCCAGGAAATAACAACAGCTAATGAACTGATCAAAAAGGATTTAAATAATATAACAGAAAGTGAATTTAGAATAATAGTCATAAAATTAATCACTGGGCTTGAAAACAGTATACAGGACAGCAGACAATCTCTTGCCACAGAGATCAAGGGACTAAGGAACAGTCACGAGGAGCTGAAAAACGCTTTAAACGAAATGCAAAACAAAATGGAAACCACGACGGCTCGGATTGAAGAGGCAGAGGAGAGAATAGGTGAACTAGAAGATAAAGTTATGGAGAAAGAGGAAGCTGAAAGAAAGAGAGATAAAAAAATCCAGGAGTATGAGGGGAAAATTAGAGAACTAAGTGATACACTAAAAAGAAATAATATACGCATAATTGGTATCCCAGAGGAGGAAGAGAGAGGGAAAGGTGCTGAAGGGGTACTTGAAGAAATTATAGCTGAGAACTTCCCTGAACTGGGGAAGGAAAAAGGCATTGAAATCCAAGAGGCACAGAGAACTCCCTTCAGACGTAACTTGAATCGATCTTCTGCACGACATATCATAGTGAAACTGGCAAAATACAAGGATAAAGAGAAAATTCTGAAAGCAGCAAGGGATAAACGTGCCCTCACATATAAAGGGAGACCTATAAGACTCGTGACTGATCTCTCCTTTGAAATTTGGCAGGCCAGAAAGGCTTGGCACGATATCTTCAGTGTGCTAAACAGAAAAAATATGCAGCCGAGAATCCTTTATCCAGCAAGTCTGTCATTTAGAATAGAAGGAGAGATAAAGGTCTTCCCAAACACACAAAAACTGAAGGAATTTGTCACCACGAAACCAGCCCTCCAAGAGATCCTAAGGGGGATCCTGTGAGACAAAGTACCAGAGGCATCACTACAAGCATAAAACATACAGACATCACAATGACTCTAAACCCGTATCTTTCTATAATAACACTGAATGTAAATGGATTAAATGCGCCAACCAAAAGACATAGGGTATCAGAATGGATAAAAAAACAAGACCCATCTATTTGCTGTCTACAAGAGACTCATTTTAGATCTGAGGACACCTTTAGATTGAGAGTGAGGGGATGGAGAACTATTTATCATGCTACTGGAAGCCAAAAGAAAGCTGGAGTAGCCATACTTATATCAGACAAACTAGACTTTAAATTAAAGGCTGTAACAGGAGATGAAGAAGGGCATTATATAATAATTACAGGGTCTATCCATCAGGAAGAGCTAACAATTATAAATGTCTATGCGCCGAATACCGGAGCCCCCAGATATATAAAACAATTACTCATAAACATAAGCAACCTTATTGATAAGAATGTGGTCATTGCAGGGGACTTTAACACCCCACTTACAGAAATGGATAGATCATCTAGACACACAGTCAATAAAGAAACAAGGGCCCTGAATGATACATTGGATCAGATGGACTTGACAGATATATTTAGAACTCTGCATCCCAAAGCAACAGAATATACTTTCTTCTCGAGTGCACATGGAACATTCTCCAAGATAGATCATATACTGGGTCACAAAACAGCCCTTCATAAGTTTACAAGAATTGAAATTATACCATGCATACTTTCAGACCACAATGCTATGAAGCTTGAAATCAACCACAGGAAAAAGTCTGGAAAACCTCCAAAAGCATGGAGGTTAAAGAACACCCTACTAACGAATGAGTGGGTCAACCAGGCAATTAGAGAAGAAATTAAAAAATATATGGAAACAAACGAAAATGAAAATACAACAATCCAAACGCTTTGGGACGCAGCGAAGGCAGTCCTGAGAGGAAAATACATTGCAATCCAGGCCTATCTCAAGAAACAAGAAAAATCCCAAATACAAAATCTAACAGCACACCTAAAGGAAATAGAAGCAGAACAGCAAAGGCAGCCTAAACCCAGCAGAAGAAGAGAAATAATAAAGATCAGAGCAGAAATAAACAATATAGAATCTAAAAAAACGGTAGAGCAGATCAACGAAACCAAGAGTTGGTTTTTTGAAAAAATAAACAAAATTGACAAACCTCTAGCCAGGCTTCTCAAAAAGAAAAGGGAGATGACCCAAATAGATAAAATCATGAATGAAAATGGAATTATTACAACCAATCTCTCAGAGATACAAACAATTATCAGGGAATACTATGAGAAATTATATGCCAACAAATTGGACAACCTGGAAGAAATGGACAAATTCCTAAACAGCCACACTCTTCCAAAACTCAATCAGGAGGAAATAGAAAGCTTGAACAGACCCATAACCAGTGAAGAAATTGAATCGGTTATCAAAAATCTCCCAACAAATCAGAGTCCAGGACCAGATGGCTTCCCAGGGGAGTTCTACCAGACGTTTAAAGCAGAGATAATACCTATCCTTCTCAAGCTATTCCAAGAAATAGAAAGGGAAGGAAAACTTCCAGACTCATTCTATGAAGCCAGTATTACTTTGATTCCTAAACCAGACAGAGACCCAGTAAAAAAAGAGAACTACAGGCCAATATCTCTGATGAATATGGATGCAAAAATTCTCAATAAGATACTAGCAAATCGAATTCAACAGCATATAAAAAGAATTATTCACCATGATCAAGTGGGATTCATTCCTGGGATGCAGGGCTGGTTCAACGTTCGCAAATCGATCAACGTGATACATCACATTAACAAAAAAAAAGAGAAGAACCATATGATTCTGTCAATTGATGCAGAAAAGGCCTTTGACAAAATCCAGCACCCTTTCTTAATAAAAACCCTGGAGAAAGTTGGGATAGAAGGAACATACTTAAAGATCATAAAAGCCATTTATGAAAAGCCCACAGCTAACATCATCCTCAACGGGGAAAAACTGAGAGCTTTTTCCCTGAGATCAGGAACACGACAGGGATGCCCACTCTCACCGCTGCTGTTTAACATCGTGCTGGAAGTTCTAGCATCAGCAATCAGACAACAAAAGGAAATGAAAGGCATCAAAATTGGCAAAGATGAAGTCAAGCTTTCACTTTTTGCAGATGACATGATATTATACATGGAAAATCCAATAGACTCCACCAAAAGTCTGCTAGAACTGATACATGAATTCAGCAAAGTTGCAGGATACAAAATCAATGTACAGAAATCAGTTGCATTCTTATACACTAACAATGAAGCAACAGAAAGACAAATAAAGAAACTGATCCCATTCACAATTGCACCAAGAACCATAAAATACCTAGGAATAAATCTAACCGAAGATGTAAAAGATCTGTATGCTGAAAACTATAGAAAGCTTATGCAGGTAATTGAAGAAGATATAAAGAAATGGAAAGACATTCCCTGCTCATGGATTGGAAGAATAAATATTGTCAAAATGTCAATACTACCCAAAGCTATCTACACATTCAATGCAATCCCAATCAAAATTGCACCAGCATTCTTCTCGAAACTAGAACAAGCAATCCTAAAATTCATATGGAACCACAAAAGGCCCCGAACAGCCAAAGTAATTTTGAAGAAGACCAAAGCAGGAGGCATCACAATCCCAGACTTTAGCCTCTACTACAAAGCTGTCATCATCAAGACAGCATGGTATTGGCATAAAAACAGACACACAGACCAATGGAATAGAATAGAAACCCCAGAACTAGACCCACAAACGTATGGCCAACTCATCTTTGACAAAGCAGGAAAGAACATCCAATGGAAAAAAGACAGTCTCTTTAACAAATGGTGCTGGGAGAACTGGACAGCAACATGCAGAAGGTTGAAACTAGACCACTTTCTCACACCATTCACAAAAATAAACTCAAAATGGATAAAGGACCTGAATGTGAGACAGGAAACCATCAAAACCTTAGAGGAGAAAGCAGGAAAAGACCTCTCTGACCTCAGCCGTAGCAATCTCTTACTCGGCACATCCCCAAAGGCAAGGGAATTAAAAGCAAAAGTGAATTACTGGGACCTTATGAAGATAAAAAGCTTCTGCACAGCAAAGGAAACAACCAACAAAACTAAAAGGCAACCAACGGAATGGGAAAAGATATTTGCAAATGACACATCGGACAAAGGGCTAGTATCCAAAATCTATAAAGAGCTCATCAAACTCCACACCCGAAAAACAAATAACCCAGTGAAGAAATGGGCAGAAACATGAATAGACACTTGTCTAAAGAAGAAATCCGGATGGCCAACAGGCACATGAAAAGATGTTCAACGTCGCTCCTTATCAGGGAAATACAAATCAAAACCACACTCAGATACCACCTTACGCCAGTCAGAGTGGCCAAAATGAAGAAATCAGGAGACTATAGATGTTGGAGAGGATGTGGAGAAACGGGAACCCTCTTGCACTGTTGGTGGGAATGCAAATTGGTGCAGCCGCTCTGGAAAGCAGTGTGGAGGTTCCTCAGAAAATTAAAAATAGACCTACCCTATGACCCAGCAATAGCACTGCTAGGAATTTATCCAAGGGATACAGGAGTACTGATGCATAGGGGCACTTGTACCCCAATGTTGATAGCAGCACTCTCAACAATAGCCAAATTATGGAAAGAGCCTAAATGTCCATCAACTGATGAATGGATAAAGAAATTGTGGTTTATATACACAATGGAATACTACGTGGCAATGAGAAAAAATGAAATATGGCCTTTTGTAGCAACGTGGATGGAACTGGAGAGTGTGATGCTAAGTGAAATAAGCCATACAGAGAAAGACAGATACCATATGGTTTCACTCTTATGTGGATCCTGAGAAACGTAACAGAAACCCATGGGGGAGGGGAAGGAAAAAAAAAAAAAAAAAAGAGGTTAGAGTGGGACGAGCCAAAGCATAAGAGACTGTTAAAAACTGAGAACAAACTGAGGGTTGATGGGGGGTGGGAGGGAGGGCAGGGTGGGTGATGGGTATTGAGGAGGGCACCTTTTGGGATGAGCACTGGGTGTTGTATGGAAACCAATTTGACAGTAAATTTCATATATTAAAAAAAAAAAAAAAAGAAAAGAAACTATCAGCAAATCCCAGCAAGCTTTTCCTCATTATCCCATTACAAACTTTCATGAAGAGCAAGGGCAGTTTAGGAAAAATTGTAAAAGAGAAGAACTAGGTATAAAGCTAAAAACCAAGCCAGAAAGAAAAAGTTACCCTAAGTATGAGAATATTGAAAAGTGTACTGGTAGATACGGAGTAGAAAAAAGGACTTAAAAGTACACACAGGAAAGGTAATGCTTTGGAGAAGAAGAATGTTAAGAAGGAATAGGGAGACATCCTGTGGCAAACATGTAGTAAAATGAAAAAGCAGAATTTAGGATCCTGCAAGACTTAAACAAATTTTAAAAACTGATGGGCTTATAATTTCTCTCCTCCTTAAAAAGCATCATCCAATAAACTGATGGATCTACAATTCCTCCCCTTAAAAAGACAATAAAGACACTAAACTTTGTTGAATCACCAGATGAGGGAGCTCTTGAAGTAGGAATCTTATAAACCACCCCAAGCCACCAGTCCTGTTCACAGAAATGCAGAAGCAGCCTTCATCTATATAAAACTATTATAAAAAGAAAACAAAAAATGAGAATCTAAACAGTTCACCTGATGAAACCCCTGCTCAAAAAACCCAATTATGAAGGAGAAGAAAACTATAACACAACATTCTAATCTAAATTACATATTATCAAACAGCATTTTTAAAAAAATATATATTTATTATCAAGTTAGCTAACATACAGTATATACAGTATGCTCTTGGCTTCGGGAATAGATTCTCATGATTCATTATTTACATACAACACCCATGTTCATTCCAACAAGTACAAGCATTTAGATATGGAGGACAAAGAAAACCCCATCTTAAATCAGAAATTACAAACTAAGAATAGAATTCTTAGAATTTAGAAATTAAAAACTAAGAACTAAGAAAGGAAGAATTGTTTCACGTCAAGAAAAGAAGTAAAATGACAAAATCATATTAGAAATGAAGCCTAGATTACAGGATGCCTAAAGAAGAATAAATTTGAAAAAAACAAAAACAAAATTTAATATGGGGCTTTGATGAATAGTGGGAAAACAATTAAAAGAATAAAAATGAGATTTAAAATAAGATAAAAAGTGTCAGAGAAAAAATGTTTGAGATAAAGAGAGAAAAAGAATATCGAATTTACATATTTGGAGTCTCTGTATATATACATATTAAAAAGGTTCACCAGAAGCCAGGACAAACTGACCTGCAATAATCAACTCTAACACATATCCTGGTAAAACTTTAAAAGTAAGACTTCAAACATAAAGAAAAAAGATATCCTTAGGGCCTCCTGGAAAAAAAGATGCAATAATTTAGAAGGGCAAGAGAATAAAACAGGCTTCAGACTTCTCAAAAACAATACACAAAGCAAGGCAACATTTAAAAAAAAAAACAAAAAACTTCAAGGAAAGTAAATGTGAACCTAAGGATTCTATATCTAGCAAAGATGTTTCTCAAGTATCAGGGTTACAAAAAAAGTTTTAAATATACCAGCCCTCAGGGAATGCTGTATTTATAGGCCTGTCCTGAAGAATAAAGATGAACTTCATCTAACCAAATAGTTGACTGAGGAACTTCAGCAAAAAGAATGGTATTTGATACACGTAGTTACAAAAGCTAAGACTAAAAAAATAAAGGTAGAGATGAGCGTGGATGAATCATTTATTATATGACTTATCCTATGTGTTATATGTAGAAATAAAGTAACTAAAAATGGAGGCAAAGAGAGAAGAAAAGTAAAATAAGCTCATTTATTAACGTATATGCGATGAGATAAAGGATACCATTAAATAATCACAAACCACACAAAACAAGTGTTTTAAAAAATAAGAGGTTAAGAAAGCAAGGAAAAAAAGTATTTTTAAAAGGCATACATAGAAATGTAACCACAAGAACAAAGTATAAAATTCCCTGAATACCAAAAGGAACTTTAAAAATAGAACAAAGGAAATATATCTTGTAGACAAAGAAACACAGACGCAAATTAGAATTCAAACCAAAAAGCATTCATGTTAAAAGCTACAATTCAAATGAAATGAAGACTTACGGGTATCTATGTATCAAATAACACAGTGACTATCTTTATAAAGCAAAAACTACAATAGATGCAAAGAAATATAAAAACATTTAGCAAACTTTAACACACCACTCAGTATAAGACAGATCAAGTGGACAAAATACAGGCATACTTATTTCATTGTGCCTCACTTTACTGCACTTCACAGGTACTGTGTACTTTACAAATTGAAGGTTTGTGGCAACCCTGTCTTAAGCAAGTGTTTGAGCACCATTTTCTGACAGCATTTGTTCACTTTGTGTCTCTGTGTCACATACTGGAAATTCTCGCAATATTTCTAACTTTTCCATTTTTATTGTTATTATATTTATTATGGTGATCTGTGACCTCTGATGTTATTACTGTAATTGTTTTGGGGTGCTACAAACTGTGTCCATGTAAGTTAGCAAGCTTAATCAGTAAACATTGTGTGTGTACTGACTGCTCCATTAATCAGCTATTCCCCATCCTTTCTCCTCAGGCCACCCTATTCCCTGAAACACAACAATACTCAAATTAGGCCAATTAATAATCTACAATGGCCTCTAGTGTTCAAGTGAAAGAGTCACGTGACTCTCACTTTAATCAAAAGCTAGAAATTAAATTTAGTGAGGAAGGCATGTCTAAAGTCAAGACAAGCTGAAAGCTAGGCTTCTTGTGCCAAACAGCCTAGATGTGAATAAAAAGGAAAAGTTTTTGAAGGAAATTAAAAGTGCTACTCTAGTGAACACATAAATGATAAGGAAGCAAAACAACTGTGTTTGCCAATACAGAGAAAGTTTTATGGTTTGGATGGAGGATCAAACCAGCTGCAAAATTCCTTACGTCAAAGCCTAACCCAGAGCAAGGCTCTAACTCTCTTAAATTCTATGAAAGCTGAAGGAGCTAAGGAAGCTACAGAAAAGAAGTCTAAAGCTAGCAGACACTGGTTCCTGAAGTTTAAGGAAAGAAATCATCTACATAACATAACAGTGCAAGATGAGGTAGGAAATGGTGATACAGAGGCTGCAGCAAGTTATCCAGAAGATGCAGCCAAGAAAACTAATGAAAGTAGCTACACTAAACAACAGATTTTCAATGTAGACAAAACAGCCTTCTATTTGAAGAAGATGTACCTAGGACTTTCATGGCTAGAGGGAAGTCAATGTCTGGCTTCAAAGCTTCAAAGGACAGGCTGCCTCTTTTGGTGGGGGCTAATGCAGCTAGCGCCTTTAAGTTGAAGCCAGTGTTCATTTACCATTCCAAAAATCCTTGGGCCCTTAAGAATTATGCTAACTCTATTCTGCCTGTACTCTATACATGGAACAGCAAAGCCCGGATAACATCACATCTGTTTACAACATGGTTTACTGAATATTTTAAGTCCAAGAGCTCTGATGGAGATGCACAATGAGGTTAATGTTGTTTTCATGCCTGCTAACACAACATCCATTCTGCAGCCCCTGGATCAAGGAGAAATTTTGACTTTCGGGTCTTATTATATAAGAAAGACATTTCATAAGGTTATAGCTGCCATGGATAGTGATTCATCTGAAGGATCTGGGTAAACCAAATTGAAAACCTTCTGGAAAGGATTCGCCATTCTGGATGCCATTAAGAACATTCATGATTAGGGATGCCTGGTGGCTCAGTCCATTAAGCATCTGACTTTGGCTCAGGTCATGATCTCACAGTTTGTGAATTCAGGTCCTGTGTCGGGCTCTGTGATGACAGCACAGAGCCTGGAGCCTGCTTCAGATTCTGTGTCTCCCTCTCTCTCTGCCCCTGCCCCACTTGCCCTCTGTCTCTCTCTTCTCTCTCAAAAATAAATGAACATTAAAAAAAATTAAAAAAAAAAAACATTCACGATTCATGGGAAGTGGTCAAAATGTCAACATTAACAGGAGTATGGAAGAAGTGACTTCAAATTTCATGGATGACTTTGAGAGGTTGAAGATTTCTGTGGAGGAGATAACTGCAGTATTGGTAGAAATAGCAAGAGAACTAGAATTAGAAGTGAGGTCTGTAGATGCTGACTGGACTACTACAATGTCATGATCATTATTTAATGAATAAGGAGTTGCTTCTCATGAATAAGGAAAGAAAGTGGTTTCTTGAGATGAAATCTCTTCCTGGTGAAGATGTTGTGAAGATGTGAAATTACAACAAAAGATTTAGAATATTACATAAACATACATAGTTGATAAAATGGCAACATCGTTTCAAAGGACTGATTACAATTTTGAAAGAAACTCTACTGTGGGTAAAGTGCTATCAAACAGGATCGTATGCTAGAGAAATTGTGGGGGAAAAAAGTCAATCAATGTGGCAAACTTCCTTACTGTTTTATGTTAAGAAATTGCCACAGCTGCCCCAACCTGGAGCAATCACCGTGATCAGCCACCAGTGCTAAGGCAAGACCCTCCACCAGTAAAAAAGATTACAATTTATTGAAAGCTCAGATGATGGTTAGCATTTTTTAGTAATAAAGTATTTTTAAAAATGTTAAAAAAATTTTTTTTTAATATTTATTTATTTTTGAGACAACGCAAGAGACAGAGCGCAAGCAGCAGAGGGACAGACAGAGGGACACACAGAATCTGAAGCGGGCTCCAGGCTCTGAGCTGTCAGCCCAGAGCCAGACACGGAGCTCGAACTCATGAATTGTAAGATCATGACCTGAGCCAAAGTCGGACGCTTAACCGACTGAGGCACTCAGGTGCCCCAGCAATAAAGTATTTTTAAATTAAGGTATATACATGGTGTTTTTGAACATATTGCTATTGCACACTTAATAGACTATAATGCAGGTTTTTTTTTTTTTTTTAAAGGTAGGGCTTTTTAATTTTTAAATAATTTGAGAGAGAGAAAGCACACAAGTCAGGGAGAGCGGCAGAGGGGGGAGAGAGAATCTTAAGCAGGTTCCATGCTCAGTGTGGAGCCCAACACAGGGCTCGATCCCATGACCCTGGCTGGGATCATGACCTGAGCCAAAATTCAGAGTCAGATGCTCAGTCAACTGAGCCACCCAGGAACCCCAGACTATAGTGTAGTTTAAGCATAACTTTTTTTTTTTTTTTAATTTTTTTTTTTTTTCAACATTTTTAATTTATTTTTGGGACAGAGAGAGACAGAGCATGAACGGGGGAGGGGCAGAGAGAGAGGGAGACACAGAATCGGAAACAGGCTCCAGGCTCCGAGCCATCAGCCCAGAGCCTGACGCGGGGCTCAAACTCACGGACCGCGAGATCGTGACCTGGCTGAAGTCGGACGCTTAACCGACTGCGCCACCCAGGCGCCCCTAAGCATAACTTTTATATGCATGGAGAAACCAAAAAATTCATTTTACTTGCTTTACTGAGATATTCACTTTATTGTGGTAGTTTGAAACCAAACCCAAATATTTCTAAGGTATGCCTGTATAATCCATTTGAATAAAAGTTATTTGCGATCCTTTTCTCTTTTGCATCGTTTGTGGGAATGCAAGCTGGTGCAGCCTCTCTGGAAAACAGTATGGAGGTTCCTCAAAAAATTAAAAATAGAACTACCCTATGAACCAGCAATTGCACTACTAGGTATTTATCCAAGGGATACAGGTATGCTATTTCGAAGGGACACATGCACCCCCATGTTTATAGCAGCACTATCAACAATAGCCAAAGTATGTAAAGAGCCCAAATGTCCAACGATGGATGAATGAAGAAGATGTGGTATATATATGTACAATGGGGTATTACTCGGCAATCAAGAAGAATGAAATCTTGCCATTTGCAACTACGTGGATGGAACTGGAGAGTATTATGCTAAGTGAAATTAGTCAGAGAAAGACAAATATATGACTTCACTCATATGAGGACTTTAAGACATAAAACAGATGAACATAAGGGAAGGGAAACAAAAATAACATAAAAACAGGGAGGGGACAAAACATAAGAGACTGTTAGAGAACAAACAGAGGGTTAGTGGAGGGGTTGTGGGAGGGGGGATAGGCTAAATGG
The DNA here is from genome assembly GCF_028018385.1 of Neofelis nebulosa. Classification (NCBI taxonomy): domain Eukaryota; kingdom Metazoa; phylum Chordata; class Mammalia; order Carnivora; family Felidae; genus Neofelis; species Neofelis nebulosa. The sequence goes on from NC_080788.1 coordinate 85,883,090, forward strand.
GTAAGGGGCATTAAGGAATCTACTCCTGAAATCATTGTTGCACTATATGCTAACTAATTTGGATGTAAATTTTAAAAAAGTTTTTAAAAATGTGGGAATGGATCCTTCCACAATAAAAACATCTCAAGCGCACTGGATATGTCATATTTTTAAGCTCATATGGGCAGTAGTGTTTTCAAAGGGCAGTAGGAGCATCTGCCCAATGGGGAGGAATATTTTATCACTGTCATTGTTTATCTTGATGCTGACAATAAAAAGCAAGCTGACTTTAAAAAAAAAAAAAAGTTACTTGAGATCCTCAATACTACTTAATAGCATCAAAGAGAGCTTGTCACCAAGAGTCTAAAAACGGCTAGTACAGAATTTGAAGAAATAGATCCAAGTAATTTTAGACATTGATTATTCACTTTAAAAGGCAAAGCTGAACTTTTAAATCTGATTATCCATTTGGAAAAACAACAAAAATTAACTCCCTATCTCAAAACATACAGAATAAACTTCAAATGGATGAGGGATAAACATTGTAAGGAATGAAACCATACAAGTGCTAGAAGAAAACATGGGTGAATTCCTCTTTATCCAGGGTACAGTGAAAATTCAGACACAATAAAAGATAAATCGACCACATAAAAACCAATTTTTTCCGTGATCCCCCACACAAGAAACAATAACAAAAACCCACCATAAACAAAATCAAAAGGCAAATGAGGGGAAAAAAGAGAAAATATTTGTGACATATACCAGTTAAGAGCTAATATCCCTAGTACATAAAAATTTGAGTGGAAAACACCAAAACCTGACAGAAAATGTATGAAAATATGAATAAACAAGTCACAAAAATAAAAAATAAGGCCATTAGTAAATATGAGAGGATATTCAACTTCATTTTAAGTGGAAACTACACTGAGATGTCATTGCTCCCCCATCGAATTGGCAAAATGTTCAAAATAAGACACACTGTGTGGATGGGACTCTAGGCAAACAGACACTAACAGTTGGCTTGTGGGAATGCCAATATTTAACATAATTACCAATCTGTTTACCTTCTGACCCAGCAATTCCACTTCTAGGAATATACCCTGAAGACACATTCCAATAATGTAAAAATATACAGGCACAGGGTGAGTCACTGCAGCACTGTTTGCAATTGCAAAATTCTGAAAATAACCTATACATCCACGTATAGGAGACTGAGTTGAATAAACTATGGTACACTCACATAATGGAGCACAAACACTACATAGCTACAAAAAAGACCATGGAAGATATTCATGAATTGATGTATTGTGAATTTCCAGGATATCCTGCAAGTAAAAAATCTAAAGTACCAAGGAATATCTAGAATATGATATCTTTTAACAAACAAGGAGAAAACATAAATGTATCTGCTCATTTGTGTAAAAATAAACAAAGAATAGGCACACCATAAATAAAAAATAAATAAAAACAACAGGGATGGGGGAAAAAAAACACTAAAATGGAATAGAAACTGAAAAAATGACCCAAATTGTATTTCAAATGAATTATATAACCATACGGAGGTGAGGCTAAGAAGAGAATAAGGAATCGAAATAACTTTTAAACACAGCTTTTGAACTATATACTCTCTTGGTAACTACATACAGGCATAAATATATTCTGAAACTGTTTTTATTTTTCTATAACTGCACAAGAAGTACTTTGCTGCGGATAAATGTGGACAGTGGGAACTAGGTTCTCACTGTTGGGGCTGGAAGTTACAAACATGTAAAGGGGGAGGACAGATTGAACCTTGTGTTGGGTTAGAATCAGAGGTGTCAAGGTAAACTCATGGTGTTTTAATACACACAAAGAAACATATATATGCATTATATATGCATATATTACATTTTTACATAAAATACATATTATATATTTGTGTGTGTGTACATATCATCTATTTTCTAGCTCTATCTGGTCAGTGGGCCTAGGGAAAAAAAGACAACACAATGACAATGTAGACACCTAGCTCCTAAATCTATTTCAAAATACTATTTCTATTCAATGGAACCAGAGTTCCTTGGAGAAATGGCTAATACCAGTACTGGGGAGGGGAAATACAGGTGGGTCTAAAAAATTCTGTGGTGACAGAAATTAAGGATATACTGAAAGGATAATGAGGAGGGTATGTCAAAAGGACAAAGAAGCCACTGTGAAGGCCACTCCCACTGGTTAAGTCGGGGACCTTTTGAGCTTCAAAATAAAAAATGATAGTAAAAAAACTAAGGATTACAGTCCAATGCATAAAATAAGAACCATGATCCCACACTAGCAAGATGGATAGGGAATAAGAGAAATATCTTCCTTATCACAGAAAACTAATGAAGATAAAAGTAATTACATAATTAGGAAATCACCATTTGGAACTATCATAACATTTAATTCTGATAAGCGTTTCAATTGCTGGCAAAACTACTTAGTAATGTTTTAATGAGTGATAGGATATTTATACAGTCTCCAAGTGTCTTCCCACAAGATACTTTTTAATTGGGAAAGGTAAATAGTAAACTGGCTCAAGCTCTTAGCTGCCCCTCAAACCTTTGTGACTGTCCAAGCTGTGTCCCAAAAGGGTAGGAAATGCCAATATACCTATTCAGGATGCTGAAGGACTGCTAATTGCCTATCCCTTCAGCTCCCTGATGCAGGCTAACTGGGAGCCTGACTTTCAAGAAGCACCTGGGCAAGTTGGGACATTAGTTATACAGTCTAGCCTCTATGAGAGAAATTGAGAGCTGGGTAGTTTTGCTTACTCATTCTATGCTGAGCCAGAGGAAAGAGTCGCTGGGAATGCTGGTGCAAAGAGAACCACCTCTGTTTTGTATGTTTCTAGAGAATTCATGAGTGCCAAGTTCTGTCAGCTCCCAGAAATAGGTGATTCGGGAGCTTCTCACTTAGTGTTGACAAGCTACTTCCAGGGAGAAGCTGGAGACCTGGTTTTCTTGTTGAAGTCAGCCAGAGGGAGAGAATACAGGGGGAGTGCTCACTGGTTCTTAGGGGCTTCCAGAAGGACTGCAGTCAGCACCTAGATGAAGACTGGTTAGAAGCTGGACTCTCAGGCAGCAGCTGGGAAAGTATGTAGTCAAATCTTTTCTAGGGAAACAAAGGAGCACTTGTTAACAGGAGCATGAGCACCTGCTATGGCTATTCCCCTAGGGTTCAGCACAGAGGGAACAGGCAAAAAGGACCCTCCACTATTCTATCCCTAGAAAAGATCTGACTGCATTCTTTACCAGCTGCTGCCTGAGGGTCCAGACAGAAACTAGCTGAATGATCCTACACATCAGGCAGTGACAAGCCCTGTTGATTTTCAGAGGCAGGTGACCTGGGAGCCCATCTATGGGGAGGCAGACTTAAAAGCTGGCAGGCTAGATGCGTGTAGTCTAAACACTTCTCTCCTCAGAGAGAAGCTGGGAGTTGGGGGGTTCTCTTCTGATTATATGGAGCTATGCCAAGGGTGGAGTTTATTACAAGAGTACATTCTCAGCATCTGTTATGTATTTTGATGTGGGTATTTTTTCAGTTGCCTGATGTGCAGGATCATTCAACTAGTTTCTAGATTTCTCCAGAGAAATGCTCCATATGTAGCAGTATCTTTGGTGCATCCACAGGAGGAAGAAAATTCAGGAGCCTTCTGTGTCTCTATTTTGGTGACCCCCTCCCCTCTCTGTTTGCTCTTTGTTATTCTTCAAGGTGTTATACTTTGCTAACTTTTCTTACTCTGTAACTTCTCCTTAAGGGATCTCATACATTCCCATAGTTTAATACTACTCATGTGTTGATGATGCCAATAATTTTGTGTTGAGCTTCAAATTTACCACTTTAGGCAAACAGTTGCTTTGCTGCATTTTACTGGGCATTATTCCTTACACGCAATACAATAAAAACGGAAATTCATCTTCAAAAAATCTGTTCTTTTTTTCTTGATTACTGTGGACTTTGTAGATTCCACTCTGAGAATTTTTACTCTTTATTTTCTTAGCCTTATCAAGACATCAATTCTTACATTGATGATTATAATAATTACCATATTATTTTTTTTAAGTCAACATTCACACTTTTAAGTAATCTTTCACAAATCTAGTATTTCATAGTACATTAAAGAGCCTTCCAAAATGTCACTTAAAAAATTTTTTTTTCTGGGGGTGCCTGGGTGGCTCAGTCAGTTGGGTGTCTGACTATGGCTCAGGTCATGATCTTGTAGTCTGTGAATTCAAGCCCCCTGTTGGGCTCTGTGCTGATAACTCAAGAGCCTGGAACCTGTTTCGATTCTGTGTCTCTCTCTCTGCCCCTCCCATACTCAGGCTCTGTCCATCTCTCTCTCAGAAATAAACATTAAAAAAAATTAAAAAAATAAATAAAACAAGTTTTTGATGTTTATTTTTGAGAGAGAGAGAGAGAGAGAGAGAGAGAGAGAGAAAGAGAAAGGAGCACTCATGTGCACAGAGCACGAGCAGGGCAGAGAGGGAGACACAGAATCCAAAGCAGGGTCCAGGCTCCGAGCTGTTAGCACAGAGTCTGACATGGGGCTCGAATTCATGAACTGCAAGATCATGACCTGAGTTGAAGTCGGACATTTAACTGACCGAGCTACCCAGATGCCCCCAAAAAACTCACTTAAAAAAATTTATTTATTTATTTTGGGGGGGGGGGGGGAGTGTGAGGGAGGGAGGGGCAGAGAGCAAGGGAGAGAGAGAATCCCAAGCAGGCTCCATGCTCCTCATGAAGCCTGATGTGAGGGCTCAATCACAACTGTGAGATCATGACCTGAGCCAAAATCAAGAGTTGGACGCTTAACTGACTAAGCCACCCAGGCATCCCCAAAAGGTCATTTTCAAAAAAAGGACTTTCACAAAGGTCCAAAGTTCTTAGTGTGGCATCCAAGGCTCTCCATATCCTGACCCTTTTCTATCTCTGATGCCTAATTTCCCTTCTCTGAAGCATACACTTCACATCCTATAATATCTAATTGCCTATTGTTCTCCCATAACATACCATACATTTTATACCTACATGATTTTATACATGCTATTCCCTACAACTAGAATAACACTTTGACTCCAATTCTTGTCTCCATTTATGTAGAAAACCCTATCATTTTTTAGAAGTTTTCCCCTGGGGTGCCTGGGTGGCTCAGTCAGTTAAGCAATTGACTTCGGCTCAGGTCATGATCTCATGGTTCATGGGTTTGAGCCCTGCATCGGGCTTTGTGATGACAGCTCAGAACCTGGAGCCTGCTTCAGATTCAGTGTCTCCTTCTCTCTCTGCCCCTCCCCTGCTCATGCTCTGTCTCTCTCAGTCTCTCAAAACAAAGTAAATGTTAGAAAAATTTTCTTAAAAATTAAAAAAAGAAGTTTTCCCTTAACAAGCCCTCTGCTTGGATAGGTAATCACTTCCTCCTCTATCCTACCCTGTGTCATACACATTTTTCTGCTTTTTATAGTAAGCATTTCTTATATTGGATTGCCGCTCTAATTGGATTGCCGCTCACTTGCTGCTCTAATCTTTAAAATCCATGAGAGCAGAGGCTACCTTATTTATATCTACTTAATTAGTTCCAAGCAGAATATCATACACATACTTTGTGATCAATAAATATTTAATGAATTAAGTGAGCAAGAAACAAAAACTGAATAGTGGAGATTTTTCATATTAATAGCTAGGCTTTGGAAGACAAAGATGATCTAGAAGGAAATGGCTAATTAGTTATCCAGATACTTTTCACAAATTAGATTTGAAATTCTAAACCACAGTCCAAGATACTAAAATGAAGAACTCCTGGCTAAAATGGAGAATATGTATCTTTTAAAGATGAGGAAAAATGTATTTATCAAGGTCTAGATAATCTGATCAAATGGATTTTAAACTGAATACGAAGAGGAAGAATAAAAATTTCTGAGGTAACCTCATACAATTAGAGATATAGAAGACAAGAGGAATAACATGAAGAGGCCAAAAGTTAAAAAGTTATGCAAGGCACACAAGAAAATAACTGAGAATAGGTCTGAAACATAATCATACCTTCAGATTTCCGTAAATTAATGGGCAGAGCCCAAGAAATAAAACATACTTGAAATTTCAATACCATATGATTAAAGGATGATGACACTGAGATCTGGAGAATAGAATTGCAAGATTGGGATGTGAAAATGGAAAAGAATAATTTTCAGAGGAAGTAAGTAGAATCTAGAGTAGCCTTGATTAATAGAACTTTGTGCAATGATGGAAATGGTGTGTATTTGGCTACGTGGCTATTGAGCACCTGAAATGTGGCTAGGACAAATAAGGAACAAATTTTTAACATAAATGTTTTAAATTTTATTATTTAATTTTATTTTTTGAGAGAGAGTGTTCGCATGCATGCGTGCAAGTGTGAAAGGGTCAGAAGGAGAAGGAGAGAATCTCAAACAGGCTCCATGCCCAGCAAAGAACCCTCTGAGGAGTTCAATGTCACAACTGTGAGATCGTGACCTGAGCTGAAATCAAGAGTCAGATGCTTAACCAACTGAGCCACCCAGCTACCCCGTTAACATAAACTCTTAATTTTATTTAAATTTACAGTCACATGTGGTTAGTAGCTACTATACTGGGCAGCACAGATCTAAAGTCTCTATGATATATTATGTACTATGCCTAATATATAATAAAAAACTAACAGACATATGAACAAACAGGAAAATGGAATCCATAGTCAAGAGGAAAATATTTCAATAGACAGACTCAGCAATAACCCAGATAATGAATTTAGCAGATAAGGACTTTAAAATAATTATGATAAACATGATCCCAGGGTCATGGAATTGAGCCCCAGGCCAGGCTCCACAGTGAGTTGTGGAGCCTGCTTAAGATTCTCTCTCCTTCTCCCTCTTCACATTACCTCTAAAATAAAAAATATATATAAAACGGTTAAAAAAAAAATGTTAAAAATCTAGAAGACAAGATAAATATAATTGATGAAGAAATGCAGATTTCAGGAAAGATATAGAAACTATGAAAAGAAACCAAACAAAACCTTTAGCTTGATAAATACAATACCTGAAATAATTATAATAGTCTCACAATGAATTTACTGAGTAAATTCAATCTTGTAGAACTTTCTGTGGCCAGAGGGTATGCCTTTTTCTGTGTGTCATATCTCTATTATACGTATTCTCCTTAATGGAAATTTTGTTATTTTCTACCAATAACAGCTATATAAAGATACATGGCTGCCTTCAGATTTGAAGAATTCCTCGGAATTACTAATTTTCAGGCATAAAAAAGGCCGTAACTTGGCAGAATAAAATGAAATAGTTATAAATGAACAGAATGTTCTCCAACATTCCTCAAAACCCTGATATTCGAAGACTTTATCAAATAATCATGATTAACTCGAAATCTGAACTAAAATATAATTTACACTTAAATAATGTAAAGATATATTTCACATTATAGTGATTTTTAAACACAAAATGAATTAATGTTTACCATGTAAATATATGTATCTTTGCAATTTTAAAATATAAAGACTTTACTAGATAAATACATATTAAGTATCAAACAAAACTTAAATTACCCTCTTATCCATTTCATAAGATGAAGCTTCTGTACTTGGCAAAAGATGGGTAATAGTGGCTATTAGGATCTGTCAGCAAAGAAAAAAAGAGTTCAAAAGTATGTTAAATGATGCATCTTAAGACTTAAATGTTAATGCTAACAAAGCGCTACAAAATCTGTTGATAAAAGTTTACCTTAAATACATTTTTAAATCCTAAATACATTAACAATGTTATTTCAAAGTAATTTTTAAATAGGTAAGCTTTTCAAGTATACTTAACTATCAATCATTTAAAATCCCCATGTATATAGAACCAAAATTATATAAACTGTCAACTATAAACGGATTTCTTACAAATTCAATTCATGAATCAATATAAACACACATATGTTAACAGAAAATGAGAGGATATAGATAAGCAAAAATATTTATAAAAAACATCTGCAATCATATCACTCAAGAAATCTATTCTGCTTATGAAATTATAGAAGGAACGTACTTCAACATAATGAAGACCTTATACAACAAGCTCATAGCTAAAGTCATACTCAATGGTGAAAAGTTAAAAGTTTTCCTCTAAGGTCAGGAATAAGACAAGGATGCCCACAACTGTGCTTTTTATTCGGCATAATACCTGAAGTCCTACCATAGCAATTAGGGAAGAAAAAGAATGAAAAGGCACCCAAATCTCAAAAGAAGAAGTAAAATTATTTGTTTGCAAATGACATCATCTTATATTCAGGAAACCCTAAACATTCCACCAAAAAAGTGTCAGAACTAATAAATGAATTCAGTAAAGTTTCAGGATACAAAATTAATATATAAAAATCAGTTGCATTTCTATATACTAACAATGAACTATCAGAAAAAGAAATTAAGAAAGATATCCAATTTACAGTAGCATCAAAATAAAATACGTAGGACTAAATATAACCATGGAGGTAAAAGATCTATACAGTGAAAACTATAAAACACAGATCAACAAAGCTGAAGAAGATACAAATAAATGGAAAGATATCCCATGTTATAGACTGGAAGAACTGGATCAACTGTTCATACTATTCAAAGTGACTAAGACTCAATGTAATCTCTATTAAATTCCAATGGCATTTTTCTTAGAAAAAGAAAAAAACTGGAGCGCCTGGGTGGCTCAGTCGGTTGAGCGCCTGACTTCGGCTCAGGTCATGATCTTGCAGTCTGTGAGTTTGAGCCCTGTGTCGGGCTCTGTGCTGACAGCTCGGAGCCTGGAGCCTGTTTCGGATTCTGTGTCTCCCTCTCTCTCTCTCTGACCCTCCCCCGTTCATGCTCTCTCTCTGTCTCAAAAATAAATAAACGTTAAAAAAAAGTTAAAAAAATAAGAAAAAGAAAAAACTATTCTAAATTTTATATGGAACCATAGAAAACCCCAAAGAACCTAAGTGTTCTTGAGGAACAACAAAACTAGAGGCATCATAATTCCTGATTTTGAGCTATATTATAAAGCTATAGTAATCACAACAGTACTGACAGTAAGGTACTGACATAAAAACAGGCACATCTATCAGTGGATCAGAATAGAGAGCCCAGGACATAGGCACTAGCCACACACTTACAGTCAACTAATCTTTGATAAGGGCCCCAAGAGTATACAAAGGTGAAAGGATAGTATCTTCAATAAATGGTGCTAAGAAAACTGGATATCCACATACAAAAAGATGAAACTGGACCCCTATATTACACCACTCACAAAAATTAACTTGAAATGGATCAAAGACTTAAATTTAAACTCCTAGAAGAAACCGTAAAACTCCTAGAAGAAAACACTGGGAAAATATTCTTGACATTGGTTTTGGCAGTGATTTCTTGGATAAGACAAAAGCACAGACACCAAAAGCTGAAATAAACAAGTAGGACCACATCAAACTAAAGAGTTTCTGCACAGCAAAGTAAACAATAAATTGAAAGGGCAACTGATGAAACGGGGGAAAATATTTGAAAACCATGTTTCTGGATAAGGGACTAATATATAAAATATATGAAGAGCTCATACAACTCAATAACAAAAAAGGAAATAATCCAATTTAAAAATGGGCAAAGGACCTGAATAAACTTTTTCCAAAGAAGACATTCAAATGGTTAATAGGTATATAAAAAGGTGCTCAATATCACTAATCACAAGGAAAATGCAAATCAAAACCACAATGAGATATCACCTTACATCTGTTGTAATAGCTATTTTCTAAAAGAGGAAATAACACATGTTGGCAAGGATGTGGAGATAAGAAAACCGATATACATTGTTGGCAGGAATCTGAACTGGTACAGTCTTTATAGAAAACAGTATGGAAGTTCCTCAGAATATTAAAAATAGAACTACCATATGATCCAGTAATCCTTGTCCTGACTGTATATCTAAAGAAATGAAATGGGTATCTCAAAGAGATCCTCAACACTCATGTTCACTGCAGTATTATTCACAATAGCAAAGATACAGAAACAATCTAAACAAGTGTCCTACAATGAATAAATGAATACAAAAAATCTATGTATATATACACACAATGGAATATTAATGTTCAGTCATAAAAAAGGAAATCTTGCCATTTGTGACAACATAGATGAAACTGGAAGGCATTATCATAAGTGACATAAGCCAAAGACAAATACTGTATGGTATCACTTATATGTGGAATCTTTAAAAAAAACAAAAACAAAAAACCCAACCAACCAACCAACCAACCAAGTAAACAAAAACCGCTGATTTCATAAAAATAGAGAATAGAATAGTGGTGGCCAGAGGCTGGGAAGAGAAGAGGGAAATGGGGAAATATAGGAAATATAGGGCATAAATTTTCAGTTTTACTATAAAAAGGGTAAGTTCTGAGGATCTAATGTACAGCATGGTGACTATAGTTAATCATACACTGAATATCTAGGAGTTGCTAAGAGTAGACTTTAAGCATTCTCACCATAAAAAACAAAACAAAAAACAGTTAACTATGTGAGATAATAGATGTGTTAATTATCTTTACCTTAGTAATCATTCCATAATTATCAAATCATCACGCTGTATACTTTTATTATTTTTTTTTAATGTTTATTTTTGAGAGAGAGAGTGACAGACCACGAGCAGGGGAGGGGCAGACAGAGAAGGAAACAGAATCTGAAGCAGGCTCCAGGCTCTGAGCTGTCAGCACAGAGCCCGATGCGGGGCTCAAACCCACAAACTGGGAGATCGTGACCTGGGCCCAAGTTGGATACTTAACCAACTAAGCCACCAAGGTGCCCCTCACTATATACTTTAAATATATACAATTATATTTGTCGATTATTCCTCAATAAAGTTGGAGGGAAAAAAATAAAGAAATCTACTCTAAGGGTGCCTGGCTGACTCAGTCAGTAGAGCATGTGACTCTTGATCTTGAGGTTGAGTTCACGCCCCATGTTGGGTCTGTAGACATTACTTAAAGAAATCTACTCTCTTGTCTTTCCAGACATTTCTGTGTACGTGTGTGTGTGTAGATAAATATATGCTTTAAAAAAATTTATAATCTGGCTTTTTAAATTAACATGTACACTAAGCTGTGTAATGAATAAATTTGATAAAAAATATGAAATAATAAAAAATTATTAAAAGAAGGCAAAATATTCACATACAGTGTTATTTACCCTGGAAATTTTTTGATCTCATTAAACTTTTTTATGTGCATGTTAAAAATGTATAGGGGTAAGTTTATTTTTATTGTATGCTATTATATTTTCATAAGTTATTGCTTCAATGCATCAAGTAGAAATGTAAATGTACTTTACACAGTAAAAGGCTTTTATTTGCTAATAGAATGTAGAATATTAGATACATCCACTTAATATTGGTACTGGAACTGGCTGGGCTTCTATTCATAACTATGCAAACAGGTAAACATTAGTGAAATGCTCCACTATTTTGGGATTTCACTTCTCCATTCAACTAGAAGTGGAATATAATAACTCTTCATGTTTATCTGTAGCCATTGACCCCTATAATGTTTAATGAAGCAATCTGAAAAAATTCTGCATACTTAAGAAGTACTTAGGTGAGTATTAATAATATATAAACTGATAAAGAAAATAAGGGAAAGGATTTGCAGACTTTCAAATGAAAAAAAGAAAAATCTGCTTAAAGAATGATCTTAATTTTCAGGGGCGCCTGGGTGGCTCAGTCAGTTAAGCCTCTGACTTCGGCTCAGGTCATGATCTCACGGCTCATTTGAGCCCCGTACTGGGCTCTGTCCTGACAGTTCAGAGCCTGGAGCCTGCTTCTGATTGTGTCTCCCTTTCTCTCTGACCCTCCCCTGCTCACACTCTCTTTCTCTCAAAAATAAATAAAAGTTTAAAAAAATTTTTTTAAATGACCTTAATTTTCAAATAGAATAATCAACCTTAAAGGTTAAAATCTTCAAACGTTTTAATACTAACATACATTGCATTCACATTTATACCCAGTAATCATGTCCTGCATAATTATAATAGCTGCAGCCAACATTGATTAAAATTAATGCTTCATAATTTTAAGGCAAAAAGTTCTAAGCTGTTTGATATGTTTTCTCATTTAGTCTTCAGAGCAACTCTGTGAGCTAGATATTTTTATCACAAATGTAAAGAAAATGTAAAAATATAAAGAAAAATGTAAAGATAAAGAAAACGTGAGTTCAGAGAGCCAAGTAACTTGTTCGTAGTTACAAAGTTAGTAAATGGTTGAATCAGGGGTTAGTTAAACCAGGAATGTCTAATCCTCAAACCTAACTTCCTAACCATAATACTACATATTTTCAACTCAACAGATACCCACTGAACATATTCTACATGAAAGTCACCCTAGGCATAAAAAATAATAAAGAAGAAAAATGCCCTTGTCTTAGAGGGCATTTTTGAATTTGTACGCAAATATATTTTGTGCTGAAATAGAGGTTGGCAAAATGGTTGAGCCAGAAAAGCCTGGACTTAAAATCTTACACACTTGGGTATGAACTATTTCTATCCTGCTAGCTTGTGACTTCATATAGTTACTAAATCCTCAGTTCTCTCATGTTAAATAAAGGTGGTGGGAGGCAAATAACAGTCTACCTCAAAAGACTTAAGAATTTTTTTTTTTTTCCAACTTTTTAAATTTATCTTTGGGACAGAGAGAGACAGAGCATGAACGGGGGAGGGGCAGAGAGAGAGGGAGACACAGAATCGGAAACAGGCTCCAGGCTCCGAGCCATCAGCCCAGAGCCTGATGCGGGGCTCGAACTCACAGACCGCGAGATCGTGACCTGGCTGAAGTCGGACGCTTAACCGACTGGGCCACCCAGGCGCCCCAAAAGACTTAAGAATTAAATGAGATAATTTATGAAAAAGTGGCTGGTATAGCGACTGGTACATAATAGGTGCTTAATAAATATTAATTGTTATATTTCCTAAAAATTTTATTAGAATATGTAGATAAGATAGATAAACTCTGGTTGGAGAGAAGAGATAAAGATTCTTATTTTTTGAGGAGATGGTATTAAACCAAGCACTGAAAGATGAAGGGAGGATAAAAGAAGTAGAACATTTCAGGTAGGAAGAGCCAAGGTATGTTCAGGAGATAGTAAGTCGACTCAAGTATGTGGGCAACAGGATAGTTCAAAGGAATCTCTACATAATTTTAAAAAGATAGGCTGAGGCCTCATCTGAAGGCGTCAAATTCCCAGATAAAGAACATGGGTCTGAGGGGCGCCTGGGTGGCGCAGTCGGTTAAGCGTCCGACTTCAGCCAGGTCACGATCTCGCGGTCCGTGAGTTCGAGCCCCGCGTCGGGCTCTGGGCTGATGGCTAGGAGCCTGGAGCCTGTTTCCCATTCTGTGTCTCCCTCTCTCTCTGCCCCTCCCCCGTTCATGCTATGTCTCTCTCTGTCCCAAAAATAAATAAAAAACGTTGAAAAAAAATTAAAAAAAAAAAAAAAAGAACATGGGTCTTATTTTATAGGCAAAGGAAAACAACTCAGAGATATTGCTGAGTTTTGTTTTTTTCAGGTAGGTGTCAGAGTCATGTGAATGTGAGATGACGTCTTGGAGGGGAAGACCTCAGAAGCCAGGGGACTAGTCAGAAGGCTACAACAGCATCTCAAGAAAGAAATAATGAAACAGGTCAGGTATTGTATAAAGTATAGGAGGTCAGGTGTTGCAGGAAGCGTTGGAGACACAAAATTAAAATTAAAAAATAATTTTTCAAAAACATATTTCATCTATCATTAGCTGAATAGGAAAGAAAAGGGATGAATCAAAATAATGTCCTGATTCTGGTAACTGGAGGGATGCTATGTTTTCTCACCTAAGAGAGGGAATGAAGCAGAATATACATTAATAAAGATGATGGCAATTATCAATTTGCATGTAGCATTTAAAACCAAGAACAGAGTCTCCTAACATAAAATACAAAAGGACTGTCATGAACTTTGATATCTAAAACCAAAACCAAAACCAAAACCAAAAACCAAAAACCAAAAAAACCAGCCTGGGTTGCCATTATTTAGCCATGCAAAATTTAAAGAAATTATTAAATAATTTTATATTTCAAGGTATCCAAATCTAAAGGTTTTTTAACAGGGTCATAATAAATGAGAAATACTTACTTGAATAATTTTCAAGGGAGAATCAGGTTGGTAAATCTGAAGTCTAGGTACATAATGAACCAGCATGTGAAGCATGTTACAAGCTACATGGGCTACTGTTTTATTGGTAAACTGTAATAACAACAACAACAACAACAAATTATTCATTAATGCATTAGTTGCTGGAAAACTTTAAATTTCATACCTGTTTCTTTTTTTACTCTAAATTTGTGTATTAAAATACTATTAAGAGGATAAATATATAGTTGCAAAATAAGAATTCACAATATATTCCAAAAACACAATTAACTTTATTTTTGATTTTGAATGTTTGTCTCCATTAAAGTTTTATTTCATTTTCCCTCACCTAAATTTCTGCAACAGCCTGTAATCTTTTCAGTCTTTTTTCCATTCCAATCTGTTCCCCATTCCAATCAACTCTACACAATATTTTCAAATTAATCTTCTAAAGAACTGCTCTGACGCTCACATTCTTTATGCTTAAAGTTCTCAGATGACTCCCGAACGGCATAAAGTCAAACTTGTTATGCTCAGCTTTTTATGACCACATGTCCCCCACTCTTCAAGCCCTAACCAAATGTCTCCTATTTCCAAAGTCTTCTCTAACACCCAAGTCAAAGTTGATGTTTCCTCTGACCTCAATCAGCATTTTACATGCACTATTCATTTGGTTCTCTCAGCTTTTTGTTTTATTACTCTTATTTTAATCTCTCCAGTCATCATATTATTAACTTTTGAATCTAGTTTTTATAATGTTTTTTCATTCTAATATCCCTCAATCTGACCAGCAAAGCACCTCAAATATAGTACATACTATGACACAAATATTTGTCATATAAGTAATATTTGTACTTTTTATGTTTACATTCTATATAGAAAGTGCATTACAAGTTTTAAGACAAAAATAATATCATGCATACTTTCCCAAGCAAAAAATTTACTCATTCACACTCTCCAAATAATTAGGTTTTATTTTTTAACAAATCTTACTCTTGTTAGTTACAAAGAGACCATTTAACTTGAATAATAAAGACAAATCATGCAACAGCTCAAGAATTCAGGAAGTAATAAGGACTGAAGAGTAACTTACAAAAATAATGATTAGGAAAATATAAATGACCTTACAAATTAAATGACATAAAAAGCTGAGATAAAATTGGTGATCACCACAATACTCTACATTCAAGAGTAGGACCACTCAAGGAAAAAGTCAAGATCAAGGAAATAATGTGTTAACAAATGAATAATAATAAAATGTAACATTTAATAAATGTCTTATCCTATAAAGACATAAGATATAATAAACACTTGGAGAAAAAGTCACACATTCTATATCAATATATTCCACTAAATAGGTTCTTTTTTTTTTTACCTTTAAGGAAACACAAATTACATTCAGAGCTTCCTTAATTTGAGGATGATGAGACTCATGGACTAGTTCTTCACAAATCCAAATACCTAAACTGCACAGTGCTACACATCTGCAAAAAAGGCAACCAACAATGATGTAAATAAAAGTGCATGAGACTTGAAATGAAATGAAACCACCACCCCAACCAAAATACCAAAACAAACCATCCTAGAAAGAACATGCACTGTTTAAATGAATCAATTTTTACTCTGTATATTAGCTCTTCTTAGCAAGAGAAAGTAGGAGGAAAGCACATGGCTCCTAACTAAAAGCCTAATTTTCAAATATAATTTGCTAACAATCTCATAGGAGGGGATAACACACAGGATCTTTTTAACAAATCTATATTAATAAATTGATATTGCCATAAAGCATCCCAAACAAATATGTAACCTGCTTTCAAAAAAGGAAAGTGTGATTTTGTTGACAGCACCCAATGAACTTCAGTGAAAACATGAAGCTGCTGGGTCAAAGATTATTTTCATAACCCTTAAATCTAACATAGCCAGCTATAAATTCTTTAAAACAAATTGGCAATACAAATAAAATTCATATGTTTTGTAAAGAGATTCCAAAAGAAACAGAATTTGCATAATTTTTTCTATCCCCTAATGTCTTGTGAAACTTCATTTCCCTACTTCAACTGAGTTTCAGCTTGAAGGGACTTATTAGATGATCAGAATCAGTAAAAGAATCAGTAAAAATTCCATTAGTGTGTTCAAGTATAAGCTTCTGATGAAGCACATATTGGTTCCCTCAACTCCTTAAAAAGTCAACTCATTCTAGTATTCTGCTATACTTGGCATGTCCTGATACTGACATTCTTTTCTCTTTTTTTAAAGTTTATTTATTTATTTTGAGAGAGCAAGCAAGAGCACGCACACACAAGTGGAGAAGGGGCAGAGAGAGAGAGGGAGAGAGAGAATCCCAAGCAAGATCTGTGCAGAACATGGAGCCTGACACAGGGCTCGATCTCACAACCTTGAGATCATGACCTTAGCCGACATCAAGAGTCAGATGCTTAACTGACTGAGCCACCCAGGTGTCCCCCTCCCCATGATGATATTCTTAACATTTTTTCAGTAGAATGCTAAATTTCAGAACAATTCAATGCAGAAATTGTTTTCTTCCTGAACACAGATGATCAGAAGTTAAGTGTCTTCTTTCGGTTTATCATAGTGTTAATGCTAATAAATTATTTACTATCAAAAGTACCAAAGGATGCCTGGATGGCTCAGTCAGTTGAGTGTCAGACCTCAGTTCAGGTCATGATCAGGTTTGTGGGTTCGAGTCTCACACTGGGCTCTCTGCTCTTAGCGCAGGGCCTGCTTCAGATCCTGTCTCTCTCTACCTCTTCCCCACCTGCACACTATCTCAAAAAAATAAATAAACATTAAAAAAAAAAACTACCATAAAGTCTTCTAAGCGAAGTCTACTGCTTTATTTCTTCCCTACTGTTGCCCACCTATAAATATTCTAGATCTAAATAACCAAGTTTCAGGTTTAGCAGTGGGAAGCACTGTAATCCTACAGTAATAATAAACTTCATGATTGCAGCTAATTAACACAGACCAGAAGTAAAATGCTTAACAGACATTTTTATAATTGAGGGGTAAGATCAAATTTGTGTGTGCATGTGTGGGTGTGTGTATGTTTGTGTGTTTCCTACATTCTTCAAGATATTCAAATAATTTAGATTATTCCCAGTATGGCTCAAGTCTGTGCTCCTGGTCAGATTTGGGGGTCTTCTAAGACCTCACATTCCTGAAAGGAAAGCAAGTTTAGAAAATACTTATATTCAACTTTTGGGATTTCCCTATAATCTCAAGACAAGCTAATGTGTTAATGATTCCCAGGTCTACTTCCGGGCAGCTATGTTTTAGGCTTCAATGTTCTTTCACTTGAGAGGCAACACAGTTTAAAAAAGAAAAAAAAAAAGGCAGAAGATCTAGGATCTGAAGATCGAAGTTCAAATCTGGTTCTGTCACTTATTACTTATATATCTGATACGGCTCTGAAGACAAAATGCCAGAGTTGCAATCATGGGTCTGTCATTTCTGGATGATAGGGCAGATTATTTAAATTCTCTGGGCTCCCATCTATAAAAAAATCAGATAAAAACTGCACATATGTCCTAGAAATGTTGCAAAGATTAAATGAGGTAATAAGGTGTTCAGAACAGTGCCTAGCACAGAATAAATGTTAGTTTTCTAAGCCATCAGTTTTTTGCTAGTAAAGTTGGAAGAATAATGATTCCAGTAATTTCTTAGAATTGTGATGAGGATTAAGTGGAACAATTTGACAGGAAAATCCTTATAAACTTAAAAGGTTATCATTATTAATCATTAGCATAGCAAATGTTAAAGAAATAATATTGATAATAATCACATTTGGGGTTAAGGCTACCAGAAATGAAAATACGGGAATAATGGAAAGACAATGTCATTTTCTAGAGTAGTTGTCCAGTATTAAAATGAAACTAATGTAAAAGAAGAATTTATTCAAAGAGATTTGTTTCTAGTTAAACTTGGCTATTAAGAAAAATATCCAACTGCATTAAAGGCTAGAGCTATGTCTCATTTAAGCAAACTGCTCATTTTACATTAATTCTAGTTGCTGTTAAAAGGTTTAAATTGCAATTAGAATCCAAATGGTCAAAGCCATAATCCATATTTTTTAGAACCTTGGGTCAAAAAAATGTGCAGATGTTAGGAAAAGAGGAAGCATTCCAGACATGTAGGTCAGAATAGTAGTGAACGCAGACTACTACTGAGGCTAATTACATAGTATTAGAATTAGCTCCAAGAAATAGAAAATATAAATTAATGATATTTTTGAGAAAAGAAGGAACATGGTGTGTTATTGGTATCCTGCTGATTTAAATCTCCATCTTTCTGGAAAGGTCTAGTAAAACAGAGAAAATGACAGTTTTCACTTCTTAACAAGATGTTTAGAAGGGAAAACATTCTAAAGTCTTTTTATATTCTATTTTTAAAAAATACCCTGATAAAATATTTACAAATTTTCCTATTTTTTTCTACATTAAAAATATTTCCTTTGAATTCAACTTAAAAAATATTCATTGGGTAATTACTAGTACATTACAAAGTATTGCATAAGAGATAGTGACAAATAAAATGTGAAGGGAAAGCAAAATGTACTTGAATAAAATTAAATCATTTCAGATATAGAAGGTAAAGGCACTGAACAAGGTGACCAGGATTTTATTTTTTTAAGATTTTTTTTTTAATGTTTACTTATTTTTGAGAGAGAGAGAGAGGCAGAGAGAGGGAGACACAGAATGTGAAGCAGACTTCAGGCTCAGAGCTGTCAGCACAGAGCCCGATGCAGGCCTTGAACTCACAAACCGTGAGATCACGACCTGAACCAAAGTGAAATGCTTAAATGAATGAGCTACCCAGGTGCCCCTAGGATTTTATTAATGAAGGTTTGTATTCAAATCATGAAAAGAGTAAGTATTTAATAATATAAATAACTTAGATTTATAATTCAAAACAGCTTTTGTGTATTTGAAACGATCTGGACTGCTGAATAATTCAATCAACTTCTACAATAAGATTCCAAAAACAGAATAGTTATGTCAAGTCTTAAGGATATCTGACCTACCGTGCAGGGCCAGAGGGCTCATCTCTTGCTGAGCTTAATACAGTTTTGATTATAAGTTCCTAGAATAAAGGAAGAAATAATGGTAATGACTAAAATTTCATTCATTCATCCATTCAACAAGTATTTATTAAATGGCCACTATGAGCCCAGACACTGTGCCAGGTGCTAGGGATACAACAAGGAAATAAAAGTCTTTGTTCTCACCCATATACTTTTAATACAGTCTAATATTATTCATAAAATTTGCTAAATAAATAAAACAATGGTATGGTCTGAATGTTTATGTCCCCCCAAAATTCTTATGTTAAAATCCTAACCCCCAAAGATGATGGCATTAGGAGGTGCTTATTAGGTCATGAGGATGGAGACTTTATGAATGGAATTAATGCTCTTATGAAAGAGACCACCACAGAACTCTCTAACTCCTTCTACTCTGTGAAGACACAGTGAGAAGGTGCCAGCTATACACCAGCGAGAGAGCCCTCACCAGAATACAACTTTGCTGGAGCCTTGATCTTGGACATCTCAGCCATCAGAACTATGAGGAATAAATTTATGTCATTTATAAGCAACCCAGTCGGTACTATTTTTTTTTTTTTGGTAGTATCTTGTTAGAGCAGCACAAATTAAAACAAATTATTTCTGAAATCTATAACGAAATACATATTTTCGAAAAAAGAATCCTTTTTCCTGATTAGAAGAGTAATAAAAAGCTCACTATAATGAAAAAAGATTTAATTGCTGAAAAGTATGAACATCGTTTCAAAACTCTGAGAAATATTCATTTAAAAGCAAGCTTCTTCTTTTTGATAATTTGTAAAACATGATAATATGTGAGTTTGGGGTTAAGTGCTAAATAATAGTTAAAATTATGTAAATGAATAAAACATTCAAAAGGCAGAATAAAGAGAAAGTCATTATCTAAAGAGGATCTTGTAACAAGTTTATGTTTAGCAAGCAGGGAAAGAAAACTAGTCTATTAAGGAGTCACAGAATATTTAGAGAAGCAAGAAGAAAATCAAGATAGATCTGTGCAACGTAAGTCAAAATTGAAGAGATTTCGGAAGTCAGGAACATCAACACTGGGCCAGTACTATAGTGGCTAATGAAAGGAAAACAAGAATGCCATTAGGTTTGATGATTAAGAATCTTTGTTCCTTTTTTTCAAAAATAATCATTCATTCATTCATTCATATATTCAAAGAGCACTTATCAGCTACACAGATTGTAACCTCCTTAAGAGTAGTAAACTACTTATCTTTGTAAACTTAGCATCTAGCCCAGTGGCTGGCAATTAATAGATACTTGAAAGCTATCCATTTAAGCCCAAGAGCTTTCTATGTCTTAGATCCTGTCTTAAATGCTGGAAAGAAACAGATGGTTAAGACAACAGTATCTTAACTTTAACTTCAGAAAGTCACAGAAGACTTCACTTACCTAAAAGGGTCTTAGGTAAATAGGATTTTGACAAATGATCAAGGTCAAAGATTATGTTTGAGTGATTAAGAGAGACAAGAAGAAGAAACCAGGTCTATATAATGATGTTTTAGGCAGAAAGAAATGGGTTTTCAAAGGCACAGAATTGAAAAACAGCATGGTATGTCCCATGTGGCTATATGGCTGCAGTTTAGAGTACGCAGGGAGTGGTTTTCAGTGAAAATGTGAAAACTACATATGACCACTGTGGCATGTAACTTTCCCTTAAATCTTCACTTTTCTGAATGAGAATAATTATCATTTTCCTAGGCTTTTTGCTTTCTTCATCATTAACCGAATTAGCTTTTATTTTGGAAATACCCCTTCCCCAAAGTTTGATTTTTTTAATCATTTCAGCCATTACTACCTATATACAATGGCCAGAAGTGAACAAGTCCACTCTGAAATGCAGATCATATGTAGTAAGCTAGGCTAATCCCTAACAAACTTAAAAACTACTACCTATCCCTGACCTTCAGGATCTTCTGAAAATAGAAGAAACCAAAAATATGACATCTCTGAAGACCAAAGGTATAGTTTTTATTAATTGTCATTGTAAATCTGCACTGACCTAATGCAATTTTATGTGTGGCTGAAAGTCACTTGTTTAACAAATGTTTCAGGAGTCCCAGATGCCAAGCAGCCTATTAAACTCTGAGGATACAGCAGTAAATAGGACCTTTTACTAGGTAAATAGGACCTACTGTGGTGTTTGTCTGAAGTATAAACTAAACACTAAATAAGTAATTATAGATGTTATAAATGTTGTAAAGAGAAATATGGGTGGCATGAAAAATACATGCAGAACTCCTGACAAAAACTGGATTGAAAAACTTTCAGAGAAAACCAAAGTTAAAAAAAAAATTATCAGCATGACTTCTGAGGAGCTATGAGGCCTCAGATACATAAGATCCCCACCCCAATTCCACACTTTCCTACAGCAAAACAGAATATTTCCATTACATTGTTTGATACATCACATTGGGAAATTACGAGAGAGAGAGAGAGAGAGAGAGAGAGAGAGAGAGAGAGTCAAATTTGCAGGTTTAGTACCATCTCAATCTTAGGAGCCTTAGAAGTAGCCTACTATCTGTGTCATAGGATGTTTCAATAAATGTTCAGTGAGCGAATAAAAGAATCCTATGATATTGGCATATGAATGGATTCAATAATGAGAAAACATTTCCAAAGAAGTTATCAACACAAAAAAGGCTATGCTCCTAACAGACATTCTAGCTTTGTGTCTGATGGGTATAGCTGGCTAACGTTCTTTAACGATTATGTGGATTTCTAAAGGAGAAGAACAC
The DNA here is from genome assembly GCF_028018385.1 of Neofelis nebulosa. Lineage (NCBI taxonomy): Eukaryota > Metazoa > Chordata > Mammalia > Carnivora > Felidae > Neofelis > Neofelis nebulosa. Next base: position 85,905,075 of record NC_080788.1, read on the forward strand.
AAATTTTATCAAACATACATTACCTAAAAAGTCATTTAAATACTAAAAATTCACAACTGATTTCTTACCTTAACATCTGTAAACTGAGACATGGCAATATCAGGAATGTTGGGATGGAGAGCAGGGAGTTCACAATATAAGTTAGGAAAACAAACCAAGGATCCCAGAAGAACTTGTGCTTCCACTCTTGGTGCCTATGTATCAGATTTTTTAAATCTTTAAAATGTATTTGACTATGTCATTAAATTACCAGAAAATTACTTCATGACCTAACCACAGTACAAAGAGAAGTGAGAGCATAAGACACAATTAAAAACGAAAGGAGCAACACAAAAAGATTGAGGTTTTCACCCATACTTTGCACATAAACTACTGCTATTCTCAGTAAATGCAGAGCTCTCCTTACGAACAGCAAATTAAGCAGAAATCAGCCACACTTAATGGGACTGCAAATAAGAATATAGCTTAGCTGACAGCATAAATTTACTCTAATTTTGAGAAAAAATATACATACTTTCATTTTAAAGGCAACGCACACAACAAAACATAGTGTACTAATGAGCAGATGACTCAATGTCACTAGATTATATTTGTTACTACCTAAGGATAAAAGTAACTAAGGATAAAAACATTAATTGTATCTTCAAGAAATAGGCACTAGTCTAGACGGTTTTTATAATATTATGCCAAGTGAAAAAAGCATTGCCTATAGTACTTCACTAAAAACAAAGTAAGAATTTATGGTTGGCCTGCAGATGAAGGTAACTTTTCCTCTTTTTCTTAGCTATATATATATTAAGCCATTTCTGAAGTATCAGCACTGAACATTTCTTTCTTTTTTTAAAAGTTTATTTACTTATTTTGAGAGACAGAGACAGTGGGGGTGGCAGAGGGGCAGAGAGAGTGGGAGACAGAGAATCTGAAGCAGTCTCTGTGCTGTCAGTGTGGAGCCCGACTTGGGGCTTGAACTCATGAAACATGAGATCAGGATGTGAGCCAAAACCAAGAGTCAGACGCTTAACCGACTGAGCCACTTAGGTGCCCCAGCACTGAACATTTCTTTTTCTTCTTCTACCTTCTTGCACGCCCACCAACACCCACTTACTAATATATTTCTTTGCTTACTAAAATATCTATGAATTGAATTATGTTTAATAATACCAAAAAAAATGCTTTAAAAATTTTCTAGAAACATAATCCTTCTATTTACATAAAACAAGACACTATCTTCCACAGGATCTCCTTATGTTTCTAATTGTTTTAATAGAGGCAGTGGAGTGGTACTATTATGATTATCAACAAAACAACTCATTTCCATATTTTTTTTTTTAATTTTTTTTTTTTAATGTTTTTTATTTATTTTTGGGACAGAGAGAGACAAAGCATGAACGGGCGGGAGAGGGGCAGAGAGAGAGGGAGACACAGAATCGGAAACAGGCTCCAGGCTCCGAGCCATCAGCCCAGAGCCCGACGCGGGGCTCGAACTCACGGACCGCGAGATCGTGACCTGGCTGAAGTCGGACGCTTAACCGACTGCGCCACCCAGGCGCCCCTCATTTCCATATTTTAAAAAAATCCTTATTTGCAGATAAAAGACAATACCATAAAGGGGTAGGGCAAGCTTGTAGCCACCATCCCAATTTAAAATTATCTGTAGGTACACCTGGCTGGCTCAGTCAGTAGAATATGTGACTCTTGATCTTGGGGTTATAAATTCAAGCCCCTCATTGGGTGTAGAGATTACTTAAAAAATTAAAGTCTCTAAATAAAAAAAAAATTAGTTATAAAAATGAAACTGATAAAAAACGCAATATTTAATTTAAAAAAAGAGATTAGCTAAGGGTTTTTGTTGAAAGATGGGTAAGGTAACTGAGAATGTTCAAGTATGTGGATATAATGGGAGCATACTTATAATGTGACTATAATTAATAAAGGTAAAACCTAATTAGTTATTTTGTAAACTGCCTGGCAGAGGGAGAAAAGGGGCTTCCCGTTAAGGGAAGGAAGATGATGTGTATGGGATCTAAAATGGAATCCAAAGAGGAAGATTTAGACTATGTATCTTCAACATCATCCAGAGGAAAAGACTGACCTTAAACTTTTATGATGAGATGAGGTGTCAGGTTTGATTCCTGTAATGATTTGTTTTCCTATGCAGTTTTTCTCAACAAGTGTTCCTCATATGAACCACACAAACAGAAAATAACTATTTTTAAAAATTTTCCCAAGGATGTTACAGAACTAGTATCCTTCTAGATGCACAGGAGGTAAATTTAATCACATAAAATGGATTCCTAAGGACATCAGGGTTTAATTCTCCCGCAGAATCTTTTTTTTTTTTTTTAATGTTTATTTTTGAGGGGGAGGGGCAGAGACAGAGAGAGAGGGAGACAGAGAATCTAAAGCAGGCTCCGTGCTGTCAATGTAAAGCCCAATGCGGGGCTCAAACTCATAAACTGAGATCATGACTTGAGCTGAAGTCAGACACTCAACCAACTGAGCCACCCAGGTGCCACTCTCCTGTACAACCTTAAAGAAGTGCAGGAAACGTGCTGACTAGTCATCTAGAATAATTGGTCTACTGAACAGTAATTGTTTTCATAGTAAATTTGATCATGCCACTCCTTGCGTAAAATCCCTCAATGTTTGCTCATTCTTTCCTGAGGATAAAATCTAACCTCTCTAGCACTATAAACCAGCTACTGTCTTCCTCTTTAGTTTACCTCTGCTACATAAATATGGACGTGTTCCAACTATACCAGTTACTTGGCATTGTCTCCATAGTTCCGTAACTGTTATGAAAAATCCTCACATGTTTTTCAGAGTTTAGAGTTTACTCCTAGAGCGTATTTCTGGATTATCTCATCTGTTTCTTCTCTTTTGCTATGGCCCACTGCCCTTTCTTTAGTTTCTTCCCTGCCTCTACTTGTTTCCATAGACTTCTTCAATTTTAAGTTTTGTTTTGCTTATCAGATTTTAATCCATTTTTATAGCTCCTGTGTCAATTCCATCAACTAATTTTAGTACTTTCTTATACTTCAAATTTTACTTAAAAAAATAAAAGCAATTTCAATTAAACTGTAAGTTTTCCTGATCATCAGCTTGTTAAATTTACTAACAAGGGCTCCTTCTCTGTTGCTTTGTTAGTCGAGCCTATTTAACCACAGTCTGTTATATTATAAAGAACAGGAAATAAAAACTTACGTTGAGAAAAGCTGAAGAAGCCACTCTACCAGCTGCTACAATAAAATCCATAATAAGCATTGTGGCACCAGGCAAACCAAGTGAAAAAAACTGAGGTGAGCAGTGCTTGATGATTGTATTGACAATATCCTTAGAAGTAAGAAAAGAAGGGGAAAAGAATATCATAAATTAATCTTGGGTATCAGCTAATCAATACCCTTAAAAATAGATATAACATATGAAATAATAAAACAGGCAATTACTATACACTGCCTCACTGGAAAGACTAATTTTAATTCTTCTAAATAATCCATGCTTGGTATTATATTGTCAAAGCAAAATAAACTTAAAACATATTTGTTTAACTGACATCAATACAGCATTTTTTTTTTTTTTTTTTCACACTAGACAGCAAGATGGAAGGCTTTTTGCTTCAGGGGTTGAAAATATAAAGCTCAAGTGTTATAAAACTGAACTGCAGAGTAGTTCCTTCTCTCATCCATTTGCTTCCATATGATATCTCTGATCTTTAAAACTGCATAACCTATTATGTGGCAACTGGAGATATTCTCTTTATTAGATCAACTGAAGTCCTTTGATGAAAAATATCCAGCCTTTGGAATTTACCATGAGGATGCAGTGTTTTACACTGTATTACTCAATCTGATTTATCTTAAACAAAAGGTCTCTTTGTCAATAACTAAGATCGTCATTTTGTTTGAGACATGTTTATAAGGTAGAAAACTGTAATTATTTCAAATTAATGCAGGTAGTATTTTCGCTTTTCAGGAGGAGAGACATAACTACTTCTTTCAATATTAATTTAATGATCTTTAAATCAACTGCAAGTGAAATTTAACCACATTATGATAAAAATGTTTCATTACTATGACTCACAACCTCCCACAGTTTTTTGTGATTATTTCCGGTTTTTTGTTTTTTTTTTTCTTCCAGTTTTATGGCCAGGATCAAGACCCTTGAAATAATGTTCTACAGTCAAATTTTTGACTTTCTAATGTAACGATTATATTGATACAAATGCCAAGTCAATATAATTGTCACTGTGCTAATACAATCTATGGAAATAAGAAAATGTGATGGGCTAGCTCTTAGAGAAGAAAAATCCTCTATTTCACTACTAGATGAGCATATCCACATGCCTCTAGTGCCAATTATTAAGTAACAATTACAAAACACCCAAGAATAAGTACATTAGGACATTAAAATAAGATGTAGTCAGTCTAAGCAAAAGATGGTTTAATACTTTAAAGAAGCAAACTAGTTGTTACAACATTAGAGGAAAGATACATTTAATAATCAAATCAATCCCCTAATTAATAGCTTTTCAACTATGTTTAGGAAAGACACATTTAATAATCAAGTCAATCCCCTAACATAACAGCTTTTCAACTATGTCTTAAGAACAAATGAGGTTACAAAATCAAAGAAACTTATAAATGACTACATAAGACTATTTTTAATTCTAGACCTTAAAAGAGTTAAATAATCAAGAATCAAAGGTAAACTTATAAAGCAATTGGTTATAAAG